>NC_057861.1:724400231-724704397 GCF_019393635.1 Dromiciops gliroides
GAGGAGACAGTCAAAGTGTGCTTTGTTAGATCTAGTTCTGATTGTCTTTGTACTAGGAGGAGGTCTCCTCTAAATACAGAGGAGCCAGATGATGCGCGGCGTGCTCAGGATTTCTCCCTCCCTCTCTCCATGGGATCAGGCATCTCTTCAGTGTGTTCTGCTTGGAGTTTTGTTATGAAACCGATGGGAGTCTGGATGTTAGTTAAACACCAGATGTGAAATCTCTCTTGTGTAAGTTGGGACTGTATTTATCTCGGTTGCCAAGGTACTTTTCTGTAGGCTTTGGAGCCTTTCTGCGGCCTCCGAAGTTCAGTGTACATGGGTTACATGGTATAAATCACTTGTCTGTGTTGGCCTTGTGCTCCCTTTTGTGCTGCCCCTAAACAACTTTCTGACGGATATCTAGAGAAAAGCCGCTCAACCACAGATATCGCCACCATGTTCACCTTCATTTCTCTGCTCCCCTGCATCGATTTAATTTTACATTCCCTATAATAGCACGTCTGGTGAGCTAGGCCTCTTCCCCTTTGGAGGTTTTCTGCTTTGGGGAAAGACACTGGGGATATTCAGAACTGTTAAGTGGAAGACAGTATGTTTCCATGGATAGGTTTGTTGGTGGTTGTTTTTGTTTTTACAGAATCTCAACAATTAAACAATTGAACAACTAATGTTATTTTGGAAATTTTCTTAGGGTCAGGGTTGTATAGTGGACAGAATACCAGACTTGGAGTCAGGAAGACCTCTTGCCTGGTCTATGGCAAAAGCTTTCAAATTGGTCTCCCTGCGATCCATCCGCTAAGCAGCCCAAATAATTTTCCTAAAGCATAGGTATGGCTATGTGTTTGACTACATGCACACTAAGTAAACTCCAGTGGCTCTCTATTACCACCAGGATCAAATATAAAAGCCTCTGTTTGACATTCAAGGCTCTTTCTTCTAGTCTCCTTACATTTCACCCCCCTCTATGAACATAACAATTCAGATGCCTTGGTCCATTCCCATGTGCTGTTCCATTTCCTATCTCTTCTCTTTACAGTGTTTGAATCCCTCATGCTTAGAATTTTCTCCTCTCTTTAATTTAATTTAATTTTTTGTGGGGCAATGACTTGCCCAGGGTCACACAGCTAGTAAGTGCCAAGTGTCTGAGGCCGGATTTGAACTCTGGTCCTCCTGAATCCAGGGCACCACTTAGCTGCCCCCTTCTCTCCTCTTTATTTCTCTAACTTCCTTCAAGATTCAGTGTAAGGCCTACTTTTTGCAGCTGGTCTTCTTCAGTGCCCCCAGCTCCTAATGTCTTTCCCTATTAGATTCCTTTCCATCTATTTTTATTTACACACACACACACACAGAGAGTGTATACATACATGTGTGTGCATATGTGTTCATGTCTCATATGTGTGACTGGTTTTGCCTTTTTTGTATGTCCAGAACTTAACAAGGGACCTGGCACACCAAAATAAGCTCTTAATAATTGTTTGTTGACTCATCAACTGACTCTTAGTAGCTGTACAACCCTGGATAAGTCACTTCACCTTTAAGCACCTTTTACCATCTTCTCAGGACTTAGCTACTCAGCCAGAGAGGGGCTGTCATTTATCTCCCCAGGAACTCCCCAAGGTGAAAAAAAAAATCACAGCTCCTTAATGGATCTCTGGTTTAATATTTAAAGATATTGGCTTAACGCTGTTGGCTTTTCTAACAAAACAATTCCAGAAAATAATACAGTATTCTAGGAAACTGAAAAGAAGATGGATTCTTTGGAGCCTGAGTAAATCATCTGTAAGGAAAAAGAAAAAAAAAACCATCGTGGGCATTAGCTCTTACCCATAGCACCTTTGTTTAGAAGATCCACATGGCCTCTTATTCAGCTGATGATGTACCCGACAGTTTTGGACACAAAGGGGTGAGCTAAGCTCCTGCTGCCCTGTTGGAATATAGTCACATGCCCCTCCAGACCTGGCAGGAACTGGGTAAGCTGCAGCCCAACTGTCGGAACACCACCGAACTGATCTTAAATGGAGTTTTTATTCTTTCGTGTACATTTGGTTTCTTTTGACAACCATGAAGGTCAGAAATACTGCATTTTTTTTCTTTAGTTACAGAGCCCTTGTCTTCAAATGGGATTCATGTATTCTTGGGTAAATCTCTTTCTGAACAGAGAGGGTTTGATGTCATTAAGCAACAATCTTCACGGGAAGGACAGCCTTCATTAGAGTTAAGATGTGTACTTACTGCCCGTTTTGAGAAAGAAGCAATTCCGTGGGCCTATTGTTCAGAAAGATAAGTGAAGCGTTTGTTGCCAAGGAAATAGTAGCACAGCCAGTTCTCTTAGTAATGGAATTTCATTGCTCTTATGTTTTGCAAATGAGAAATATACAGCTGTGGAGGATTTGCTTTTGGCAAGGGGCAGCCTGTATTTGAATTTTCAGTACAGTTTCTGGTAAGCCCCCTTTTCCCTTCAGTCAGTATGTGAAATATGAATCACATTCTTGTGCCTGAATGAAAAGAATGGAAGTCACAATGGCGAAATGATCTAGATAATTGCAGTTGACACATCACGCATGTATCAATCAATTGCTAATCTTGTTGAAGCAACACAGAGATTTCAGTGACTCTCCCCAGTGCGCACTGACGCATCTGCTTTCTGTCTTGTTTTAGCACAAGATAGGGCTTTAATATTTAACATTGCAGTTTCAGGTGGCAGGAGGGCGAAGTCCTGTGGGGACATCTCAGAGGCCTGGAGGTGCTGTGGCTGCATCTAGGGAATGGCAGCCTCCAGGTGCTCTGTGGGGCCTCATCCGGGTAGCAGCCTCGGCCCCAAATGTGGAGACCCCAGAGAAGCAGGAGTATTCTATGGAAAACACAGAATTAGGGAAGAGGGGTATGGAAAGTAATATACATAAGCTGTTTATCTGCAAATAATTATTTGTGAAATAGCAATATGGAAATAGTTGGAAAGGAGACATGGTTTTGTTACTAGAGCATTAGACTTGGACCTTGGTCCAGATCCTGCCTCTGGCACTTAGTGACATGGGCAAATCACTCAACCTCTTTGGGCCTCAGTTTCCTCACTTGTAAAGTGGGCGAGTGGTAACTGTGGTATCCACCTCTCGGGGATGGAGTGAGTTTCAAAAGAGAGAATGTCTGTAAAGCATTTTGCAAACTTTAAAGCACCATAATCATGGCAATTCTTTTTGTTGTTATTAGTGAAAAAAAAAATTCTCATCTGGTTTGATGCCTTTCAGATAGAAATGGTCCTAGACCCAGTCATTATACTGTTATTATTATTATTATTATTATTTTTTTTTTATTTTTTTTTTTTTGGTGAGGCAGTTGGGGTTAAGTGACTTGCCCAGGGTCACATAGCTAGTAAGTGTCAAATGTCTGAGCTGGATTTGAACTCAGTTCTTCCTAAATCCAGGGTGCTTTATCTACTGCACCACCTAGCTGTCCCTTGTGATTATTTTTTTTTATATTTATTCTTCTGTGGACTACTTGTTATGTGAATTAAATAACTGCTTTTTGAAGTTGAGTAAAAATAATAAGATGGGGGCAGCTAGGTGGCGCAGTGGATAGAGCACCGGCCTTGGAGTCAGGAGTACCTGAGTTCAAATCCGGCCTCAGACACTTAACACTTACTAGCTGTGTGACCCTGGGCAAGTTACTTAACCCCAATTGCCTCACTAAAAAAAAAAAATAAATAAAAAAAAAATAGTAAGATGTAAGTTCAGCTTCTCCTTCCCCTGCTTCCTCTTCCTCTTCCTCTATCCTATCTCTCCAACCTACCTCCTTCTGCTTTAGTAGAAGGAGTTCTCTCACTAGGAAGTATCTACATCAATTAAATCACTAGTCCAGACCATGGCAGAGTAGACCAATGACTGAACGCAGAGTCAAGAAAACCTGAGTACAAATCCAATATCTGATGTATACTGGCTGGTGAATGTAGACAACTTCTTTCAGTGACTCTTACCAGCTATCTAGGATTATAAATTATAGGTTCGGTCCCCCATCCACACCAGTGGAGGGAGTGCCCATACTGGTTTTCTCCACAGCTATGAAGTCATAAGTCTGGACCCATCCTCCTCAGAAAAGTACCAGAGTGATTACTGTTCATTCCATTGTCATCATTTTGCTTTCTCTTTGTGGCTTTTGTGAAGTAGTCTGAGAATGAGGGACCGGGATATAAATTTCCCTACCTGCCTCTCTTTCTCCCTAGAGCAGGGCTTCTTAATCTTTGTGTGTGTGTGTGTTTGTGTGTGTGTGTGTGTGTGTGTGTGTGTGTATTGGGGGGCAGTCCAGGGAAACCTGGGGACCCATTCTCAGACCACAATTAAAAAAGAAATCAATTATATTGAAATAAAGATGTCATTTTTTTTTCTTGTCCACTTTCACCTGCCACTGCAGTAACTTTCATGGAAAAGACATGAGATTGATTTGGCATGCCAGTTTTAAGGAACTTCTGTCCATCTTCATAACTTCTGTTATTGAGGCTTGCATCTCATGTCAAGTAATTTAATCTTTCACTGGAAGATCCAGAGAGCCACCTCTCCTTTTCCAAGCATCCCGAGCAAACCCCTGTAAATTATGAAACCATGTCACTTATCTCTTTTGAGCTCCAGTTTTCAAAATTTTCTTCCATCTATGGGTGTTCCTTTTACACATTTTTGGGCTTTTTCTTTTGTAGTTTGTATTCCAGATGCTATGTAGAATTAAGGTTTTAATCGACTCTTTTTGCTCAGTTTGGAAGAACATGGAAAGCCCCATGGCTCTTAGTTTCTTCTTTTCTAACATGTCATTCCAGTTGTTGGGTTGGTTTTTTTTGTTTGTTTATTTTGGTTTTTGGTTTTGGTTTTGGTTTTTTGGGTTTTTTTGAGGGGAAATGTAGGTTAAGTGACTTGCCCAAGGTCACTAGTAAGTGTCAAGTGTCTGCAGCTGGATTTCAACTCAGGTGCTCCTGAATCCAGTGCTGGTGCTTTCTCCACTTCTTCATCCAGGTGCCCCTTTCCAATTGTTTTGAACTGATGGCAGCCACAGTTGGACTGTTGATGTATGGTCCAGAGAACACTAATCATTCAATCAGGGGAAGTAATTTTGTTAGCGGTAACATTGTATTAGGGACTTGATTGGTTGGAGTCTAAGGGTGCCAAAGTCTGATATTCCGATAAAGGGATTGAGATTGGACAGTGGAGCCTAGTGGTGAACATACAGAGTGAGTAGTATTGGCAAGGATTAGACCTGGGATTCTCTTCCTTATGTTGTAAACTGTACTTTCTTGGTCCGGGTTCTGTGGTCTGTGAGCAATTCTCATGTGTTAGTGTAGCCCCCACCCATCAAAGCCTTTTCGCTGACTCACTTTACTAGTGCTAGCCGCAGTTCTTAGATGCCTGCTGATTTGCATGCCTATCTGTCCTGTTTTCCTTCTCTGATCTCTCTTTTCCCTAGTTACAGAACAGCCTTATGATGCAACTGTGATTGATCCCAGATATTCCTAGCTTAGGGCCATAACTATCCTCTAAATGGCTTCTTAACAGGGAGAGCCCCCTTTATACTTTGCAAACAGTTTGTGATAATCTGAAACAAGTCAACTACAGCTAAGGAGGTTACTTTACCCACATGTAACATGCTCTTTCTCTGGGTGGCCATTAATATGTTTTACTCAAGTCTCTTGTTCCAACTGTACACAGTGCTGTAGTTAGCCAGAAAAGGAAGAAAATTCTGAATTTGCAGGGAATACAGGTTATTCTTGGTCTCATAGGAATCCAAATAAAAAACCTTTTATGTATGAATTGACAATATGCTCATTTGACCCATTTTTTAAAATATAGAATGGGGGGAACTCTTTGAGAGTAAGAACAGTTTCCTTTGGGGCAGCTAGGTGGTGCAGTGGATAGAGCACTGGCCCTGGAGTCAGTAGTACCTGAGTTCAAATCCCAGCCTCAGACACTTAACACTTACTAGCCATGTGACCCTGGGCAAGTCACTTAACGCCAATTGCCTCACAAAAAATTAAAAAATTTTTTAAAAAGAACAGTTTCCTTTTTTTCTCTGCATCTCCAGCATCTAGCCCAGTGCCTGGCACATAGTAGTTACTTAATAAATGCTCATGGATTACTTGCTTACCTATGGAAAAATTGTTCTATTGAACAGTTCTAAAAATTGAACTATTTGCTTTATCTTGGAAGTGAATTTTTAGAGTAAATGTATGGATTAGATGCTATGTATGGGGCTTAAGATGTTTGATACTGATCTGGGCCAGAGAACTTGTTCTCTCTCTTTAGTGAATTACAAACATGATTTTCCACATTCAGACATTCAGCCTCCTCCCTATCGCTAATAATCATCCTTATGTATAATCTTCCATAAATAAGCTGACATGTGGGTAATGTTATGATTTAGAGACCTTAAGATGTAGGCTAACCTCCCAGGCATTTGGGTAAGTCAGTCATTCTCTGTTTTGTTTGCATTAGAGTTAGTTATTTTGTCACTTCTGACAAGGCTGGCTATGGTATCATCTAGAAAGCATCAGCCATTCCACCACTGCCATCACTCACTTAAGGCAGTGAATGTGGTTGAATAAACTGTGACTTCACTAGATGCTTTGTTAATAATAGGGGAGGGCTTTACAGTCACTGTTAAAACACCATATTATAACTCTCTTTAGGAAGAGAAAAAAAAAACCCTTTTGACCTTCTTTGCTTACATGAGACTAACTGAGTAAAAGAGAAGTCAGATTGGATCAGCGAGGATTTGAAATTTCCCATGTTATTTTTGGTGTTGGTGGGGGAAATCCTTTGCTGTGGTCCAGATTTTTTTTTTGGTTAATTTTCCATTTCATCAGTGGGGCAATGTAGACTCTGACATTTATATATACTGATTTAATCTGCAAATGAGCCTAGTTCCATACCAGGACCCTGAGAGATGTTTTTATTACTGAGCAAGCAGAGATAGGAGTAAGATTTGCCCTGGGCAGTGTTAGCACTGAGGCCCACACAATGCTGCTGTTTAACAGAATGGTGCCAGAATTGATTTCCAAGCCCTCCAAAGCAAAATGGGGGAGTATAGCAATCGTCCATATGATCCAGGATAACTCTCCCACCTCATCTCCCCACCCCATCTTGAAATATTCAAAAAGCAACTTTTGTCTGCTTTAAGTTAGATATTTATGAACCCTCTTCTTTGTTTTGGCCTTGGAATTTTGGTTCAGCTTCTCCTTTTCCAGATATTTGGGACATCTGACTGTTCAGAAGTGCCTTTTTGACTCTCTTGATATCATTGCTATTTATTTAGACTTCAGGGTTGGTCTGTTATCTTATCAACTCAGGTACTCATCAGCAGTGGTGTTGATCACAAGTCCTTCCATCTCATTGATCAATATACAACATGTTCACTGCTTGTGCTTGGGGGCCTTCCTCTTGTTCCCCTAACACTGTGTGTGGACAAGCACTCCCTAGTCACTGTCTTTTGCTTATCCAGCCCACCTCCTTCTCCAGGAATACGACTCTTGAATGATACCATATTAGATAAATTACCAGTGAGTCTCTTTTCCTTGGAGTTTTTTGTTTAAAATAACTCTCCTATCCTCTTGGGCCTCCTCACCTTCCTCCCCACAAACCATTTCCTCACTCTCTCAATCCTTTTACCATCATCACATGTGATGGAAAAGAGGGAGGGGATACTTTTGGAAACATTTTAGGCAGTAGTCCCAAGAGATTATAAGTGTTCTGAGGGCAGGGACTGTACAATATTTTTTTTCTGAGTATCCCTGGCATCTATCACAGTATAGTACATATGATAGGTTCCTAATAAATGCTTGACATTTGGGAATTGAATTGGACTTCCTGTAATAGGTTATTACAAGCCAGTTAAATAGTATTCATATCACAACTTTTTTGTTTAATTTTCAATGACCGACTCCAGGGTTCTTAGCCTTTCTTTGTGGTATGGAACTATTCTTGGAAGAATGTTTTAAATGGATAAAATAAAATATACAGAATGACAAAGGAAGCCAATTATAGTGAAATTCAGTTATCAAAAAACATTTTTAAAAGATCATTGACCTTAGAACCCCTGGGTTAAATGCTATACTTTTATACCCAATAAAGATGAAGTAATAACAAAGCCCATAATGAATTTTGTCTTCTCTTTTCCTCTTCTTCCCCAATGGGCTCTAGCTGGTACACTCTTGTACTTTATTTACTGAGGAAAGCAGTATTTTTTATTATCAGTTGATTATTATGAAATGAACAATATGAGGTTACATTGTGCTTGTCCCCCAAAAGCAGGAAGGTTGATGAAAGAAAGCAAAAAAAAAATAATAAAAAAGTCAAACTGCAGGAAGAAATCTGTGAAAGCTTCTTTAAAATAAGACAGAAATCCTCCTCTCCCAAAGTCTGTGGCATGGTGCAGAATTCCTAAAGGCATTTAATGCTAAAACTTTTGAACCAGGGTCCTTGAAGTTTTCCCTTCAGAGAGTAACCAGGCCCGATTCCTTGCCCATTTTAATAAAAGTTCACAGCATGTTGACACTGTGAACTTTTATGGGAGTTTTGAATTCATAAAAGCTTTAAAACTATCCTTCATTGGTTATCCCTTAATAGAAAAATTTAATTAAATCATTCACAAAGCTTTGTAAAATCTAGAAAAACTAACAGTGATTATTTCTACTTTTCAATGAATTTTTCTGATCGTTTATTTTTTTTCCAGTGTAGACTGGATGAAATAAAGAAAACCCTTGTGTACCTTCCTGTGGAAGAGGAAAAGATGCCATTCATACATTCAGATGATAAATGACTTTTAGAAATGATATAAGCCCCTTTTGTAAATTATACTTAGATACCTTTTTCTTGAATTTGGATCATTTTAAGAAGATTAAAGAGTATGTATGGAATAAACTGCCATATTGGATTGCATCTTGTAGACGCTAGACCACTTTCTTCCATGTTGAGATTAGCAGCTGCTGCATCTTGAATCATTCCCTGTGCATAATGCCCCGTCTTCCCCTCTTCTCCACAGCTCTTGTTGACAGCTCCTCTCCCTGATGTCTTCCTCTTCCTCTGACTCTTAATTCCTGTTCTTCATCAAGGTTCCCCTTTCCTGTCAACCCCACTGAGTCTTTGGAGGGCTCTGGCATACATAAAGAGCCTAAAACAGGGATTCCTACCCTTTTTTGGAGTTGTGAAGATAAATCACATTTCTTTGGTTTCATCATGCCCACACTTTTCTTCCCCAAAGCCTGGGACACGTTTTACATCTTTAAAATTAAAATAAATTCAAATGTGCTTCATGTATTTTGTAATATCCCAAGAGATAATGGAGGAAACTTTCTATGTCCCAGGACCACAGCTGGGAATCATTGGTCTAAGCACACTATTTTTTCCCCCTGTGTCTCTAGAACTTTTATTTGAGAATTCATTAGCCATCATGATATGGTTGGCATACTCACCAAAAACATTTGAATGAGGTGTTGATAGGAAGAGGAAATGATTTGTTGAGCATGGATTCTCCATTTTAGAGTAGAGGAAAGTAAATTCATCCTCATGTTGGCCCATGTTTATCAGGTAATTATAAATGATAGTCTCTTAAAAAACAATGGGGAAAAAAAACCCAACCAAAACTATTGTTTATCTTTGAGTGAGATACAAAGAGGCATGAGAACACCCCTGCCTTCTAGGATAGAGAGATAAGACAGACACTCAAGAAAAGGTACCATGTAATAAGTGATAAATTTTTTTAAAAAGATGGTATCGAACATTAAGTCTGGAATAGCAATCTAGAGGAGAGAGCAATCACTTTACATTGGATATAGAAAGATGATGGACTTTTAGATTTCATTTTAATAATTACACTTCCTGCCATCAAAATAAGGATGAATTAATAGCTTTTCACCCCTACTGTGTTCTTATTTTTAGTGTTGGAAGGGATCTCATTGACTATGTAGTCCAATCATACTCAAAAAAGGAATCCCTTTTATAACCTGACAAGTGGTCAAAAGACCTCCAGGGAGGGATAGCCTGCTATCTCCTGAGATAGCCCTTTCCATGTTTGGGGAGCTCTGGGATGTTTTTCCTGGCATCAAGCCATCCCATTTCCCTCCCTCCCCCAGACTTTTCTCCATCACCCTATTGCCAGTTCCTCTCTTTCTATGCTAAGGACTCAAAGCTCAGCTCCACCCTGGTTAAAGCCCTGCTTAACAAGGAACAGAACAAGTGCAGCTAGGTGGCGTAGTGGATAGAGCACCAGCCCTGGAGTCAGGAGTACCTGAGTTCAAATCTGGCCTCTTACTAGCTGTGTGACCCTGGGCAAGTCATTTAACCCCAATTGCCTCACTTTAAAAAAAAAAAAACAAGGAATGGAACAGAACACTGCAAAGTAGACAACAGCTTATTTTATTTTTACATTATTTTCAAAATATTTTTTATTTTTCATTTATGGAATAGAAGAAACATTTGCATAACAGTATTATACAAAAAGATGATTGCACATGAAACTGCAAATCTCTCATGTACAACTTGAAATTCCTTTTGAATATATAATAAAATTATGTAAATTTCTTTTTTCCCCTTTTTTTCCTTCTCTCTCTCCCCCTACCCCGAGAGATGGCTACCATTAGTCTCAAATGTATCTATTTATGTAAAATCTACTTCTATTTATCAGTTCTTTCTCTGGATGCAGATAGCATCCTTCATATGTCCTTTGAATACTGTGCGAATGAGTGATTGGTTTAATGATGAAAAACTCATGGGATAGTTCAGGAATTCCAGCTCTAGAGTAGAAAGGGAGGCAATCTATTCCATTATATAGATGAAGAAACTGAGGCCATTGAAGGTTAGATTGCTCACTTGTCCAGGGTCGTGCCAAGTAGTGAGCATCAGGAGTTGGATTTGAACCCAGATCTGTCAGTTCTACAGAACTAGTGCTCTTTCCATTATTTTCCTCTGCCTTGCCAAGTTCTATAAACCTTAGAATACTTTATGTCTGATTTGAGGCCCAGACCACTCTCTTTATCTGTTTTCATTTCTAGATTAGCAGTACTTGGAGTCTTTATTAAAGAACATTTACTGCTTCCCAGATTCACAATCATTTTTAATTGAACACGTATGCACTAAGTTACCACATAGGTTCTCCAATGGCCTGTGAATGAGTTGTTTTAAAATTAAATCAAAACAATCCTGCAGTCCCATATCAGTTTTTTAGAAAGTGCTTGGAGAGAGTTGAAGCGCCTTAAGGGAAAGGTGGCATTTTTCTGAAAATCTGAGCTTTGGCAACCTCTCAACCGAACCTTGGCATGCCTTGGTTTGATTTTTGGAAACGTGGAAAAGCATGTTTTCATTACATGTCTTCACCACGAGAGTGGAGGGGAAGAAATGGTGTTCAAGTATATATGTAATTCTGAACTTGATTCCACAAATAATGTTGCCTTTCTCCTGGCTCAGGGGCCAGGCCAGGCTGTTGCTTTGTTACGCACACTAGCAAAAGAGGGACCTGCCTGGCCAGCAAATCCCCCTCCCCTAGTTTCCATAGTAATCACTGGAGTAGAATAACCTCTGATAATACTGATAACCTAAAACCAGAAAACAAGGTTCAAAAATATTTTACTATGCTCTTATCTCACTCCATAGAATTCTTTAGTAGTTGGAAATAATAATGCTTCTAGCATTGCCTGTGGTAATGCTTAGAAATTTGACATTGTTTCTTTTTTTTTATTCTAGATACATTGTTTTTTGTTGTGCAGAAACTTGTTTATATAACCCAAATCGCTTATTTCCACTCCTAATTTCCTCTGAGCCAGGGATTCTTTACCTTTTCTGTGTCCTGGACCATTTTGGTTGTCTGATAGCGAGGATGAACCCCTTCTCAGAATGTTTTTAAATGCATACAGTAAAATACTGAATATCCCAAAAGTCCTAGTGCAGTTTTAACCTTCAAAAAAGCTTAAATCTATTTATTTATCTACGTTAGAGAGACTACATATATATATATATAAATAAACTATCAAATAGAATGTTATAGCCTACAGATTATATATAGACTATGTATATATACACATATACACATAGATTATCATGATATAAACTCTAGAGACTATGAAATAGACTATACATGTATATATCATGCAGCTGATTATATATCACTCTCATCTAATTGAACTCATCAATTTATGTTTTCTGTTTTTTAGTCATGTACTACATTTTCCTCCCTATATAATTACTTCTTTCATTGTATTCCATTCTAGAAGTATACAACTCACTTCTAACCCCTCCCCGCCACAAACACACATAATTTCCTTTATTATTCTTGACCTTTTGAATTTTCATATGAATTTTAGTATTTTTCTTAATTCTCTAAAATATGTTTTTGGTATTTTAATCACCAAAGTATTAAATCTACATATTAGTTTTGATAGTATAATCATCTTTCTTTTATTAGCTAAGCCTGATCATAAACATGGAATATCTCTATTTAGTTCTGTTGTTACTTCTGTAACAAATAGTAAATCTTGATAGATTAATTCCCAGATTAAAAAAAATAATTTCATCATTACATTAACTAAAACTTCTTATCAGTTTTACTGTTTTATTTTTAATTGGAAATAAATGAATAAGTTGATGATTTGGGAAGTACTATTATGTTATTTTGTAGAGTTAATCTTGAGGGGGTTTTGGTTATTTTCTTTCTTTCTTTTTTGGGAAAAAAAATAAACCATCATAAGATAAAAATGGAGATTTAGCATCTGATTTCACTAATTTATGAACCTCCCAGATGAGGAAGGCCTTTCCAAGAATGCAGGTCAATGCTTGGCAGGTCTCTACCATGTAGTCTTAGAGCAAAAGTTCTTCATCTTTCTTGTGTCATGTACTTCTTGGTCAGTTTGGTGAAACCTGTAGATGCCTTCTCCTTCGCACAATAAAGTTTGTTAGCTACATTATTACTTGAAAGAAACATTTCATTTCATTTATATACTAGGAGAAATAAAGATGTTTTTTATCTCATACAAATTCCCAGGCTCCCTTGAAATCTCTTCACAGACCCCTTGTAGCTCCTTGGACCCTATAGATGAAGAACTCTTATCTTTATAGTTAGTTGCCTAGAGGATTGAAGGGTTGCATGACTGGCCTGGGTTCACATAGTGAGTACATAGAAGAGTCAAGGCTTGAACCCAGGGCTTTTGCCCTCTTTCCACTGTGCCAGGCTGCATCTAAACCCCCATGCCATCCTCCAGTAAAGACATTTAACATCCTTTTTATTGACATTTCTTCATTTTGTTTCTTTTTCTTTATTCTTTTTTTTTAAAGAATACAGGCAAGAAAGATGATGGAAGTCTGCTGGATGACAGCTTTGTTTTTAAGGTTGAGAAGTCTGGCTGTGTAGCAGGGCCTTGGTGTGACAGGGACTGAAACCTGAGGAAATGGAGCCATAGCAGAATGAAATGGACTAAAAACCTGATTGGGATGCCTCATGCATTCAGAAACGTTGTCTTTACACAGTCACTTATAGCAGAAAATTGTCTATTGGTTATGGATTACTGTCCATTTTCATCACTTTGTCCCAATCCTTTAAATCTAACACAGACCAGAGCTCTCTTTTTTTAACTTCTACTGGCAACAGTTTGGGTAAGCCACCATATTCTGATGAGTGAAACTTCAAATTCATTTGGAAACATGGTACTTGCTTAAGAGAAATCTTTGCACAGGGAGAAAAACCTTTAACATGATACCTACAAACATTTGCCCACACACTTGGTTTCAGTGTAGATTGGGTTATGAATTATTCATTCGGTGTTCATTACAATCCTGCCAATTAGATTATGACAATATTTTGAATTTAGCTTCAGATAATTTAAAAGTGGATCAGTTAAAATTATAGAAGAAATAAAAGAAAAAACCTAGTGTAGTGTTGGCAAGAATGTTACTTTTTTATCAAGAGAGCCAAATTTTATCATCTCTTTTCTGTTTGTCATCTCTTCCTACTTTATTGCTTTGCTAGCTCCCAGAAAATATCATAAGCAAAGTGTGTAGCCATCTATTTGACCTCTTAGAATTAATAGAAAACATAAAGGGAAATAAGTATCAAACTGATTTCTAGAGAACAATGACTGAGATTTGGATGTTATTTAAAGTGCATTTTCTTTTCTTTCCCTTAACCTGAACCCTAATTATTAAATTTTTACCTAAATGTTGCTTTTGAACAAAAAAGTTAAACTGTTCAAAATTATAAATAGTGTGTTTTTCTTTAAATTCATCCCTTTTGTTTGCATTTTTTGTTGTCATTCACTTGTTTCCAATGTTTGGTGACCCCCATGGGCCGTATCACATCAGTCCTGTCCGTGGGGTTTTCTTGGCAAAGATACTAGAGTGGTTTGCCTTTTCCTTCTCTGGCTCATTTTACAGATGAAGAAACTGAGGCAAACAGGGTGAAGTGCCCAGGGTCACACAGCTAGTAAGTTTCTGAGGCCAGATTTGAACTCATGAATTTGAGTCTTCCTGACTCCAAGTCCAACACTCAATTCACAGTGCCACGTCGCCCCACCCTATATGGCATATATTATATACCATTATGCCATATTCTCTACCCTCTACCAAGGGAGAAAACACTTTGTCATTTGGGACCGTACATTCATAGAAAGGAAGGGCAATGGTCATGGATGGGCAGTATCACCATGGGATCTCCCATTTGGCCACTGAAGTCTTCCAGTGAGACCTCTTAGCCAAAGCAAATACAAATGAACAATTCACTGAGAAGATAGCTAAGGATGTCTAATGACTGCGGATGGTTGTTTGTATCATTGGCCATTTGAGGTGATTTGAAACTTGTGTTGGGACCTAGGCTAGAACACAGCAGCTATATATCTCAGTCCCTTCCTCACTTACTTGCTTGTCCTACAGACCAAAACATAGGAAAACATTGTTCTCTTGAGTTGTTAGTGCATCCTATCCCCAGGATGACTTTGTTTTTACACAGCATTTGTTCTGTATATGCTGACCTATATACATGTTGCTCTCCTTTAATATAATGTTAGCTCCTTGGAGGGAGATCCGTTTGAGGGGGGGGGGGTCTTTCTTATCCTCAGTCTTGGAACAAAATGCTTGGCATATTGCAGGAAATCTGGAGCTTGTTGAATTAAAATAAAAAGCAATGGTAATAACTTGTAAAACTGGAAATAACTTAACTTTTTTTTTCCAATGCTCTGCTGAGGACTAAGTAAGACACTGGCTACCTTTTGTAGGAATTGTGGTCTTTAAGTTATTTTATAATTTGTATTAGCCTCCTTGTAAAATATGGAAAGAACAAGGGTCAGCTAGGTGGCACAGTGGATAGGGCACCAGCCCTAGAGTCAGGAGGACCTGAGTTCAAATCTGACTTCAGACACTTGACACTTAACTAGCTGTGTGACCCTGGGCAAGTCACTTAACCCCAATTGCCTCACCAAAAAAAACCCAAACAAACAAAAAATATGCAAAGATCTCATTGCCCCCCCCACATGCAAAAAAAAAGATGCAAAGAAATTTCCCAATTAAAATATTCCTTGAAAACCTGTTACTGGTGGGGGACAGCTAGGTGGCACAGTGGATAAAGCGCCAGCCCTGAATTCAGGAGGACCTGAGTTCAAATCTAGCCTCAGAAACTTGACACTTACTAGCTGTGTGACCCTGGGCAAATCACTTAACCCTTATTGCCCTACAAAAAAAAATAAAATAAAATGAGGGAATCAGACTAGACATCCCCAAGGATCTTTGGAAAACTAAATCACATAAGTGGACTTTATATGTTAAAATTTTTCTTACTTATGAATTGTCATTTTAAAGGGTTTTTTTCCTTCTTCCTTTAGTTACATTTAGATAAGAAGATAAGATATATGGGGGTAAAACATTTTATGTTTATGGGTTTCTTTTAGACCAGTATATTTTTATTGTCAAAATGTGATGGATCCATGCCTGCTATGTTTGGGAATATTTATTATAATCAGTCTCATTGGTTCTCTAATCTCTTTAGTACACAAGAAAGTCAGTGTATGGTCCCACCCGCCATTTTTTAGAATTAGCCCAGTTATCTTGGAATCCCATGTTTTTCACTGTATGAGAAATTAATACACACCTCCCCTTTCCTGCTGCCACCACTTCTCGTAGACAGCTTAGCCATTTGGTTTCCTTAAGAATTTCCCTGTAAGGTTCAGGAAATGATGCTTTTGTCACAGTTGCTTAATTAGAGAGCTGTCACTGGAGCGATAAACCCCAGTTGAATTGACTTGGGCTGTCCCTGGAGTGGAATGCAAATGGAAGCTGGAAATGGAGGTCTTGGGAAAGGTCCTGCCTGCCTTTTGCCACCAGGCCAGCAGTCACAGAAGGTCATTCATATTCAGGAGGAATTAGATGAGGTAGGTGAGCCTGGAAGTGAGAGAAGGCCCACAGTAGTGAACAGGCTGCTTTTCCCCTCCTTTTAACTGTTAACTAACTGCTAATAAAATTGAAGGCCCTAGCTTAGGTTGAGCCAGGTTAGAAATTGTAGACAGTTGGTGTTTTTTGTTTTTTTGTTTTTGTTTTTCTTTAAGCCATTCCAGTTTTTCTCTATAGTAGGATGATCAGGCCAAAAAACCCCACCCATTGCTTCCTCTCTTCCATAAGTAAATTGATCAAAATGAAAAATTCAGTGAAAATTTCCAAATAATTATCTCCTGAGAAACTGTCATTTTTACATTAAAATTCCCAGTCTCTAACTTTGCAAACAGGGAATTTCTCTCTTTTTCTTTGTCTTCTGTCTGTCTCTATCTCTCTGTGTCTCTCTCTCCATTTGTCTATTATTATTATTGTTGTTGTTATAATTGTTGTTATTTTTATTTTTATTATTATTTTATTGGAGGTTTTTAGGCCATGCAAATATCTCAAGTTTCCTACTTTGGCAAAGAAGAGAGACTGAAATTGACCCTTGTTTTGGATATATTGAAGCTGGTTACTAAAGTAGGGGGGTAGGTGAGAGGGAGGGGAGAATATATCTAAAAGCAGCCTCTAACCAGGTCCTGAAACAACCCAACACACTGATTCATGTGAATACATGACCTTGGCCAGGGAGATCTATATGTGAAGATACACTTAAAAAAAAAAAAAAAGGACAGTGAATTTCAGCCCATTCTTTGAACTTTTGATTTTTACTAGTTTAGCTATAATAATTGAAAGTTTGACTAATTGAATTGTGCAATTCAATTACTCCTTCAATATCAATCTTCATATCAATAATTAGCTACTTTAGTTATAAAAATTGAAACACTGGAAGAGAATTTGGAACACAAAGTTTTTTTTAAAATGATGTCAAAATTTGTATTTCACATGTAATTTGGGAAAATAAAATTCTAAATATTAAAAAAAAATGGAAACACGGCTGACCCAAATCCCTTCAGAACTCTTTTAGATTTCATCTGAAGTATACTTGGTATTCTAGAAGCTTGTCATTCTTGAAAGTTAGAAGAGTCCAACGGCAATGTCATCATTGAGGATTTTTCTCAGCTTGTTAATTTCAAAAATTAAAAAATGAAAGTGTACTGTTTATATTTGCACAGGGAAAACTGGTCACTTAAAGACACAGAAGGTATTTGTCACTGTTGAAAAGTAACTCATTAGGTTGGTTTATTCAAGGTTAATTGATAAAGAATGACAGAGGCTTTAAACTGATCACTGCAGAGTGATCTTTAGGGTATCCTTTGAGGATTCCCCCCCCTAAAAACAAATTTCACCTTCATTTATCTCTTGTTTATTAACTTCCCCTCCCCAAAGTAAAATGAAAACTTGAGGTCACTGAATTTTAAAATATAAACTCATCTTATCACTCACCACGTAGAAAAATTTTCAGACATTTTCTTGACTGGTCAAACAATGAAGATGTTTTCACAATCAAGGTGACTTTAAAAAAAAGAACAGCAATTCCACCCATTCAAGCTCTAAGCTTTGGGAGTGGAGGGTAGAGCTTGTTGTTCTTGTTGCAGCTTTGTAATGTTGTAGTTACTTGACATTGAGGACCAATCAGTGAGAAAAGATATTGCCGTGAAGGAAATGTCTGATTTGGGCTGTTAAGAGCATTAGTGGGCCACAAGTGGGCGGCTTTTTTTGTGTGTTTTGCTGTCTTAAACAAAGAGAATGTCCTGGTCTTGTCAATAGGGGGAAAGGGGGGGGGGATCTGCTGCCAGTATTGGAAGTGAAAGCAGAAAGCTAATTGTGAATGGTTTAATGTTACAGACCACCTACTTGGATAAGGCTGAAGCTGAAACTGAACAGAATTTTAGGTTTCATTTAGAGGAATACTAGAAAGTGACAATAGATACATTTTTCTAGCAAACAATCTGGTTTTTAGAGTTCTCCAGAAAAAACAAAAGTAGTTTGAGTGGAACTGAGATCTCATGAGGTCTGCAGATGAAATGTATATGCCCCATAAGACATATGCAGCATAGATGCTGTGTTAAGGAGGGGAATGCACTCTGAATTGTGTTCTTGGTACTACTGATTTGCTCTTGAACCAGATGGAATATCTTAATCCAGTGAAAGAGCCTCCTACCTGTTTCCTGTGTGACCTAGGCAGATCTTCCTTGGTCCTGGATTTCCTGTTGGATAAAATTTGAGTTAGGACCAGATGATCTCTGAGGTGCTTTCTGATTCCAATTACTGTGAGCTGGCAAGCTGTCCCCTTGTGAACATGGTACACAAGTCACACTGGCTGATTCATCACTTGGCCATGGGGGTAGGGAGATGGGGAGGATGTTTCTGTATGTAATTGTAGTTCTGTATTGAGCCAGAATAAATTATTTTGACCTAAGTTAATACTCTAAAGTTCTCTTGTCCCCACCGCTATATATTACAACCTTTTCAGTCACTTTTATTGTTGTTTAGTAATTTTTCAGTCATGTCCAACTCTTGGGGACCCCATTTTGCTGGGTAGTTTGCCATTTTTTTCTTCAGCTCATTTTACAGATGAGAAAACTGAGGCAAGCAGGGTGAAGTGACTTGACTAAGGTAACACAGCTAGTAAGTGTCTGAGGCCAAATTTTAACTCAGATCCTCCTGACTCTAGGGCTGGCACGTGCCACATAGCTGCTTCAGTCAGTGGTTTGCTATAGTAAGGCATGGTGAATAGAATGGACTCAGATGAGAACACAGACTTCAGTTCCATGCCCCTGTCTCTTCCTGCTGGGAACCCTTGGCCAATCAGTTCAGTTAGCTTCCTAGTACTTCCTTACTAAGTTGTAGAATTGCCATTTGGCATCACCAAAAAAAAATTGGAGACAGCTAGGTGGTGCAGTGGATACAGCACCAGCCCTGGATTCAGGAGGACCTGAGTTCAAATATGGCCTCAGACACTTGACACTTACTAGCTGCATGACCCTGGGCAAGTCAGTTAACCCCAATTGCCTCACCCCCCCCCAAAAAAAGAATTGATATTTGCATTGGTAGATGGAGTTCCCACTCAGGGAAGTCCTTGTGCCAGGGAAGTCACAGTTCCAAGGCATATTTGCCTGTGTTCCCATGTCAACTCTATGTAAATGACAGTCTGAGCCATGCCTCCCTGTATAACACATCTCCATACAATTAAAGTCAGATGTAGCATGAGAGGATCCTTTAACATGGATGTTCGACCTTGTTACTGGTATCATAAAAGCCTGGGATGCATACAAGTAGCATTGCTGGATACAGAATGACAGCATAACATGTGGTGGGCAGGGGGTTGGGTGGCGTTGGGGTTCAAAATGTTTATGGAAAAAAGTGGCAAATGATCCCGTGCCTAATTTATCCACCAACCCAGCAGTTTGTTTGCTTTTGGACCCACTCAGGATGACTGAAAAGTGAAACAGTTGTTGGTTTTATTTTTTTTTCATAAATGGAGTTCTTTTTTGCAGAGAAGGATAATTGAATTACTATTAGGTTGTTGTCAATTGGGGCTTTTTCTTTTGTTTGTTTGCTTTTGGTGAGGGCACAGGGATCTATTTCCTGTGTGCCCATTTGTATCTAGAGATTGATGAGTATTTGTTTATACCCATGCAAACCACAAATTGCTTAATTCATTTTATATTTGTTTTATCTTGTCTGTCTCTCTCCATCTTATCTCTGTCTCTGTTTTTGTGTCTTTGTGTTTTTGTGTGTATGAGACTGCTTCTCTTCATTCCACCTCTCTGTGTCTCTGTTTCTCTGTCTGTGGGTGTGTCTCTCTCTTGTTGTCTCTCTCTTTTTGTGTGTCTCTCTCTTTTTCCCCCATCTCTCTGTCTTTCTTAACATTTTTTCTCTCTCTCTGTCTTTCTATGTGTCTCTGTTTCTCTCTTAGTAATGTCTTTCTGTCCCTCTCTCTTTTTCTCTTTCTCTTTCTCTCAGTCTCTGTCTCTCTGTCTCTTTCACTCTCTCTTGCTTACTCTCACTCACATTCTTGCTCTTGCCTTTTCTCTGTGTGTTTCTCCTTCCCCCTTCTCTCTTCTACACACATGCAACCCACAGCAAATTGATGAAATATAAACCAGTTCCTAGCTGTTCTTGAGTGTGCAATGTGGCAGCTCTTGATTGACATAAGAAGACTGTAAATGCCTCTATATTGTGTTTCAGGATTAGTTTCAAGCATTTTAATATTGTTGGTATATAGCAAGACACAGTTGGATTCTCTTATTGAAAAGCCAGTCCTTGCAGATGGCTCACCCATCCATCGGGGGGATACTTACTAGACTCTGTGAGGCCAGTCACGTATATTTAGTAGAAATAAAATGAATATAGTGCAGCTTCCCTCCCTCTTGTGCTGTCCTTGGGCTCCATGCCATCAGCATTGCCTGATAGGTGAAACTCCCCCCTAATGAATAAGACCCTTTTGGTCTTCCAGTAACTAAAGCCCCTTGGACAAGGTCCAAGAAAGCCCTGCCTTATGCTGAAACCCACTCTGTTGTGAATAGTGTTTTACCAGTGTCATTTTGAATGAATAGTGGAAAAGTAATTATGCTGATAGGAAGGAGAATGCAGGGCTCATTAGGATATAGGAAGGGGGGAAAAGTCTGTTTATGTATTATGTCTATCATCATAAGTCGATATGGCAGTGTGACCAGATTTGTAGAATGGGAAACGGGATAGTTTTCTCTTTTTCAGGACCTTAGACAAAACTATTGAAAAGGAACCTATTCCCACAGCAAGAAGTAGCCCTGTTTTGAAGCAGAATAAATAAATGCCTACAGTGAGCACTTTATCATAACACAGAAACCTTGTTCTTGCCCTGAAGGTAGGAGGTGCCGAATAAGAAGCAGAATGATAGGTGGAAGGAGGGAGGAGAGGTGTGAGCTCAGAGCTGCCTGACCTTCCTCACTTTAGGCTGGGAACTTTGCCTTCACAACAGCTATTTAATGGTCTGAATTCCCCTTTGACTGTAACCCTTTAAGGTGAAACCACAACCCTTTATGTTTATGTCGAAGAGGGCTCAGTCTAAATATTATGATGTAAATATATATTTCATACCTAATGGGATAGCGCCTGCAGAGAAAATGAAACCACTCAAGGCTCACTCCAGTCAGCCTTCCCAGCCTCCTCTGTTTCTATTTCTCCTTCCCCTACTCTCTGATACAAACACACTGGGTCTATCCCCTGCTTTGTTTGTTTCTCTTGTGTCCTCTGCTTACATTGTCACCTATGCCCAGCGTAACCATCCCCACATGGCCCAAATCAGGTATTGCCCGTTACATGCAGCCTCCATTGAGTTCCCTCTGCCTTAGCCCAGATCAAAGTGATTCCTTCCACCACAAATAGATTATAGTACTTTGTGTTTCATCCTCATATCCCAACATTCAGCTCCTGCTTGGTGAGAACAAAAGGAAGATGATCCACCAAATGCTATGCGACTGCTCGGAAAGAATTCATGAACTTTCTTGTGTTCCTGAGTCTTAGTAATACTAATAGTTATGAAGATTATGAACCAACTAGCATGTCTACAGCATTTCAAGGTTTACAAAGCAATATATATATATATATATATGTATATGTGTATGTATGTATATATGTATGTATGTATGTATATGTATATATATATATATATCATTTGATTCTAAAAAAAGCCCTTTGGGATTGGTGAGATGATCCCCCCCATCTTACAGAAGAGGAAACTGAGGCTGAGAAAAACCAAGTGACTTGTCCAGGATCACACAGCTTAGGAGCATAGGAGGGTAGAAGGTGGGGTTCAAACTCAGGTCTTCTTGACTCCCAAGTCCACCCCTCTATCCACTGGGCCACTTCCTTGCTGTTAACAGTACAAGAGGCGTCTCATATTGTGGTATTTTTTTTTTTTGGTCTTTCTGCCTTACATTCTTCATGGACTTATAAAATCAGAACACTCCACTATGCCAGCAGATTTGGGATACTGTCAATGTGGATGTTCTCTCTGCCAGTACAGATCACAGTGTAGCCATGCCTACCCAGGCTTTGTGACTCATCTTCCCCTCGTCAGTTCAACACAGGGGATTCACTCAGTGGGCTGGAGGCCATGCTCAATGAGATCAAGCCCCAGAACACCCCACAGCTTCCTAAATCAAAGGAAGGTACACTAGAAGAATGTCTGCCTTCGTTATGATATGTCAGACGCAGGTGGAGGCTACCTGCCCATTGGGCATCTCCCATCCTCACCACATGACCAACCTAGCTTCCTTTTCCATCATGTGTATTGAGCGGCACACTTTATACTCTTTTTCTTCGTAATTCCTCATGTCATGTGTTGCACCCTACTCACACCCACTGTGTCCATTTCAGGGAGCTTTGCATTTGCTCCAAAGATCATAGCATTGATGGCTCATGGCCATACAAGATCAGCAGAAGAACTACTCTTAACAAGATGTACCTTTGTTTCAAGGAGAAGCCCAGAGCCAGTAAGAGATGTTTTCGATTTACTAGGTAGTGTAAACCAACTCTCTTCTGGACTCAGCTAATTGTTCCTTTAAAGTGGCTGTCCAAATTGTATATACGGATGGACAAGCACTATAGTTTGCATATTTGGCCACATATTCCAGGCTGGACAAAAGGCATTATTTAGCCACTTGGTTCTTTTCTCTGTGGATAGTTAGAGTAAATTCTATTCTCTCCCCACCCCCAACAGTAGAGCATGTCTTTGCCATCACACAATTGAATGAAAGACAGAGATTAGCACATCCCACTGTCCTGGACCATAGAAAGCATTTGATGATTGGAAAAAAAAATTCTTCCTTAACAGCTTTCTTCTAATAGGTCGTCTCCATGCATATGTTAGAATGCCACAAGAATATTTCCTAGCTGCAACAGCAGAGATGACCTTATTTGATCCTCTGATTATTAATATCACTGAAGGCACAAGAAGGAGACGCATATATTCACTGAAGACATTTGGCATGGTTATGGTGGAAATCCAGCACAGAATCTAAGTAAAAGGGATTTCACATAGATCAGGGCTTCTTAATGTTTTCTGTAGCAGGGATCCTTTAGCAGTTGAGTGAGGCCTACAGGCCTCCTCTCAAAATAATGCTTTTAAATGAATAAAATACATAGGATTGGGGCAGCTAGGTGGTGCAGTGGGTAAAGCACTGGCCCTGGATTCAAGAGGACCTGAGTTCAAATCTGGCCTCAGACACTTGACACTTACTAGCTGTGTGACCCTGGGCAAGTCACTTAACCCTAATTGCCCTGCAAAAAACCCCAAAAAGCCAAAACAAAACAAAAAACCCACATAGGATTACAAAGGAAATAGTTTACATTGAAATATAGTTATCAAAGTATATTTTTTAAATGTTTAAGGACCCCAGGCTCAGAACTCTTCTATAGTGACAGGTCTTTCCTAATGTTCCTGTTGCAGATGCCATCAGGGCTGATTAAATCAGTCTCCAGGACACTGCAGAATATCTCAAATCAAAATAAGGGTACACGAGAAAGTGTGTTATTTATTATCATGTACTTAATGTTGATTTCTATAAACAGCTATTTATTTGTTGATATATTATGTTCACATGTTGTTGTTATTCAGTCATTTCAGTCGTGTCCAACTTTTCATGACCCCATTTGGAGTTTTCTTGGCAGAGAAACTGGAGTGGTATGCCATTTCCTTTTCTAGCTCATTTTACAGATGAGGAAACTGAGGCAAACAGGGTTAAGTGACTTGCAAAGGGTCACACAGCTAGCAAGTGTCTGAGGCCAGATTTGAACTCGTGGAGATGAGTCTTCCTGACTGCAGGCCCAGGGCTCTATCCGCTGCACTACCTAGCTGCCCTTTCACATAGTATATGTATAGAAATATATGATTTTAAATGTTATAATAAATTATAACTAATCTAATTAATTTAGTGATCAGTTTATTATTTATTGTTTATTATAATATTTTACTAGCTAATTTGCAGCCCACCCCCACTAGCTCTCATTTGTGTATAACAGGAAATTAGGGATAAGTGAGATTGGATTTCTCTTTGAACTTATCATTCCTGTATACTAATAGGAGAAATCCTACAAGATCATAAGCTCCTTGGGGACAGAGACTATTTAATTTCATCTTGTAGTCCCAATGTTTCATCCCTTTTCATCAAGGAATTGTAAGCTCTTAGGTTGTTCTCGATCAACAACCCCGTAGTCCCCAATTTCCATCCATCTCCCGAAATCGTGACGTTTGTCAAAGCAGGTGCAACAGGAAATAGCAAGCAAACATAGTCACTCATGAGTTCCCAAAATAGACTGTTTTTGGCTACAGTTTAAAATACCTTCTGTTTAAAAAAATCAGAACCCTGTGGATCTTTGCCTAATGTGTTGATCAAGTTTCTAAAACAGTTTCCCCATTAGTACTGCGTTAGGAATTTGTAGAGTATTGTTCACTCCTCTCTGCCTTCCTTCTCTCTATCCTTGGTCTAAAGGGATGTTTAATTTAATTCTCTAAATCCATTTGACTTGCATGTATACTTACTCTTAAAGTAAGCTAAAAGAAGCAAATCTCTTTTTTATCTAGTAATTTTTAGCATTCTCTGTTGTTCTTGGGTTCCTAAAGAGCAGGTGATAGAAGAAATGGCCTGTCACCTGTCTCCCTGTATCCCTTCTCCCCTCCAACTCCAGGAAATATATGGAAACTTTGAACAGAATGCTATTACAGATGCAAGGCTCTGTCAAAAAACTAACCACAGGAGCCTGTCGGTTACTGTTCCACAGCAATTTTTCTCATTTTGTGTAATTGGAATTCTGTATGGTTCTCCACACCTTTTAGTAATACGTTGCATTGAAGGAAACCATATTTGCTAAAGGGGAAAAAAAGAAAAAGTGGCTACTGATTTATCAGCTGTAGATGACAATTGACTCAAGAAACTAAATTAGACACTAGTTTTCTACAAGAGGCAGCATGGCCTGGGCAAGAAAGAGCCAGCAGTGGGGTCAAGAAGAACCTGTGATATGCCCTTTACCTGACACACACCAGCTGTGTGACCGTGCATGGGTACAGAACCCCTTGGTGCCTTGGGCTACTCTCCAAGATGGATGAGTTACCGATCTGTATTCATAGAGGGAATTGCTACTCTGGGAGCCCTCCCACCAATGAAAGTCAGGGCCAAAAAGAAGAAAGTTTCTTCACACAGCAAATCAAGTTAATCTGCTCTTATACCAACTTGCTGGCATTGCATCTTCAGATTCTCTGACTAGGTCAATGTAAACTGGAATAGGACTACCTTTATTGTTGGTACTCGTAGAGGATGAAAGAACTATGGATAAAACGATTGAGGCGGTGGGGTAGGTGCAGTGGATAGAGCACTGGACATGTAGTCACAAGACCTTAGTTCAAATCCAGGGAACTTTGTTTCTATCATTCTTTAGAGCAATATATCTCACTTTTGTTTTATAGATAAGTATACTAAAACTTGGAAAGGTTGTAACTTTGCCAACAACACAGAGATAATTGATTCAGAGGCACAAAATTCAACTCAGTCAATTCTGTAGTTTGTCGGACTTGAAATCAGCAAGATTTGAGTTCAAATCCCACCAGACAGGACAGCTAGGTGGCACCATGGATAAAGCACCGGCCCTAGATTCAGGAGGATCTGAGTTCAAATTTGGCCTCAGACATTTGACACTTACTGGCTGTGCGACCCTGGGCAAGTCACTTAAACCTCATTGCTCTGCAATGAATGAATGAATAAATAAATGGGTGGATAGATGAATGAATGAATGAATGAACGAATGAATAGATAGATAGACAGACAGACAGACAAACATATCCCACCAGACACTTAGAAACTGTGAATCCCTGTTAATTAAGGCACTTCACTCCTCTCAGTCTCAGTTTTCTTGTCTATAAAATGAGGCGAATGATAACATCTGCCACACAGTTTTGTTGTGAAGATCAAATGAAGTAATGCATGTAAAGCACTTTGCAAATCTTAAAGCACTATTTAAATGCTAGCTGTTATTATGGTAGTTAGAAAATGCAGTGGGTACAGAGCTGGGACTTGCAATCAGGAAGCCTGAGTTCAAATATGGCCTCTTGTGTCGTCTCTATACTTAGAGGCTGTGTGACCCTGGGCAAGTCACTTCAACTCTGCCTGTCTCCATTTTCTTAAATGTTATGTCAATGCTAGTTATTAATCACCATCAAATAAGCATTTATTAAACACTTGCTCCATACTGGACTCTGTGTTCAACCCTGGAAATACAAAGGACAAGAAAGCCCCTGCCTTCAAAGAGCTTATATTCTACTGGTGAGATACAAGATGTTCACAGTAGAATCATAAAGATACATAGAAAGTAATTTAAGAAAGAGATAATATTGGGGCAGCTAGGAGGCGCAGTGGATAGAGCACCGACCCTGGAGTCAGGAGTACCTGAGTTCAAATCTGGCCTCAGACATTTGACACTTACTAGCTGTGTGACCCTGGACAAGTCACTTAACCCCAATTGTCTCACTAAAAAAAAAAGAAAGAAAGAAAGAAAGAGAAAATATTAATGACTGGGAGAATCATGAAAGAATGAATTTGTGTAGGAAGTTACAAGACAGCTGTTCTTTGAAGGCTGCTATAGATTCTATGAGGTAGAAATGAGGGGGTACATCCTAGTTATATAAAGGCAAGGAGATGGAAGGGAGAATGCCACGCATTAACACTCCAATGGGATTGGAAAAAAGAGCACAGAAAGGTAAGTACTATGAAGTAAGATTGGAAAAGCCAAACTATGCCAGGTTTTAAATGCCATATCCGGGAGTTTGTATTTTATAAGGATGGAATATTTTAAAATAGGAGGGGGGGCAGCTAGGTGGCATAGTGGATAAAGCACTGGCCTGGGATTCAGGAGGACCTGAGTTCAAATCCAACCTCAGACACTTAACACTTACTAGCTGTGTGACCCTGGGCAAGTCACTTAACCCTCGTTGCCCCACAAAACAAAAACAAAACAAAATAAAAATTTCAAATAGGGGAGTGACATGGTCAGTTCTGTGTTTTCAGGAGTATGAGTCTGGCAGCAATAAGGAAGAGCCAATGACTGGAGAAGGGAGAGAGAAAGGAAGTATCCCTTCTTCCCACCCATTGTGGGCTGCTGTTACATATAGTCTAGGCAAGAAATGAAAAGGGCCTAACCCAGGGTCTGAATAAATGGAGAGAAGGGGAAGCAGTTCAAAGACTTGTTTATTGTTGTTGTTCAGTGATTCTTTTAATTTTTTTTATCCTTAATTCCTAGCATAGTGTGTGGTATATAGAAGGTGCTTAATAAATGCTTATTAATTGATCTCTATTAACCTACTTCCATCCTTCAGAAACTATCTATTACAACTGTTACTCCTACACAAAAGCCTTCCCAGAATCATGTATGGAAGTGATTTCTCCCACATTTTATCTCATAGTACTTTATATTCTTCTAATATGCTTAGTAAAAAGCTTCCAAGGCTAAAACTGAAACCAGTCATATAATAGAGCACATGTTTTGTATAAACAATAGGAAAGGCAATCTGCCTCATTACATAGTGTCTTTGTGTTTATTTTCTTAATATTTATTCTTCATATACTCATATATGTCCATGGTGTCTCTTCCCATTAGAATGTAAGCTATCTCCTTGTAAGTAGATGTTATTTTATTCATTATATTTGGTTCCTTGGTAACCAGTAGTCAATAAATAATCGCTGTTTGACCGGTAGAGGAAGTACCCACAACAAACCCAATCAAGAGTCAATTTCATTCTCGTATGACTCATGATTCCATTTGGAGTTTTCTTTGCCATTTATTTCTCCAGCTCATTTTACAGATGATGAAACATAGGCAAACAGGGTAAAGTGACTTGCCCAGGGGCATACAACTAGTAAGTTGTCAGGCCAGATTTGAACTCAGGCAAATGAGTCTTCCTGACTCCAGACAAACCCATCACTCCATTAGAGGGGCTCAGGGAAAGGAAAGAAAGAATCAAGGATGACTGTAAAAATGGTCACCTTAATAGGAAGAAAGAAGTTTGGCAGGGGAAGAAGTTGTAATTGACAAACAACAAAACAAATAACTAAATAAATAAAAATTATTGTTTGATAAAATTCAGTTTCTAAAAAAGAGAATAAAAATAACATTAAAAAGATAAAATGTTAAAATAACAACAACAGCAAAAACTCATTTCTGTCCCATACATGGTCAGCACAGTTTTTTCAAAAAGAAGTAGGCTAATCTACCATAATGGTCAGTTTATTTCACTTTAAGAAGTCCTGTTGTATAGGCTTAAGGATTTGAAAACCAGGATTTATTTAGGGACATTTTTCAGCTGTGCATGCTTCCCTTTGAGTAACTAAGGCCAATAGTGAACATGGCTTAGGAAGTTTTAGAGAGCATTAGTGATTAAGGAGACTCAAATGTAGGTGCTTGGGTTTTGATGTTAAGGAGATTAGCAGTCAAGAGGCAGAAGGAGAAGTGAATGCTGTGTACTTACTGGGCAGACTTTAGCAGAAGATAATTAAGGTAGATGCACAGTGTTATCCCCCCCCCCTTTTTGTTTTGTTTTGTTTTGTTTTGAATTGCAGGCTAAGTTTCAAATGTCCCCCAGCCTTCAAAAGTGGCTCCCCAACCCTGACAACTGTCCCTTAGCTGTTGCATTAAGATAAAGAACATTTGCCCAATGATTTTCAGGCCCTCTTGCATCCTTTAAACCACTCACGCCTGGAGGATGTGCTAACAAACCAGCTACACACTGTTCCTGGCAGCAGGAGTGTTTGCATTTGAAAGAAGCCAGAAGAGAAAAGGCTGGGGGAGCCTTGTGGTAACATCCTTTTATCCTGAGTCTGAATTATTTTTTTTAAGTGTTACAGTATATTCCATGACCTACATTATTCATGTGAGGTTTGGCCTTATAGTTTTGTGTAGTAATAAACTGGATAAAATTGTCCTAATCGTTTGTCTTCAGTTTTTTTTGTTTGTTTGTTTTAGTCTTGTGGTGACTGATGGACTTTCTAAATGGCTCTAGGCAGAGATTTATGGAATGAAAATGGTTTCAGGGACTGGCTGGTTCCTTGGCAGCTGCAGTGTGCTCTCCACCCACCCCCCAAAGGGTCTGGGTCTGATGTGCTTGATTGGGGGTTTGGCTTTTTCGGGGTTCATAATTTTCTTAGATCCTCAGATGTCTCTCGCTTTGCCCAGTGGCCTGACTCTTACATTCCAGTTTGTCCTTCACCCCACCCTGTAATAAAAACAAACTATCCCTAGGGTGCCCTGCATGCTCTCTGTGTCCTTCCAGGAATCTGGAGGCCCCTGGACACCAGGCCTGTCTGTCTACTTTGGGGCCATTTCTGTGGGGAGTGAGAGCTGCCCAGAAGGTTCAGATTACAATCCCAAAGCAACCCCCCCTGAGTTTGCCAAACTAATCAGATTTTCTAAAACATTTGCTTTAATAAAGTCAGATGCTAAGGCCAATACTTGCCCTTTTCTTCTAGCCAGATATCAATTCACAAGACCACTTTGCTAACATTGGCTCTGAGACTTTGATTAGTCTTAGGGGCACGAAGTGTGGCTCAAAGGTCCATTAGGCCCATGGGCTTGTGTGTTGTTTCCTTACTTCACTTTCCACACTGGGGCAGAGATCCAAAAGCTCCAGAATTGTTCATTCAACAGGTCCTTGTCTCTAGAACTTTCCACCAAATATTCATCTTTGAGTAACTTATGCATTATGTTGTTTCCCCAGAAGATACACAAAAAGGAACCAAGGTAACACTCTTTTTTTTTTTTTTTTACTATTGCTGTTGCTTTTCAAAAATGAAAATAATCCCCACTGAAGAGATGCCCTCTACCATTCCTGTGCTCCCTTGTGGTTTTCTTGGCTACTTGAGAGCAGGATTTGCATCTTTAGAATAATCTGAGTGGATGTTTCTCCATTCTCACTCACATGCAGGAAACAAAGGTTCTGTTTTTCTGATAAGTGATCAGCTGAAGTTGAATGATATGTAAGAAGACAGTAGGAATGTCCAGGGTGATTTATGGTGATGGTTCACTTATACATTCCTAGATAACTCACTTAGTTACATTGATGCACTCCTTGGAGGATCAATGTAACAACATGGAGAAGTAACATTGCCCGCAGGAGAGGTGATGGCTAGTAACATTTTCCAATTGGTGTACAGTCGATCCAGATGTTTGTTTGTTTTTTAAGTACACATCCTTTCAAGTTTATACCATCATTTTTATAGGCTGACAATTGATTTGGATGGCAAATGTCTTCTAGACTTGACCGTGTTTATTTTGCGAATTGGGAAGATAGTCAACATTGATGTTTTGAAAAAACATTAAGTGTTTTTAAGACTTTGTTAAGGCATAAAATGAGAATATAATTAATATTGACTATACATTAACATTTCCTTATCCCACAAATGTTCATTAAGCACCGATTGTGTAGAGAGTGCAATGAGGTTGAGAACTGTAATATAAAGTCTAAAAACATGAGGCCAGTCCTTAGCCTCTTGGCTCATATAATCTAGCAGGAGGCACAGGTGAAGTTTAAGAAAGAAAATAAAAGTCGGCAAACCGATGAATGTTGCCGCCGATAGTGTCTTCTTGGCACATATATGGACTCCAAAATATTTTACTTTTAAGAACGTGGCCAAAATGACTTTTTTTAAAATCAAAGACCTTGAAGGGCTGAGAGCTTTAAGAAATAAACTTTTCATTTGTATGTGCACAAAACTTGAACAAACTCCTGAAAAAGACTGCTTTTTTTTTCAAACCTGAATTAAGTCCAATATAGCTGAGGAGATTTTCTTTTGACTCTCGAAAACAAGCCAAAACAGATTTCTGTCCATAGAAGTAAAAACATGAAAATAGGCTTAAAAAGTGAAAGGCTGGTCAACCATAGAACAAAGGCTTCCTCACAGAGGGCTGTAAGCAGCCCTGCTGCTGGCAACTTTGTGGTGGGATGGAAAGTGAATAAAAGCTTTCTAGAAAATGGGAGCAAATGGATGCTAATAACCAGGAGCATTTTACAGGCTCAGTACCCTACCAGTCCTTACTGCTGTATTTGCATGAACTTCCTTAGCACAGTCTATAGCAAGAAACAGTAGGAGAGGGCTTCAACCTCTCAAGCATTGTGCCTCCATTGGCGAGCCTGTCATAAATCTGTATTTATTACAGAGGGGCTGGAACACTAAAATTCACGCTCAGTTTTGTCAGTTGACCACTTTTAAAGTACGGACCTGTACATTTTAATCATGTGCATTTCACAGTTAAAGAGGTAAGTGTGCAAAGCATTCTTCTCCTGGGATAGTACTCTGTCAACCTGGCAGCTGTTGCTTTGATTGAAAAGGTATGCCGAAGGTTCAGTGCTGACTTCATAACAAATGGAATCAGGCTTTGAAAAATGTGCTTCAGCACAGCCACTGAAAAAATGGCGTTTACTTAAGGATTTTTATCATTGTTTAGAATTAAGATCCGGGCTGAAACACAATTGTTTCTTGTCAAAAGCATTTGCTGTTAATGTGTCTTATACTAATATGCTTAGGGATTTGTAATAAAAGTGAAGTTACTTTTGAATGAGAGGATATTGACACGCAGATAAGCAGTGTGTTAATATCAATATTTTCAGGTAATGGAGTTTTTGTGACAGTAACATTATTTACAGTTAGAATTCTGGCTTCGAGAGCCACAGCAGTTGATGGAGCACTTTGACTGATGATCAAGTAAGCAGGAACAAGAACACTCATTTGTAATAAGGTGGAGAAAAGCAACAGACCCAGAATGGAAATCTGAAGTTAATGATGTACAATACAGGTTGATTTTGGTAAAGACTGTTCATTATTTTGTTGCTCTTATTAATTAACCTTTAGATCTAAATACTTAAAATTTAAAATAGATTAACATGATTGTAATGTATAAACTATATCAAATTGCTTACTGGTTTGGGGAAGGGCGAGGGTGGGAGAAAAATTTGGAACTCAAAAAATATCTTTACATGTAATTAAGAAAAATTAAAATAAATAAATATTTTAAAAAACAAAAATGTAAACAGAATTGTTGATGGAATATATGTGTGTATGTGTATGCATACATATATAAGTGTGTGTAAACATTATGTCCATGTATAATTACAAGTATTTAATGGATTGACTATACATTAACATTTCCTTATCTCACAAATGTTCATTAAGCACCGATTGTGTAGAGAGTGCAATGAGGTTGAGAACTGTAATATAAAGTTTAAAAACATGAGGCCAGTCCTTAGCCTCTTGGCTCATATAATCTAGCAGGAGGCACAGGTGAAGTTTAAGAAAGAAAATGAAAGTCGGCAAACCGATGAATGTGTCTTAAGCGTTTATAAACAGTTCTTAATTTCATATTCCAGGATGGCCTGTGGAATAAATTGGCATTTAAGATGATTATGAAAAAATTATGGCTTTTCCCCTTTAACCTAACTTTTCCTGCTTAATTGACAACTGTAGTGGGATAAATTTTGATTATAGGAGGGAATTATTGTCCATCTCTTTTGATAGTTGGGACATGACTGCCCAAGAGAGCTAACTTGCTTATATTTATTTATAAGGTGCCTTTTATAGTGAATGAAGATACTTCTCACCATTTGATTTCTGAACTCTTTGGTTTACACAGAATTTTTGACACTAATTGAATATACTGGGTCACTGTCTATGTTTTGGTATTTACGGTCCCTCTCAAATACGAATGCCTATTAGCTGATATTTTCACCAGCATTGCCTATATTGCACTGCAAGAACTATTTGTTTATTTTATTTTGATTTGGTTTGATTTTGAGAAAGGGATGCCTCAGAAGGAGGCAGCATGTCCTCACAGAGTTGTGTCAATGCTGGCTCTGTGTAGCTGTTGTCCTGGTATCACCAAGGGTCAACAGTGCTTAATGCACATTTGTTGAATTGAATTGAGTTGTGCCCTATTGAGAGCTATAAGGAATTTGGGTACCTTAGATAAAGCGGAGTTAGAATGGGTCTCAGAGTACAGAGTTCAACACCCTCATAACAGATGAAGAAAGCAAGAAAAAATGAAGTGACTTACCCAAGGTCTTCACCCAACTAGCACTTTGGGGGTGGGGGGTATAGGTGGCCCAAGTCTTTTAACTAGACCTGTCTTCTTTGCACTACTTCACACTGAGAAAGGCTCTTGTCCCTAATAAAGTCTTAAAGGGGTATAATCATGGTGAACAGGGTATTGGAATGTGAGAGGAAGTAATGGAGGACCTGGGTTCAAATTCCATTTTACCATTTAGCACCTATGTGACCTTAATCAAATCACTTCACTTCTGGGCTTGTTTTCTTGTCTGTAAAATGAAGGGAATTGGACAAGATGTTCTCTAACCTCCCCCCCCCCCCTTTTGAATGATCCGGTCCTTTCCTTGACTAATTATCTTAATAGCTTTCCACCATTTCTCCTCCATCATGGAAATAATAATGTCACCATATTAGTAGAAATCATACACACAACATGGGTCATTCCTTCTAGTTCCCTACGTAGATCATCACTGGTACAAAAGGTTCCCTGTGGGAAAACCTGATACACAAAACTGGAACTTAGGCCACTGAGAAGCTAGAATATAACCATAAGGAAGAAAGGATTTTTCCTTTTGCAGAAGATATCTTTCTTTTAATAGTTCTTTTTAGTAAATTGGACTGGTTGTTTACAGATTATAAGACCTGGACTGAGAGACTGAAAACTATTTTTTAATGCCAACTGAAGATCAATCAGAAAGGAACTGATTCGTAAAAATGTGATTCACACAACTCTCTTCTGGAATAAAGCCTCTTTACAAAGTTTGACTGTTTGTGATAGATGTGCAATATGACGAATGTTTTTTATGATGCTAAGAACTGAATACGAGCTAGAAGCTTGGAAGTGAGCTGGAAAAAAGCACACAGGAGTCAGAGTGAGAAAAGTGTTCATTAAAACCCCACCTTTGGCCATATAACCAACTACATGTAATGACATTGGTTCAGGAACTCCTGATGAAAATTCTCAGAGGATCATGGATTTGGGGACTCAGGAGGACTTTCAGGATCATCTAGGTAAATGCTCTCATTTTATAGGTCAGGAAACTAAGAGAGTTAAATGACTTCTTCCAGGATTACACAGCAGAACCTGGAATCAGCCCTATAGCTTCTTTCATCACTGTGCTACTCTTTCTGTGATCCTACACAGATTCAAATCTTTGGGACCATCTAGCTCTAAATCCTGTGATGCTATTTTTCCATTCTTAGGTCCAATGATACTAGTTTTCTTGATCTTCCTAAGGCATGGTGATAACAGTTGGCATTTACATTTAAGGTGTGCCAAGGGTTTCACAAATCTAATCATATTTGATCCTCACTGTAACTCTGAGAGGTTGGCATTATTATTATTATCCCCTTGTACATGTGAGGAAACTGAGGCAGATAGCCATTACCTGACATGCCCTGGGCCATCCAACTAGTAAGTGTCTGAGACTGGATTCGAACTGAGATCTTCCTGACTCTATTGTCCAGCACTCTATCTCTTCCACCACCAAGCTATTTATTAATACAATGTAATCTGCCTCCCCTTTCCCCCTTTTTATGGCTGGGAATAATCTCTTTCCTCATTCCCACCTCCTGGTTTCTCTAGCTTTTTTCAAGACTGCTTAAATCCTACCCTTTTCAACTGGCCTTTCCTGCTTTTCCCCTGTAGCTTCATCACTGCTAGTTCCTCCTCTCTGAGATTATCTCCCATTTATATTGAATATGTCCTGTATGTACATAGTTGTTAATTTGTCGTCTCCTCCATTAGATGGTCAACTCTGTGTGTATGGGGGGGGGGCGGAAAGGAGCCACAATCATTTCATTTTTCTTATAGCTCCCTGAGGCAGGGACTGTCTTTGCTTTTGTTGCATCCCCAGGGTTTAGCACAGGCCTGACCATAGTGGGCACTTAATAAATGCTTGTTATTGACTCCCACCTTCTTTATTCCCTTGCTGTGAATAGCCATGCTTCTCATTCTCACCGCACATGAATGGTTAATTCAAAAGGAACAGCCTTTATTTTTTTCTATCCAATATTCTCCAAGATCCTGTAGTTCATAGCTTTAACTAGAAAGATTGAAATTTTGTTGAACCAAGGGTATTTTAGGGCAGCAGGAGGCCAAGGTTCAAATAGGAATAACAATCATTTATTTGAATAGTGCCTTCCTCACAACAATCTATAATAACAATGAAGCGTTAGTATCATTGTTATTTTTATTAATTATCATCATCATTGTTATTATCATCATTACCTTGGGGCAGCTAGGTGGCACAGTGGATAAAGCACCTCCTGAAGGAGGACCTGAATTCAAATCCAGTCTCAGACACTTGACACTTACTAGCTGTGTGACCCTGGGCAAGTCACTTAACCCTCATTGTCTTGCCAAAAAAAAAAAAAACAACAACCCAAAACAAAAAACATCATCACCATCATTATTATTAATTATCATCATTACCATCAGCATTACTATTATTATTATCATCTCTGCTTTATAGCTGGGTAAATTGAGACTCTGAGAAAGGAAGGGATTTGCCCATGGTCACAGCTATTAACTGGGAGTGGATTTGAACAGAGGTCCCCAGTCTTCAAATTCAGCTCTCTCCATTATGCCCAGATCTCCCCCCCCCCAGCTTTACCAAGGACTAATTTCATCCCCTTGGGCAAGTTGCCCTTGACATCAGTTTCCTCATCCTCAGGGACTAGCTGAACTCCAAGGTCCTACTCAGTTCTGAAATGCTTTTTATCAAATTTGAACCACTGAAATACATTTTTTTTTGAGGGCAATGGGGGTTAAGTGACTTGCCCAGGGCCACACAGCTAGTAAGTGTCTGAGGCCGGATTTGAACTCAGGTACTCCTGGATCCAAGGCCGGTGCTTTATCCACTGCGCCACCTAGCCGCCCCCCTGAAATACATTTTTAAAAGGCTCTCAGTTCCAGTCCTAAATGGGGTGCTCCACATCTCACTTATCCTTCTCCAGAAAGAAGTCTCCCAAATTCTCAGAGGGATAAATGAAGAGGTACCAACCTGTTTCAGCCTCATAGGAAATATTTCCGTACCTTCCTTCAGGTATTGCTCATAAACAGAGACCCAGACCCTTTGCTTCTTTTATATGTTTTATAGCAGGATTTTACTTCTCTTTTAGTGTTGTGACTGATTTTTGTAATGTTGATATAATTATATGGCTTGTATCACCTGGTAGTAATTAGGCCTTTGAAAAGGGTCCATGGAGTTGGATGCCAGAAATGGACTTGACTGTCTGCCAGCAAATTCCAAGCAGCTTCCATGCTACCACATGCTGTCATAGCCAATGTTCCCCTCAGTTTCTACATGGGAAGCACCTTGATTTTAGGGTCTACTCATACCTGTGACTGGTGGGAAAATGGGCTGAAGCAAAGGCATATTGATCTAGAAAAATAGCATCTAGTTTATGGTCTAGAAACATATCTCCAGCCCTGGTTAGGAATCTTCAGTTGTTTCATAGGGTATCAGACTCATTAAGAACATGTTAACTTTATTTGCTTTTGTTAATATGATAATAACAATAATGATTAGCATTTATATAACACTGTAAGATTTGCAAGAGTGCAAATATTATCTTTTAATCATCTCAGTAACCTTGGGAATGACATGGAATTATTATCTCCATTTTACAGACAAGGAAACTGAGGCAGCATTTGAAAGGTGGTTGACCCTAACCCTAGTAGAGTGTCTTGAAGCCAAGAGATGTACTTTATAGCATGGTGCCCTCTCCTGCTGCCAGATTGTTACTTCCTGGCACAACCTTTGAGAACCCAGGTTCACTTTGTACTGTAATGAGACATCTTGGGAGGACTTGAGTGGCAGTTACAACGCAAGCAATCTAATGGGAACTGTTAAACACAAATATTTGAATGGCATGGGTATTGTGACACAAAGTTCATATGAGTGTCTTGTTGATTCTCAGAAGAGAGAGGAAAAGCACTAAACTACATCTCATTTTGTGAAAGAAAATTAATGATGTCTGTTGAATCAGAAGCACTGCTGATTGTGCTGATATGAAAGTGAATGATCGCCTCAGTCTTCCTGGTACAATCTGTTTATCATCAGCTTTGATCCATGACAAGGCTTTTAAACCCCAGGGAATTTTTAAACTTTGAAAACCAGGCTTGTGACAGTGGAACTAGGCTTTTGAACTCTTGTTTCTAAGAACACTACCACTCAGTATTTCTGTACAGCTTTATAATTATTAATCTACATAAGACCCATGTACAGTAAAGAAGTGTTGTTCTTAAATCTCCATTTTACAGACAAAGAGTCTGAGATGGGTAGAAAGAAAGATTAAAGTTGGGTCTTCTTGATTTCAGTATCATCTAGACCAACATTGATAAATTTCATTCATCTGGTTTGGCTGCCTGGATGGGTCAAGCTTACTGGACATTTGAAATCTTATCACTTTCTAATGGATTACTTCAAAGCATCACAATATTTATCTATTATATTTATACAGCAGAATGACCTTGTCTTGCCTTTTGGCTTAAGAACATTTTAAAAATAAGAGTGAAAATGTCTTTAAAATATCTTTAATGGAACCATTGATCTCCTCAGCCTGCTTACCCCCTTCCCTTTAGCCAGAGACCTAAGAGATCATCTAGTCAATGTCCCTTATTTCATGGATGAGGAAATGAAGACCTAGAGATATTAAGTGATTTGCTCATGATTACACAGACATTCCTCAGAAGTGGGATTTGAACTCAGGTTTTCTGACCCCTCTGTTAGTGCTTTTTCCACTGTTCCCCATGATTATAATTATAATTATATCTTTATCGATATTATTATTAAATAACTTATTTACCACCACCCTTGGCTTTATATGTCATTTTTATCCTCTGACAACATGATAAGCTCATGTATAAATGTTAGGAAGAGTACAAAAAGCACTTGTGTTTTCAATACAGTGATATCCTTTCATCTGTGGAGTCCCCAGTAAAGTCTGATCTTTCCCTCTTAATTTTTTCAAAATAATTTTTATTGCTAACATGTGTTTTTTTTTCTGGTTTTAAAAAATTATTATTATTATTATTATTATTATTGCAGGGCAGTGGGAGTTAAGTGGCTTGCCTAGGGTTACACAGCTAATAAGTGTCAAGTGTCTGAGGCCACATTTGAACTCAGGTCCTTCTGAATCCAGGTCCAGTGCCATATCTACTGCACCATCTAGCTGCCCCCTTTTACTACCATGTTTTGACATGACCCATATTTTCCTTTATCTCTCACCCTTTTCTCCCTCTCACAAAGTCCTCTCTTTTTTGGGGGGCGGGGCAATTGGGGTTAAGTGACTTGCCCAGGGTCACACAGCTAGTAAGTGTTAAGTGTCTGAGGTCGGATTTGAACTCAGGTCCTCCTGAATGCAGGGCTGATGCTCTATCCACTACACCACCCAGCTGCCCCCAAAGTCGTCTCTTTTTAACAAAGAATAAAGAAGGGGGAGAAAGCAGTTCAAAACTAACCAATACACTGACAATTTATGATTATATGAATACCCACAGCTCCCCACCTCTGCAAAGAAGAGACATTCCCATTGGACTCCCTTTGGCGTAAGTGTGATCATTATAATTCAGTAGCATTGGGTTTCAGGTCAATTTGATGGCAGTTCTACATTGTTGTAGTCAAAATTATGGTTTTTCTGGTTCTGCTTAACTTCTTTCTGCATCATGTTCCTTATGACTTTTGCAGATGCAGAAGGGAGGAGATTAAAGCAACTCTTGTGGGCGCCTCCTCTTCTTAGATCAATAGCGTGTGCCTTGTCTAAGACTCACATGCCTCTCACTGTCGACTATTCTAATCCATCAGTGTTAAGCCAAAATATTCATCTCTTAGTCAAGATCTACTCTGTTCTTTATGTTACCTTCTTATGAACCTGGGTAGGAAATTATTTAGCAAGAGTCTAATTTTGGCATTAAAAAAATGCAGTAGGCCATCCCTCTTTCTTTCAGAAGCAAAATGTTCTGGACCATCAGAATACAGTGTTTTGAATTTAAAATTGCATTGCATCTGTCTTTTGTTGTGACCCCTACCAATTCAGGAGTTTATGTCTTAGAACAAGATCCCCTTACATTTGGAAGAAGATTCTTAATCCTTTATTATAGTATTAGAATTTTTTTTTAAGTAACAGCCAATCAAGGGTTCTCAGACATAGCTTGTCTATGACTGAAGAATCCTGATTTCCCAGGATACGCCTCAGGAAATGATTTGAGGAATGAAGCCAGACCTGGCTTTTATATGAAGAGGTGAAGAGGGTTGTTCTTTGCACCAGTCACACTCCTGTGCAGCCAGCCAGACTGAATATTGGAGTGGTTTGACCGACTTTGTCTAGTTCTCAAGATGTTCTGGAAAGCTTTGAGATGTATTCATCCTCTCATTCTTCCTCATTTCGGAGGCAGTGGGTTTTTGCATTTTGATTTGAGAGGTGGAGGGAACTTGACACCTAGGCTCATTTGATTCAACAATTCAGTTAAAATTAGCAGCCATTTATTAAGTCTTCCCTTTGGTTCAGGGCTGAGAGATAATGCCAATAGGGATTGATTGCAGGAATTGGGGATATTGAGCCTGGAAAGATGATTTTGGGGGATGGGTGGGTAGCAGTATGGTAACTGACTTCAGGTATTTGAAAACTGTCATCTGGAAGAGGAATTGGACTTGTTAGGTTTAAACCCAGAGGGCAAAACTGGAAACAATGGGTAGACATTGTAAATGGGGTAAATTCAGACTCACCCAAAGGAAGAACCTCCTATCAGAGCTGTCCAAAGTGACTGGAGTTCTTCAAGCAGAAGTTAAATGACCAGTTGTCAAATATTTGTATTCAGATACAGGTTAGACAGGTAGAGACAAGAGCATGCAGTGACTAGAGTGCCAGATGTGGAGTCTGGAAGACCTGAATTTGAATCCCACTTCAGATGCTTACCAGCCATGTGACCCCGGGGAGATCACTAACCTTTTTGTGAGGTCCCAGTGATGACATGATTCTTCTAAAGAACTCTGTAAATTTGAAAAGACTCCAGGAATGTCAACTATTGCTACTACAAGGCTACTGGGGTCCCTTCCAACTCTGAGATCTTATAATTTATTGAGATACTATGTGGGATGGTCTTAATAAACCTATGTTGGATTTTATGGGGAGAGAACGGCAATGTAATCCTAAATTAGTCTTCATTTCAGATTAAAAGCTCATAATAATGAGGAAAGATAATAATAAAAGGTACAGAAAGCATTTTACATACATTATCTCATTTGAACCTTATAATGATTCTAAAATGTAGGTGCTTTTTTAAAGGGGCAGCAAAGTGAGACAGTGGATAGCATGCCAGGCCTAGAGTCAGCAAGACTCATTTTCTTGAGTGCAGATTTGGACTCAATTACTTACTAGCTGTGTGAGCTTGTCCAAGTCACTTAACCCTGCTGGCCTCAGTTTCCTTATCTGTAATATGAGCTGGAGAAGGAAATGGTAAACCATTCCAATATTTTTGCCAAGAAAACCCCCAATGGGGTCACCAAGAGTATACATGACTAAACAAGATGCTTTTTGCTATTCTCATTTTATGGATGAGGAAACTGAGGTAGAGAGAATGTCAAAGGCAAGATTTAATACCAGGTCTCCCTACCTCCCAAGTCCAGCGTTCTGTCGGCTAGCTATCAAAGAAAATGCACTGACAGGGACACCCCTCTGAATTCTCTTGACCATTATGTATTTATCTTATAGTACTTCTCCTCATAAGATAGAGAATAATTTTTCTCCTTTTTAAATGAGGCCAAGAAGTAGGTTAAAAGTATGTGCACATGTAGCCCACATTGAGTCTTGTCTTCACTTTGTGGAGATTCGGGACTCCCTATAGTTTCCTTTTGGCTTCCTGAGCACTTTCTCTTCTAACCCAAATGATAAGTTTATATTTCAGATTGTAATCTGAACAAGCCATCTCTTGAAAATCTAGCATGTTAAGAACAATTTTCAGTTTTTAATTGGCCTTGGAAAAATTGCAGAAGCGCGAAGACGCCAATTCTCCGTGGTCCCATAAAAGAAACTGACTTAAAAAAAAAAAAGCTATAGGAGGGCAGACTTCAGACTCCAAACTGTAAACACAGTCAATTGCAGAAAATAGTTATTGGTTCTTATACAAGGTATGAGATGCTGTTGATGTGATTACAGGGAGTGTGTGCTTCCTGAGAATAGACCTTCTTCATTTTCTCCTAAAGACGGCTTTTGATTCGTTGCAGTTCCTCTACCTTGTTTTTTATATAATAGCATCGCTTGGCAAGTTGCAGCACACACAGTTCAATAGCAGCCACCAGAAATACCAAAAACGTGGTTTCCATTTATAGCAAAACATGTTCAGCTGATTTAGAAATAGAGTATGTTGACAGTACCATTTAAAGGTCATCTGCTGTGTCCTTAAGGCAAAAGGAAGATCAGGGCTAACTGGGAACTGAAAGCAGTGGTGCTGAGCTCTTTTGGGGGGGGGTAAAGATTTCAGGGGGTTTTTCTCCTTTGAAAAATGAATGCAAGATCCATGCTATTTGACTGTCTTTTGATGTGCTCTTCTGAAAGAGCAATCAGGCATGTTCTCCGTGATGCATTCCTCAACTTTAAAAATAAAGGGCAAGTCAGTTGTATAAATTGGGATTAATCTTTGCCAATATTTATGTGGATTTGTGATTTTCTTGACAATACTGCTGTCTAAATTGTTTGTGAATTGGTAGAGCACCATATCAATGTGAATTAATGGAAAGAACATTGGGATTGGAATAAAAAAGACCTGAATTTGAATTTGAAGCTTAGTTTTGCCTCTTCCCATAGAAGTCACTTAACCTTTCTGGGATTATCCAGAAAATCATGGAGCAGCTCATACCCGCTATTAATGGAAATATTGTGTCTTCCCCAAAATAGAGTCCTGGATAATTCAGTATATTTTATTATTTATTGGAAGCACCCCATTTTTATTTCCCAGATGGAGACCACTGACAGCTTTGTGCTAATTTCTGTCCTAGGCTCTAGAGATAACAGTGGCAAAACCAAGTGCCAAAGGAGCTTCCATTCCATTGGGGATTATATGGTATAATAGTAGTTTTCATTTTCTTAGCATTTCTTATGGTGTTATTCTTGTGTTATTGCAATGGTCATATGCTATAGTGATTACTTATATGCTGTTCCCCAGAGTGGCTTGGCAATAATACGGTTTGGTTATGTTACCTCTCATGAAAGTCCTTGGACTTAGCCAGCACAATAGTTGTTCCATAATCCATAATGCTATTTTTTTTTTTTTGGTGAGGCAGTTGGGGTTAAGTGACTTGCCCAGGGTCACACAGCTAGTAAGTGTTAAGTGTCTGAGGCTGAATTTGAACTCAGGTCCTCCTGACTCCAGGGCTGGTGCTCTATCCACTACGCCACCTAGCTGCCCCCATAATGCTATTTTTACATTACTTTTTGTTGCATACAGTCAAAATTAGAGAAGAGGTTAGAAGTATAAAATAATATCAAGTGTAAAGGGGATTAATATAGAATTCTTATAAAATATTGGTCATCCTAGACAGCTATTTGAAACCATCCACTGGGTTTTAGTAATGGAGACTCAGATGAAATCAAGACTAGACTTGTCAGGGGCAGCCATTGAAAAGACCTGGAAATGAGAAATTTCAACTATAAGGAGCAATAAGAAATTGGGTACTACTGAAGTAGAAAATACATGGAAGGGAGTAAGGTGTTTAAAGACTAGAAAGGCAGCAATGGGACAGGTTGTGTGTGAAAGGCTTTAAAATACAGAGGGTTGGGGACAGCTAGGAGGCACAGTGGATAAAGCACCGGCCCTGGATTCAGGAGGACCTGAGTTCAAATGTGGCACTTGACACTTACCAGCTATGTGACCCTGGGAAAGTCACTTAACTCTCATTGTGACGCAAAATAAATAAAATAAAATAAAGAATATTTTATATTTGATCCTGGGGGCAATTGGGAGTCATTGGAGTTTATTGATTAAAAGAGAGTAACATGGTCAGTCCTATACTTTAGGGAGATTGATCACTTTGGCAGCTAAGTAGAGGATGGAATAGATTGGGAAGAGTCTTGAGACAGGGATACCCACTAGCAGGCTATTGCAGTAGCCCCACTATATACATATAAACATACACATACACATACACAAATATATATATGTATGTATATATACTGACAAATACATATATGTGTGTGTATCAGACTTTATTTCAGACTTCCAATTCTTAATGCAAAACAAATTATACAAGTAAAGCACAGCATTATTCAGAAGTGTCTTTATACTGGCTCTTCCCGTTGTCTGGAATAGATTGTCTTCTAACCTTTGCCTCTTAAAATCCTTAGATTCATTCAAAGCTCATTGTTCTCAAGCCTTTCCTCATCTCCTGGTTGTCAGGGAGCTTTCTTTATTCATATTATCTTGTATTTACTTATCTGTATCCATTATTTATGCCCAAGAAGGATGCAAGTTTCTTAAGGATGGGGATAGGTTTTCATTCCTTTTACTTTGTACTCCTGGTGCCTAGCACAGTACTTTGCACATAGTAGGTGGCTTATGTTTCTTGAATTGGATAGGATTCCCATATTGTGTGGGTCCTTTAATTATACAGATAGAAAATCAGTGAGCTTTCTTCCAGATGCATTGCTTACTTTTTATGTATAAAAGCCATTCTAAGATTGGAGTGTCTAAATGGGCCAAGTTTATCTTGTCTACAACTGATGTCTATAATGATTTCCAGGAGTTGAAGTTCTTTCCAAGCCAAGAAAATATTGAGTTGAGAATCTTCATGACAAAATTTCCCTGATTTAAGAATAACTGCCAAGTTTTTTTGTGTTGGGTTTTTTTGTTGTTGTTGTTGTTAGAAGAAAAAAAACAATGGTCGTATGCATTTTGTAAAGTTAAAGCCAGTGTAAATTTAGAGTGATTACTCAATGAAAACGAGAGACCTATGATATTTTCAATCGTGAGATTGCTAAAAATGCCATAGGGGCAAGGATATACAGGACAGGGGGTGGATACAATTGACAAATGTATCGAAGGGGCAAGAAAACATTAGAATTATGAAGTAGATCATGATGTCTCATATCAAGTTTTTAAGTGTGTGAGAAAATACAAAATGACACATTAAGAGAAATACCTAAATCATTACAGAATTCTATATAATCGTAAAATGTTTTTTCCTCTTTCACATTATTTAATTGACTCCTGCAGTTTTGTTAGTGTCTTTCCATATTTGGGGATCAAAAATACATGACTTATCTATAGAGCTAAATTGTCTTCTTTGTGGTATGAATTACTTTTGTGTATTCTTAATGCTTACCCTTTGAAGAATTATCCTCTTCAAAGGTAGTAAAATTACTAAAGTGTGTACCCTTCCATGGTCCCTCATGTCAACTCTGAAACTCATACCTCCCGAAGTACCTCCTGGGGCCCCTCCCTCTGATTGGAGAAGATGAAGGACCCCACCCAAGCTGGACACACTTCCCCCACCTTCAGCTCCCCTAGTGTGCTGTATTCCCTTGTTAGATTCACTTGAGGGGAGGGAGATTGTCTTTTGACTTTCTTTGTATCCTCTCCATCCAGCCTCCCAGGCTTGGCAATGTGCCTGGCTCCTTATAAGTGTTTAATATATGTTTATGGACTGATTTCTCTATCTTTAATTAACTTCAGAGTCAGACAAAAAAGAGTTATAAAACAGGGTAGCTAGAAAGAATGAAATCAGTTCATTTTGTGTAGAAGATGAGGAAGCTGATAAGCAGTGACTAAACATCTGTGTCATCATACAGATGCTAGCCACTGAGTCATAGGGTAGACTGGTGATGAGTCAATGTTGAATTTTAAGGCACTGCTAAATACTTGGTACTTTAAAAATGGTGGGAAGGTTTGGGGAGAAGCTTGTTAGATTATAAGATTTCAGTGTTTTTCTTATTTTTATTTCATGGGAACAAAACAATTTGCTCTACATCACCAGGAAGGAAAGCACAAATATGTTAGCAAAAGTTTTTAAGGCTAAAGAAGGTGGAAAATAGAATGATGTGGGGCAGCTAGGTGGTGCAGTGGATAGAGCACTGGCCCTGGATTCAGGAGGACCTGAGTTCAAATCCAGCCTCAGACACTTAACACTTACTAGCTGTGTAAACCTGGGCAAGTCAATTAACCCCAATTGCCTCACACACAAAAAAAAGAAAGAAAAGAAAAGAAAAAGAAAATAGAATGATGTGTTTTTCTGACTTTCCTAATGAGGTACACAGTAATACTACCAAAAAAAAAAGATATGCATTCTACTTTATATTCTGCAATGGTAACTGTGGTGAAATGATGCTTTGAAAATTCTCCCAAAATGGCATCATTAACTCAGTAAGAAAAGGAGCAATTTATCGAACACATTGATGGATACAGGTATTTGTGACTTTTCCAGTGTTATTGAAAGAACTGTTGAATGAAAAACACAGCATAAGGGCTTCTGCTTTTTCCTTACTGTCAGTGAAAGGTTGGAGAAGTCTCTACAGTATGTACCATGAAAAGAAATAGTGTGGAAGGAACACTCCACTGGAAATATAATGTGAGCAATGCTAAATATTTGGGTTTTTTTAAAATCACTTCCTACCCTTATATAATGGATGTGGTATTTAGCCTGCCACAATAAGAATTACTGGAGATGTTAGAAGTCTAGGTCAAAGATCTATGGTTCTAGACACAACTTTTCTCTATTTAAGGTTTTTTTCCAATTGACAAAAATCTACTTTTGCTCCCTCTTTACCTCTGTCCTCCAGTTGAGAAAAGGAAAAAGAACACTTCTTTTTAATAGCTCTGCAGTCAAGCATAATAAATGTCCATGTTGGCCATGTCCAGTGTATGTCTCACACTGCAGTTTGAGGTCATTCTCTCTCTCTGAAATCATAGTTGGTCATTTCATTGATCAGAATTCTTTTTTGTTTGTTTGTTTGTTTGTTTTTAGTGAGGCAATTGGGATTAAGTGACTTGCCCAGGGTCACACAGCTAGTACATGTTAAGTGTCTGAGGCCAGATTTGAACTCAGGTACTCCTGATGCCAGGGCCGGTGCTCTATCCACTGCGCCACCTAGCTGCCCCGATCAAAATTCTTAATCAGTCTTAAAGTTCTTAATATCAGTGTTAAACTCCTTAAGTCTCGAGACAAAGTTGTTTATCTTTAAAATACTATTATATAGATTGTTCTACTAGCTGTACTCACCTCACTCTGTTTCATTCCATACAAATCTTCTTAGGTTTATCCCTTAAACTTATCCCTTTGGGTGGGCAGCTAGGTGATGCAATGAATAGAGCACAGGGCCTGGAGTCAGGAAGATCTGAATTCAAATCTGGTTTTAGATGCTTACTAGCTGTAACCCTGGGCAAGTCACTTAATCCTGATTGCCTCAGTTTCCTTATGTGTAAATAAGCTAGAGAAGGAAATGGCAAACTACTCCAGTATCTATGTCAAGAAAACTCCAAAAGGGGTCATGTAGAGTTGAACATGATTGAAAAATGACTAAATGACAACAATAACAACATCCCTTTGGCCATTTCTTATAGCACACAGCAAGCCTTTGCACAAATTCCATAATTTGTTCAGCCACTCCCCAACTGATGGGCACCCCCTTAGTTTCCAGTTCTTTTCTACTACAAAATCTTTTTGTACATATGGATCCTTTTCCTTTTTGATTATACAAAAATTTTCCTGTAACCCTGTGGGAAGAACTTCCTAGCCTCTATGGGTCCTTGCCTATGTGTAAGCATTGATTCTATACAAGGTACCCAAGATACTGTTTCAGTACATGGTGCTTAGAGGATAGTGTTCTGTAAAATGCAGAAACAAGCTATGGAGAAAAGGAAGATTAGTGGGGCCTACAGCTAACTTGTCTATGTGCCTTTCTGATGAAAGCATGCTACCAAGATGGTTCCATCCATATTAAATATGAATCCCATTCTAATCAGCTACAGAAAGATTCCAAGAACTTATTTTTATTTCTGAGCGTGTCTTTTCAGTTATGTATTTCACAAACTCATGCCTCTCACTAGTGTTTTACCATAAACTAATAACTCACCCTGAGGACTCTAGTCTTCCCTAGAGATTCTTCCTGTATACAAAGGGGCCAGAGGATCATAGACTTGGAGCTGGACAAAAGGAAAGCCCTTCCCTTCACCATGAGGAAACTGAAGTAGGGGTGAGAATGGTGGGAGGGCATTAAGGTGACTTCCACAAACTCACAGAGGCAGCGAATGGCAGACTTGGGATCAGAACTCAGGGAGATCTGTCTCAAAATGTAGTATTCTTTCCATTGCAGTGCCATGTTTGGGGGTACAGAACAAGAGATAATATCAGAATCTGTCAAATTAAGAGTCAACCAGGGACGGCTAGGTGGCGCAGTGGATAAAGCACTGGCCCTGGATTCAGAAGTACCTGAGTTCAAATCTGGCCTCAGACACTTGACACTTACCAGCTCTGTGACCCTGGGCAAGTCACTTAACTTCATTGCCCCGCAAAAAAACCCCAAGAAACAAAAAAGCAAAAAACAAAACAACATCAAAAAAAAGAGTCAACCAAAAGTTTTTGTTGGGTAAAGCCTCTGAGGACAAATTTAACCAAAACAAACCACCAGGCCATGAATAGAAGCATCAAACACAAGCATGCACAAGCTGTGAATTGATGATGAGAATTACAAGAACAACAACAACTCACTTTAGGCTTTACAAAATGTTTTCATCAGAACAACCTTTGAGGTTACTGAAGGAGAATACTTTATGAGGTAACTGATGGAAATCAACAAGGAAATGGAATTTTTGCTCCATTTTGCACTTTTGCTCCATTTGCCCCCTGATTTTCTGCATTTCCGCTAGGTGTTTTATTCTTGCTTCCCTAACTGGAGGTTGAGAAAGGTATTTTATGCTTCTTTGGTGTCCTCTTAGAAGCCAGCAGAGTACTCAGCACACTGAAAGTACTCAATAAATACCTATTGAATAAATTTATTAGTTCATCTAGCAATTTGACGCTAAAGAATGTTGTTTTAAATGTTCTTGAGAACTTTGGGAAAAAAAAGAGATTGTGTTGCCACATTCCTCTGGCAAGTTTTGCTGCCTTGAGATTATGAAAATAATCAACCAAATCTCATTTATAAGATCAGAAATTTGAATGGCAATCAATATTATCAGCAAATGGCTCATTTTAATGAGCCTTTTCATTTAAATGTAACCTGGCAGAGCTGGTGCTTTGGACAAAAGATTAACATTTTTGGAGTCCTTTTTGTTTTTGTTTTTTCCTTAATGATGGAATGCCTTAGATAGGCTTTTAGGGGCTGTATAGAGCTCTTAATTTTTGTAAGTGGATTAACCAAGTGTGGTAAGCTTCTGGCTTCTCTCTGTATCCATGGTGCCTCACTCACCTTGCTTTGAGGTCACTAGCAGGGCCCAGCTAGGAAGGGTACTTCACCTGAGAAGAAAAGAAGGTAACTTCTTAAGGAAGGTATGTGGGCACTCTGGGTCTGTGGGAGCACATTCCCCTGACTCCATTCTAATGCTAAATAGAAATGTTTGGGACATTATTCTTAAATATTAACTATTTGTGATACTTTGCTCATCTAGCTGAGGAGTCAAGACAACTACTTGAACACACTGTAGCTTAGATTACTCTATTTTCTTTTGTCCCTCACACTTTTAATTGCACAGGGGGCTCCAGATGAGGATTCTCCTCCCTGTCAATGCAGAATGGCACCTGTTTTGTCATTTATATTCCCACAGAGTTGTCTGAGCACTGAAAGGGTTAAGTGAGTTGCCCAATTACACAGCCGGTTTGTTGGAAGTAGAGTTTGGATCCAGGTCTTCCTGATTGTGAGGCCCCATATCTACTCTGCCAATATTTCTTAACCTGGAGTCTGACCTAGTTTTTTGTTTTTGTTTATTTAATATTTTGATAACCATGGACAGATCACAGGAGGTGTGTGAATTTGGATAGAAAAAATATTTCAATATAATTGGTTTCTTTTGTAATCCTATGTATTTTATGCAAGCAAAAGCATTTTGATGAGCAGGGGTCTATGGGTATCACCACACATCCAAGGAGTCCATAATATAAAATAGGTTAAGATCCCCTGCACTCTATGAAGCTGCCTCTCAGTTTGTTTTGTTTGGAGCCCACTGAACATGTGATTTCATTGGGGGAGCGAACACCTGGTTTCCTACCTGCAAAGTAGAGGCAGATGTTTGCCATCCAGCTTATAGGTTGGTGATGCTAAGACTACAGTGTTGAAGATTCTTCTCTGGTCATTGGTAAAGCTGGGGGGTGGGAACAGGGATGGGAACAATGGAAACATGGATTCTCTTGAGAAATTCAATCCAGTAGACACTTGGCCTCATACTGCTTATATTTGCCTCTTAGATTTCTGAATTCTTTATAATTTCGAAAACAGTTCAGGGTAGATAGACCACCATTCTGCAGTTATCCTCCTAGAGAGTTGCCTGGTGCACAGAAAGTTTCGGACTTCTGTGGTGTGCTTCAGAGATGGGAAACAGATGCAGGTCTTACACACACACACACACACACACACACACACACACACACATGCATACATACATACACACATATATACATACATACATACACACACATAGATATACATAGATACATACACATAATAGATAGATAGATATCCTGTGAAATAACCACAATTGCCTCTCAATGGAATGTTAGACTGAGGAAGTCAGTAGATGATACTTAGAACCCCCTAGGCATTATGGTTAGGATGGAATCTGTCTTATGGATTTCCTTTACAAATAAGAGTGAGATTAATTTTGAATGGGAAAATTTTAATATAAAAACCTTTAAATGAAAATCTACTCTCACTTTCTAATAATTTTCTGTATTTTTTCTCATTGCAGTCAAGATCAGCATGACATTGATTTTTTCATCTATACAAGCAATTTCTTTTCATATCAGAGACTGTAGCATAAGTGCGATGTTATTTAGTGTTTTTAAAATGATACGACATGGGGGCAGCTAGGTGGCGCAGTGGATAGAGCACCGGCCCTGGAGTCAGGAGTACCTGAGTTCAAATCCAGCCTCTGACACATAACACTTACTAGCTGTGTGACCCTGGGCAAGTCACTTAACCCCAATTGCCTCACTAAAAAATAAATAAATAAATAAATAAAATAAAATAAAATGATATGACATTAGGAAACCTGTTTGGGAGAACAAGGTTCATTTTTTTACACTTTCCTCTTATGAGGATAGACAGTCTAAAAATAAAGAAAGAAAATAGCATTTTCCATTGTAGTTTTCTGGAAAGCCATGCACAGAACAATATGGTTTGGATGTTACCTACACCAGAGAAGGGAAAGTCCACATTTATGACACTGTAGATCTCTTCATGGGAACAATGCATCCCGTGAAGTGGTCACATTATTTGAATTTGCTCTGCATATTTCTGTTCCAATGGAACCAGTGACCACATTTTACATTATTGTAACTTCAAGTAGTGCCAACTTGAATGCATGCAAACACTTTGTGGGATTCATGGTTCTCACTAATCAAAACCTAGCTTTTTGACGAGAGATTTCAGCATATACCTAAGGAAAAAAATACTCAGTGAATTCCATCCCTTAGTTATGAATTACTGTCAATGTCTGGAAGTAAGCTAGGTGGCACATTGGATAGAGTGCTCTACTGGGAGATCAGGAAGTCCTGAGTTCAAATCCAACCTCAGACAGTTATTAGCTATGTGATCTTGAGCAAGTCTCTTAACCTGTCTCAGTCTCAGTTTCCTCATGTGTAAAATGGAGATGAAAACCATAGCACTTACCTTCCAGGGTTATTGTGAGGAGTAAATGAAGTGATATTTCTTTTCCATTTAAGGAGAGGGGACAGGAGAGACATTTCCTTGGACATCTTCTTATTTCCCAACCAGTTACACTTCTTTTATACTTCTTTGTCCTCTCCATGATTCCCCAGTGCTAGGTCATCCCAAACCCTTTTCAGCTTTCTTTTGTGCACTATCTTCCTCCAACAGATTGTAAGCTCCTTGAGGGTAGAGACTATCCTTTTCATATTTGTACCTCCAGAGCTTGGCACAGTGCTTGATATACAATAGGTGTTCAATAAATGTTTACTGACTATATTTGTAAAGTACTTTGCAAATCTTCACGTGCTGCATAAATGCTAACAATTATTATCATGGTGATGATGGTGTTTGTAACTTATTTTGTGCCATTTATAATCCACTATCTGTTATTTTTTCTTGTGAGTTTTGAAGTGAACTTTGTCATTTGAGGCACTGGCTTTTAAGTATACTTCTATTAATATGAATGAATTATGGTAAATTGTGACCACATGCTCTGTTTTAATGACCAGAGTGAGAACCAGGAGACCCAATAGGAGAAATAGGCTTAGAAATACTTGGTGAAATAGTCCCAGCTTTATATGTTTAACATGATTGTAATGTATAACCTATATCAAATTGCTTGCTGGCCTCAGGAAGGGGGAGGGAAAAGAGGGAGGGGAGAAAAATTTGGAACTCAAAAAATATCTTTGCATGTAATTGAGAAAAATTAAAAAGAAAAAAAGAGAAATATTTCCAGCTTTCATAACCCAGCATTGGTTAGCGGGTTCCAAAGGAAGATAACACAAATCTTAAGGCGAACCAGCTGTTGTTTTTCAAACAACATCGTATTTTCTTTCAGAAATGGAGAAGAAAGTTGACTACAATAAAGGGTAAGTTGGGTTCCTTTTGAAAACAGCTGTCGGCCACAGTTCGCTTGCTATTTTTGAATTCATCAGATTAAGGTCATAAATTAAAGTCTTTGGAATGACATTCAGAACCCGTCATTCGACTGCAAGCTCTGCTCTGTGGTGTTAAAATCCTGTTTGCAGATGTTCATTTTCTGAATTCAGATAAAATAAAACCATAAATTTATCCATGCAAATTCCAACCTTTTTTTCCCCTAACACTACAATCACCAGGAAGAGAGTTGTAGAGTTGCCTTAATCTTTACTGTGTCTGCAAGTTCTTTGTCTTCACCCCCTTGGGTAAGAAAGTCTTCCTCTTTTTACTTGGTTTCTCCTTCTGTGTAATTCATTCTTTTCACATAACACTTATCCCTTAGGAACTTGCAGTGTCCTGCAGATTTATTTGGTATTTAATTCCACCTCTGCATTTTCCAAAGTAGAGGCAGATGTTTGCCATCATTTCTCCCAACTTCAAGGTGATGATGCTGAGGCTAAGGAAGTGAAAATGTTTTTTCCCTTCTCATTCATTGGTAAAACTGGACCTTAGAGAAACAAAAACAGAAACTCGGGCTATTTTGAGTCTCGATACTCAGAGGAAACTCGGTCTAGTTGTCTGCTTGGCTTTATTCTTCTCATATTTATCCTTCATAGTTCTGATTTCTTTGCAGTTATTTTTGTGCAATTGCAAAAACTTGCTCAGACAGCTCAGGTATTTATTACCCTGATTTAATGGATGAGAATACAGGAGCACACAAAGAAGCAAGTCTAGGGATGGGTCATGCAGCCATCCAAGTCACACCATGACCTTCTTCTGTACTTCTGGTGGTTTTCCCTGTCTGTCTGTCTGTCCATCTACCCAGCCATCTAGCTAGCTATCATAGATAGATTAGATAGGTACATACATACACATACATAAATGAAACATATTGTATATGTAACATGTATAACATATAACAAAGAATGAACTGTGATTCAGTGGGAATTTATTAAATAGTACCAACCATGTAGAAGTCACTGTGTTAGGTACTGGGTATATGAAGACAAAAGAGCAAACCACACTTGTCTTTAAGAACCTTGTGTTCTGCTGAGGCTGGAGACAAAATATCTAAATAAGTATTTGTGCTCATAATTCTTTGAGGAAGGGGAGAAAGACACAGAGGGAGAGAGAGGGGCAAAGGGATACAGACAGAGGAGGGGGAAAGGTGAGGGAGGAAGAAATAGAGAGGAGAGGAGAGAAAGAAAAAAGGGGGCAGAGAGAGAGAGAGAGAGAGAGAGAGAGAGAGAGAGAGAGAGAGAGAGAGAGAGAGAGATCCAGAAAGACAAACAGATAGAGACAGAGAGCCAGAAAGGGGGTGGGGCAGAAACAGAGCCAGACAGATGGAGAGAAGCAGAGAAAAGCAGAGGCAGAATCTACCCAGTGTCTCCTTTTAAATCCTGGCTATGCCAGTCAGTAAAATAATTCTAGCTATTAAGCAGCTGTGTGACACAGGAGATAGAAAGCTGGACTTGGTTTTAGGAAGACCTGAGTTCAAATCCTGATGATACTTTTTAGCTGTATGACCCTGGGCAAGTCACTTAAACTGTCTCCATTTCCTCATCTCTAAAAGTACCCACTTCTTAGGATTGTTGTTGTGAGGTTAAATTAGATAATGTCTGTAAAGTTCTTTTCAAACCTTAAAATGCTAAGCAAATGCTAACTATTCTTATCATAGATTATGAGGATTAAATAATTAGCATTTATGTAGTAATGTAAGATTTCCAGAGCACTTTACATGTGTTCTCTCATTTGATTTTCTCAAAATAGTAGTTGATATTTCCATTTTATAGATGAGGAAACTGAGGCTGGGGGTGGGGTTTAAACTACCTGCCCCAGATCACACAGCTAGGAAGTATCTAATTTAGATTTAAACTGATCTTTTTAAAAAAAAAAAAAATTTTTTAGTGAGGCAATTGGGGTTAAGTGACTTGTCCAGGGTCACACAGCTAGTAAGTGTTAAGTGTCTGAGGCCGGATTTGAACTCAGGTACTCCTGACTCCAGGGCCAGTGATCTATCCACTGCGCCACCTAGCTGCCCCTAAACTTATCTTTTTGATCCCATGTCCAACATTCCATTGGTTGGACCACCTAACCACCTCTTAGATGCCACCTAGATCTCATTCAGTGTGGATCAACAATCAGTTATACCACTGAAGAATATGAGAATGGGGTGGCTAGGTGGTACAGTGGATAAAGCACTGACCCTGGATTCAGGAGGACCTGAGTTCAAAACCAGCCTCAGACACTTGACACTTACTAGCTGTGTGTCCCTGTACAAGTCACTTAACCCCCAATGCCCCGCAAAAAGAAGAAGGAGGAGGAAGAGGAGGAGGAGGAGGAGGAGGATATGAGAATATAGCAAAGGCTCAGTAATAGACTTGCCCAATCGAGAAAGAAAGACAGAGATAGAGGGAAAGACAGAAAAAGAGAGACAGAGAATGATAGGGACAGAGAGTGAGGGAAAGAGAGAGACTGAGAGAGAAACACTGGCTGGAATCCCTTCTCTGCCACTTACTTCCTATATGACCTTGGGAAAGGGTTGACCTTTAAGGTTCCTGTCCCCTATAACTCTATGATCCTTGGTCATTTTCAGTGCCCTCCCCCCCTTCACAAGTACCTTTGTGTATATATAATTTTCAGCCTACCTGCAAACATGAAGGTCCCACATTGGGCAACACTGTTAACCAGGCTATCGATAAACTGAAAACAATGAAAATGAACTTCTTAAAAAAGTACTGAAAACTCATAATTTTCTGTAGACATAATAACAAACCTGATATTTATTTAGTGCTTTGCAAAGTTTTCAAAGTACTTTTACATTCATGATCTTGATTTGCATTTTATAGATGACTAAACAGGTTCAGAGAGTTTAGGCCCCTGCTCATACAGCTAGTGTCTGCAGGATTTAAATGTAGGTCTCCCTGATCCCAAATCTAACAGTCTTTCCCAGAACTATAAGGTCTCTGATATTTTTTATAGATACCTTCCCTCCTTTCTTCCCCTCTGCCTCCCTCAATTAATTAGGACCTTTACTGTATTTTTAGCATTCAAGAAGAATAAGGTCATTAGAAACTGAAGATGCTACTTGAGGGATCTTTTTATTTTATTTTTTTGCCCATTTGTAATGAATGATCTTTCCAACCACAGTACTCAACATTAAAAACTGAATCTTGCCAATGAGGGGTGGGAGAAGAAATGTGATGGCTTTAGTAATGCCCCCCCACAATAAAACCAAACAAACCATAGTTGGGGATGCTTGGTATATCTTCCCAAGAGGAGGCATGGTTTTAGTCCTTAATCCAAAATAATAAATTGCCCATAAATCCCTAATTGCCTTTGAGAAGCAAAAACAGGCATATTTAATTTACTACCCCCCTGCAACTTATTTGCATTGTCTGGTGATTAAAGCAGGCGACAGTCGGCTTGCTGGGCTCTGTTCCCTTCTCTGCCAGGCCAAGGGTTTCACCCTCACTAGTGAATCTGGGGAATGGATTGCCTTTTTGTCTCTTATGGGTCTCAGGAGGCTCATTCTCTCTGTTGAATTATGAAAGAACCTCGAGACATTTGGATAAAAGTCAGTCATAGTCTAACTACTACTATGTAAGGATAGTAATTTGGAAGGTAAAAATAGTTTGGTTTCCCCAAAAAGGTTATTATATTATAATATATATTATGATGTATAGAATAACACATATGATGTGTGATAAAATATATTTCATTTCTATTTTTTTTCTTCCAGTAGTTCAGAGTCCTCTACGAAGTCTGAGAATACCATCATTTACCTGGAAAATAGCAATTCTTTCTCATTGATATCCTTATGGGTTAAGCTAGCTCTGCTTCACCAACTTAATAATAACCTATTCATTCCACCAGATTCCTCACCTCTAGTCCTGTCGCCTATAATGTCTCCAAAAATATTAGCAAAGAACCACACTGCTGCCAAGAAGTTATGAAAATTGGAAAGTGATAGAGCAGCATTTTGTAGGCTGGTTTATGGGCTGCTTGGCAGGATGCATTGGGATCCAGTTAAGCAACCTGCCTTAGAATTACTCCAAACTCAGATCTTAGCTATAAGGCTTTCTGTATTGCAGAGAAATCGAAGTGCCCTGGGTAATGTCGAGCTGATACATCTCAGGTACAGAAAAAATCAAAGGCATACCATCTTCCTCTCGCTTCAAATAGGGGAGAAAGGAGGGAAGGAAGGGAGGAAGAAAAGGAAGGAAAGAAAGAAGGAAGGAAGGAAGGAAGGAAGGAAGGAAGGAAGGAAGGAAGGAAGGAAGGAAGGAAGGGAGGGAGGGAGGGAGGGAAAAAAAGAAGGCAGGGAGAAAGGGAGGGAAGAAAGAAGGAAGGAAAGGAGGAAGGGATAAAGAAAGGAAATAGAAAAAAGGAAGAATATTTTTCAAGAATTTCTTACTATATGAAAAGCACTGTGTTGAGTGCTAAGGATACAAATAGTAAAGTGATATCTCTTGCCTTTTGAGAGCTTACATTCCAATAGGGTAAAGCCACAGCAAAGATGATAAGGCTCAGGGATCACATTTTCTGTTTATGTGAATATACCATGTCATCCACCACAGTACGCACTATATTGTTGGTTAACTAATGAAACGTCCAAGATATCTTAGCTCAGAAATAGGAACCAAAATGTTGCCAAGTTTCTATAGTTGAGACTGTGAGTAGCAAATATGCAGACACAGTAATGAACCCATGTTGTAATGCCAACTTGATGGGTAAATGTCTATGAAAATTAAAAATTCACCTTAGTGCTCAGCCCTCTCTTGTAAATACTTGTTGATTGATTCAGTTGACTAAGAATGTGTGTCCCGTGCCAAGTAATGTTGGGCTCAGCAGCGTGATTCCATAGCAATCACATCTTGGTTTATCCAGTATTAGAAACAATTTACCTTATGCTGAGAACCTGTTTTCCAAATACGGTATTTGTATATCTTAAGAAGCTAAATAACATATTCGTTTAACTTCACACAGGTTCCTGCTACATAACCTCTTTTCTCACAGTGAACCCTGAATCAAAGGGTGGGGCCAACCTTTGTACCATGTTAGGCAAAGCACCACATTTGGGCATTGTTGTTTCCCTTATTTTTTTCCCCCAAAGCCTGATGAATAACTGTGAATAGATTTGAAATCACTATTTTGTTTAGAAATCTCAACAGATATTTCATATTTTTAGGAAACTTCTGATAGATCTCAGCAATTCTTCCATAGCTTCCACTCTTAAGAGACTTGCCTGGGGCACTAAGGGATTAAATAACTTACCCAGGGTCCCATGCCTCCTACAAGTCAGAGACAAAGTTTGAACCCTCAGTCTTCCTGATTTCTAGACTGCCCTTCTCACCTGGATACCATTTAGTCTCTTTCAAGAAATTCCCAAATACCTAATGACCATTTATTTGGTCTACTCCTTGTGATAATGTATACTTCTCTTTCCTAAAATAAGATCCTTTAAAATATATTTTAAAATAATATAACTATTTTGTGAAATAGGTAATTTTTACTATCACAGAAGGGACCTAAGAGGCTATCTGCTCCAACCCCCTTATTTTAGAGATAAGGAAACTGAGGCTCCCAGCTGTGTGAAGTGTCTTGCCTAGATCAGAGCTTCATAAAATGTTTCCACTTGTGACCCCTTTTCACTTCAGAAATTTTTATGTGACCCTGGGCATATAGGCATATAAAATAGGTATACATAACCTTTTACTGTTGCCAAATGTTTCACGGCCCCCACATCCTGCTACATGAGTCTAAATGGGACCTTATCCCACAGTTTAAGAAGCTAGGGTCTAGATAACTAGTGTGATTGTCAAAAGTAGGTTTTGAACCAAGTTCCTCTGACTCTAGAATCAGTTATTTTCTCTTCATACCTAGATCTTCACAATTATGTCTGATTTTAGAGGAGCAGAACAGATGAAAAACTTAAAAGAAAAAGTGAAACTTGACCCATATGGAAGAGGGTGATTCTTACAGAAACTGGAGGATGCAGCCCAAGGATGACGGGAGGACAGATGCTAATGTAGCCACTGTTGTTTCTGTTGCCATTGTTTACAAAGTCAGTTCAGAATGTAGTCAAGTTGTTATTAGCAAAGACAAGAATCATTGATTTCTGGCAATACTGTTGCTTTCAGACTTCCTTCTGGTTGTCTTTAAGAATCAGCATAACCAGTACTGGAAATTAACATGAGTCCTCCTCATCTTGAAAAGGGGACAAACAATGTAACATCCCCATATTTTGTTAATTCATGTTTGAAGCTTGGGGTCATTTTTTTTTTGGCCAAAGAAATCAAGTTAAAGTTGTATGATTTGCAAGTTTGTCTGGTTAATAAAATGACTGTTTCAGAAATGGAGGCAGCTAGGGTTAGAGTGCTGTCACCTGGAGTCAGGAATACCCGAGTTCAAATCCAGTTTCAAATATGTTCTAGCTGTGTGACCCTGGGCAAGTCACATAACACTCTCAGCCTCAATTTCCTCACATGTAAAATGGGGATAATAATGGCACACGACCCCCACATTCAAGGGTTTTTGTGAGGAAAAAATGAGAGACAGTGCCTAGTGGCCACAGCTGGGCTGTATCAAGCAGGTTGTTCTTCAGGACTGGTTCCTCAAGATTTACCAAAAGTCTATAGGTGTCTACAGATGCAGGACAGTGAGGTGGCACAGTGGATAAAGCACCAGCCCTGGATTCAGGAGGACCTGAGTTCAATTCTGGCCTCAGACACTTTACACTTACTAGCTGTGTGACCCTGGGCAAGTCACTTTACCCTCATTGCCCTTAAAAAGAGTCTACAGTTGCTAGATCTCTGGCAGATTAAGGCATTAAACTGGCCCATTCTATTACTGATCATCAGTCCCCTGAGGACAGCAGTGAATAAACACACCAGAGACAGAACATCAGTGCCATGCATGCATTCGTGGCTACATGGTAATATGGTAGGAGGAAAGACCAGAGGCTCCTCCCCACACCTGGAGACTTCCCAGAAGTTTACCTACCCAGAAAAGAGAGAGTTTATTTATGCCTTTGTGTGCACACTCAGTTACAAGGCAGTGACTCATTTATAAGGCCTTTCATCACTCTGCAATAAACTAATAAGAAATCATCAATATACCTAAGTAATTCTCTAAATGCGGGAGACCTTCATCACTTTTCAGAAGCAGGCTCACCAGGCTTCTATGTGGATGGGCAGCTGGTGGATACCTCTCTTGCCTTAAGAACTAGTGTGGCTTTGAATCCCGTCTGGGGTGACAAGCTGTATAAAAAAAAAAAAAGGAGGGGGGGAGAGAGAGAGAGAGAAAGAAAGAAACGAAACTGGGAAGCTTCTCTGGACAAATAAACCAACCTTTATTAAGAAAAACAAAGGTGCAGTCTTAGATTGTACTGGGTGGTCTGTAGACCCCACCTTTGTTTCTTTTCATAAAGGTTGATTTCTTTGCCTAGAGAGGCTTCCCGGTTTATTTTTTTTTTGTTTGTTTCTTTTTTACTGGGCCTTCACTCTCTAGTCAGCTCCATTTCACTTATGACTCAGTTTATTCATCTATAAAATGAAGACAATATGGGGGCAGCTAGGTGGCACAGTGGATAAAGCACTGGCCCTGGATTCAGGAGGATCTGAGTTCAAATTTGGCCTCAGACACTTGACATTTACTAGCTGTGTGACCCTGGGCAAGTCACTTAACCCTCATTGCCCTGCAAAACAAAAAACATACATACATAAATACATACATAAAAAATGAAGACAATACTATTTCTACTACTACTAGAGTGGTCCTGGGGAAAGTTATCACAGAAATTGTGTTCATACTGACCTCAGCTGCCATATAGTCAAACTCATATCTAAAAAAACATGGCAATAAGCAATCATCTAGCCATTAACTGAAGTGAAGGAGAAACCACTACTTCTAAAGGCAATGCATCCCACTTTATGGTCGTTCTTATTGTTGGGAATTATGCCTAGATTGACCATAAGCCTACATTTTCTTCTCTTGTGACTTCCATGCATTACTCCTGGTTCTTTCCCCTCAAGAAAACCAGGACAAAGCTAATCCTTTTTCCCTTTCCAGTACTTGGGACAACTGTCATGTCACTCCCTGAAATTTCTCTTCAGGAGAAACATCCTCCATTCCTTCAACTGATTCCAACTTGCCCCATGCCAAGCAAATGTAATCTATTATGTGGGGAAAACTCCACAATTAAGATTAATTTCAAAGACTATGTCATTCTGCTTTACTTGATTGCTTTGGTTTGGTTTGGTTTGGTTTTTGTTTTTTGTTTCTGGTTTTGGTTTTGGTTTTGGCTTTGGTTTTGATTTTGGTTTAGTTTGCAGGGCAATGAGGGCTAAGTGACTTTCCCAGGGTTACACAGCTAGTTAAGTGTCAAGTGTCTGAGGCTGGATTTGAACTGAGGTCCTCCTGAATCCAGGGCCAGTGCTTTATCCTCTGTGCCACGTAGCTGCCCCCATACTTAATTGCTTTGTGATGAGCTTAATTTCCCTGCAGCTTCTAGTGGAAAGTGACAGAGATTCACACTTTCTCTTAGTTTGGATTTGTGAGACGATGACATTTTAGTTGACCTTGCCTTTAGTAACCTGATGGTTACTGACAATCATTCTCTCAAAAAGCATTTGCTCAATGAAAATATTTTCAGTTCACAGAGCTTTTCCCGTTTCTCTCTTCAACAGCTAACTTGGAGAAATTTACTGTGTAAATCTGAATTGAAATCCAGATTCTTAGCACTTGAAAATCAGGTGGCACCAAAACAGTTGGAGGAAAGGGAACTGTAGCTATTTGAAAGGCTCCAGAACCCTGGACTGTCGTGTTCAGATTTAAATATTTTTCTTTCTGGGACTCTTATTATAAACATCTTCTTTTAAAAAAATAAAAACACAGCACATTGGTTCTCCAGAGAAGACAAACACAGCAGGGACAGATTCTTCTACTAACCAGTGAATCAGTCAGTTTCTGAGTGAGGGCCAAGAGCTGACCTTTTCTCATCTTGCTCAATACCAGCATTCCTAATTTTATTTCTTAGGTTCCTACCCCCTTACTAGTCTTACTTTCCTAAGAGGAGTAGTCTTCAAAGTGAGGTCTGCAGACACCTTTCAGGTGGTTTGTGAGTTGTTTCCAATACAGTAATCTCAATAGCTATAACCCACATAAATAGAAGCTCTTTGTAGTGGAGTGCAGTCTTCAATAATTTTTAAGAGTGGGATAAAGCACCAGCCCTGTATTCAGGAGGACCTGAGTTCAAATCCGGCCTCAGACACTTGACACTTACTAGCTGTGTGACCCTGGGCAAGTCACTTAACCCCCATTGCTCCACTAATAATAATAATAATAATAATAATAATAATAATTTTTAAGAGTCTAAAGGTGTCCCAAGAGCAAAAAGTTGGAGAACTGCTCCCTTAAAGGCTCAGTTCAAATATCACCTCCTATCAGGCCTTTCCTAATTCCTCTTCCGGTGTTAGTACGTCTCCGTCCTTCTCTAAATTACTCTGTATATATTTTCTTTTGTTTATCCGTGTATATGTTGTTTTCCCCATTCTTAGCATGCTAGCCACATGAAAAACTGGAGGGGTTGGCTGGACTTAGTTTCCTATACTTCTGCAGAATGTAAACACCGTGAGAGCAGGAAGTCTTTTGGTTTTGTATTTGAATCTCTAGCCCCTAGCCCAATACCTAGTATAGTAGTGGCTTAATACATGTTTCTTGGATTGGATTGGATTGAATTGAATTGAAACATCTGGTATATAGCAAATCACATATCACACCCTTTATCACCTCAGAATATCACCAATAATTTGACCTAAAAAATGAATGCATTTATTTATTCATTCATTTGTTTTTTTGAGACAGTTGTTTTTGTTGCTTATTGTTGTTTGTTTTGTTCCCCCACCCCACCCCACCCCCATCTGTGAAATGAAAGGGATGAACTCTGGAGCATCTCCCAGTTTGAGGCCTGGTCAAAGATTTTATGAGTATCATGAAAAAACCCACCAAACTCTACTTGTAAATAGGACTGGTCTTTCTCTTCTCCGTCCTCACTCCATTCACCTTCCTGTCTAACAGGCAGCTTTGGCTTGTTATCCTTTTTAAATTACATAAGCATCCACAATTTTGGCTTTCTCTCCTCCTCTTGGATAAGAATCCCATTTCTGGATACAGACATCCTCCTTTCTGACATGTAAAATTAAATAATCTGCTGTTTTAGCTAAAACAGGTGGAGACTGATTGAGTGTACAAATAGCTGACTCTCTAATGACATTTATTTCTAGCTTCTTTCTTATGCAGAGTCACTCCAGGTGTAGGAATTCATCAAGTTGCCACCCCTGTGATGACTTTGTAGACAAGTCTTAGATAACTGCCTGAGTCACATAGAAGCCAAGTGACTTTTTCCAAAGTTATAAACTTTTCAAGTGTTAAAGTCAGGATTTGAACCCAGGTCTTCCCTAACTCCAAGCCTCATACTTTGCATAGGCTTTCTCTTCCATGCCTCTCCCTCTTCACATCTTCTTCTTAAAATCCCTAGTTTAGGAAAGGACTTTGCTAATTCTTCCAGGTTTTTAGTGCATCTCCCTCCTGGTCAAAAAGAAAAAAGAAAAAAAAGAAAAAAATACTTCATATTTATTTTATATTTACTTATCTGATTGAATATTGTTTCTCCCCAGTAGAATGTAAACTTCAGGAGAGCAGGGACTTTTTTTTTTATTTTTGGTCTTTGTATTCCCAGAAATCAGCCTCATTTCTGACAAAGACAGAGTCTTAATAAATGTTTGTGGAATTCAATTGAATTAAATCCCTTCCTTCATTCTGTTGCCTTGCCTCAACTCTGTTCCCTTTCCTCATCCACAGGCTTTAATAAAATACATGCCTGGGAACAGAATGAAGTAGAAAAGCCTGTTGTTTCTAATGACTTGGGTCAGTATAGGATTTGTTTGACTTTTGATTGGAAGATTGGAGTCTCAAGTGAATTAGTTATAGGTGACCTCAAATGAGTGAAAATCTATATCATTAGTTCTCTTGTTCCATGGCAGATTGAGCATATATTATTTTGGAAAATGGTTTTGCATTTCCTTTAATGGGTTCTTTGGGGCTGTAAAGCTCACATGTGCTCTGTCGGCCTTGTGATTTTTAACGGCATTGAGAATTCCATGTACTTTGTTTGGGTTACATAAAAGATCTTCGTTAAGAGCTGCATGATACAAGAGGCGACAAGGAGTTTAATATGCTGGGTTCTTGTCTTATTTGGGTTTGAAACCATTGTGACAGCAGCACATCGGTGAGTGGCAAGCCAGGTGAAAAAGGGTATAGGATCAGAGTAGGGCCTTCCTCCCTCTCCCCACCTCCCCACCACCCCACCTCCCCACCCCACCCCCATTTAGGTTTATCCAATGCCTGAAACACATTTTTTTCAAACGTTTTCACCAGAACCCAGAAACCATCTTGCCAAACACTTTTTCCCCCTCTTCATTCTTAAACCCCTGTGTATTAAAAAGGAAATGAAATCCATATGTTTCTGATTCATTTACATGGAGCTCATCAAAATGTAGTTTTGTAAGAGCTATTTGGTGTCCAAGAAGCCTTTGGAACCTTTTTATGAGCTTTTTTAAACCTTTTCTTTATTTCTTTTTTTTCCCTTAGAAGCAGGAAGTCATGGCTTGCCAAGAGTAAATAAAATCAGGCTGTATGCTGCACTCTGGCTTGGTCCCCCAAACCCACAAGACTGCAGGGGGGCTTTCAGTATCACCAATTTATTTTTTAAGGTATTTTCTGACCTTTTTTTTTTATCAAATTGTGGAATTAAGCCCTTAATCCCATTAAAACTCCAAATGATGGTGAGCGTGGTCTCACTAGTTGGCTTTCCTAGAAACAATCCCCTAACTCCACACAGGTCCTATTCCAATTTGGCATCATCTATGAGCCCAAAAGAAGATTTGGAAGAGCAGCTGACCACATAAAGCAGCCTTCAGAAATGCTGCAAAGTTTGGTAATAAGTGGTTCACACATATGTTATCCTAAACAACAATTATGGCTAATCCATGGTCTGGGGTGAACCCTCTTTGGGCTCCCCCGCCCCACCTCAAAATTCTGCCTCGCACTCCCTTGCCAAGTGACCCTGCGCAAGGACCTAACCTTTCTCTGCCTCAGTTTCCTTATCTACAAAATGGAAGGAAGAAAGGGAGAAGGAAGGAACGAAGGAAGGAAATAATCATTATTAGTCACTTAATATATACTAGGCACTATGCTGAGTGTTGGGCATACAAAAACAAACAAAAAACCCCAAGGTCCCTCTCCACAAGGCACTTAGTTTTTGTTTTGTTTTGTTTGTTTGTTTTGAGGGGCAATGAGGTAAGTTGGCCAAGGCCACACAGCTAGTAAGTGCTAAGAGGTTAGATTTGAAGTTTAGATTTGAACTCAGGTCCTCCTGAATCCAGGACCAGTACTTTATCTATTGTGCCACCTAGCTGCCCCAAGGCTCCTAGTTTTCAATGGAGGAAGACACTACCCAAGAGGGAGCTGAGAAGGGAAGTGGAGATGAAGTTCCAGTATGAGCCAGCAATAGATGAGCTATGATTTTGAAGTCCAGAAAGTCAGGGCCAAAGGAGGCCGAGTTGGAAATAACAACAACAACCATGATAATGTAATAGTATCTACCTCACAGGGTACTTATGAGTATCCAATGAGGTAAGACATGTGAAGTGCTTTTCAAACCATAAAATACTATATAATTATCATCATGATCATTATCACCATCACCAAAGAACAAAAGCAGTTTAAGTGCAAATATAAATGTGGAATGTATTAAAAGATATGCTTAATAATATAGTTAATAATAACATTTATATCTGTTATCTTATTTGTTCCTCCTAACAACCCTGTGAGGCTGATGCTATTATATTCCCATTTTATAGATGAGGAAATTGAGGTTGAGAGAGGTTCAATGACTTGTCCAGGCTCACACAGCTGCTAAGTATCTGAGGCAGGATTTGAAGTTAGGTTTTCCTGACTCCAAGTCCAGTGTTTTATCCACCACTCCATCTAGGTGCATCTCTAATAGTGAGGGATTTATTGTTGTTCATTCGTTTCAGTTGTATCTAACTCTTCATTGACCCCATTGGGGGTTTTCTTGGCAAAGACATTGGAATGGTTTTCCATTTCTTTCTCCAGCTCATTTTACAGATAAGGGAACTGAGGCAGACAGAGTGAAGTGACTTGCCAATGGTCGCAGAGCTAGTGGGCATCTGAGGCTTGCCAGCCTGGTGCTCAGTCTACTCTATCACATAGCTGTTCCAATAGTGAGAGAAGTACCCCTTAAATAGGTATAGATTTCAGACTTCACATTGAGGGATGTGTAGTTGACTCCTACTCTTATCTAGTTCATAAGTGTTGAATTTGGTTCAAAGGAGCCTGATGTTCCCTAAAGAAGTGTTAGCTTCCGCCTTGGAGATTCAGATTAGCGCCAGCAGTAGAAAGCCGAGGAATGGTATTAGTCATCACCTCTAGTCTTCCATTTGGTTGGGGAGGGAACATGTCAGGTGTTTCTCTACTGTGTCCTGAGATGATGAATTATGTGAATCCTATTAAAATGGCATTTTGGTTACTGCTTGCCTCACTGTCTGCATGTTCCCACCTGTTGATGTTATTAGGAATTGTTGATATGCATGTCAGTGGTCAGGATCTGTTGCTCTGTAATGTGTATGTGTGTGTGTGTGTGTGTGTGTGTGTTACAAATATGCAAACTGATTGCTGGACATGGGGAGAACCTTCTAAAATTTATTCCTCTAAGAAATACATACATATATACACATTTATACACACGTGCCTCATTTCTTCTTTGATGGACCTCATAGACCAATTCATCTCTCGGAATCTTTTTGTTTGTTTGTTTTTTGCCTTCAGCATCTTTAGTATTGAGGATGGAGTACTTGCTCTGTTTTCAGTTTGTATCCCATGAAAGGAAAAGAACACACAGAAAACTGTGGGGTTTTTTCATGGGTTTTAAGGAACTAAACTTACAGATTTTGTTCATATAAAATGCTGATTCTTCCAGGGGTTGTAGAATTTTTTCACAAATTAGAAAAGGGTGACTTCGGTATCGTGAAGTCTAGAAATCAATCAAAACCAAAAGAGTGGCAGAGAAGAGAGTCAGGAAATCCTGGGTTCAAGTCCTACCATTGAGATGTGTTTTGGTTTTGTGACCCTGTGCAGTTAGTGGACTTCCTGAGACTTATTCAGTAGGAGTTTTTTCCTGAGATTTTCCTATACGAGTCCTGTTAAAAGTAAGGGAAGGAGGGGCAGCTAAGTGGTGCAGTGGATAGAGCACTGGCCCTGGAGTCAGGAATAACTGAGTTCAAATCTGGCCTCGGACACTTACTAGCTGTGTGACTCTGGGCAAGTCGCTTAATCCCAATTGCCTCACACACAAAAAAAAGTAAGGGAAGGAGAAAGAAGGGGAAGGAAGGGAGGAAGGAAAGAAAGAATAGAGGGAGGGAAGAGAGAAGGGAGGGAAGAAGGAAGGAAATAAAGAAAAAGAAAGGAAGAAAGAAAGAGAGGAGAGAGGGAAGGGAGGGAAGGAATGTCAGTTTCATGACAGGAATCCCATTATAACTTAGTTGCCATGATGCTTGGCCCACATGCAGTAAGAGTGTTTGGTTGACTTTGCTAAAACCAATTCTCAGAGTTAACGCTTTTTATGTCCAAAAATGCTTTTTCTGATCCCAAAAATCATATGATACTCACAAAGTCCCTGACTAAGCTGTTTGCACAGGAAACAGGGAGAGAGATAGGTGAGCCAGCCTGTACCTGAGGTTCTTATGGTTCACACCACTCACTGAAATAACACCCAGGAAGATTTGCAAGCTTAAGCATTGCAAAAAAATTCCACTACAGCAAATTCATCTCAGGAGTCCTGGAATGTGCTTGTATACATACAAAGTGATGATGTAGATGAGGTTGGCAGTGAATATTTGTTGAATGTTTTTGCATATTGAAAGTTGCAGAGCATTTTATTAAATCCCTTATTAGAACTCTGTGAAACAGTAGTTATCAGATTTTTCCAGTTTATAATTCCTTACAGTCTTGACTTAGAAAAATTCCATGACCTCTGTATTTCATGGCACAATTTCTTGATGTTTTGAAGAGTAGAAAGAGGACCCAAGAGGAGATTGGTTGGTTAATCTGTGCAGTAGCCACATGTTTGGTTTTTGAGAACTTAAATCTCTATTATCACATCTGAACTTCCTTGTGAAAGATGTGGTTGCTGTGCTAACGTCCATTTAAAGAAATACTATGTTAGAGAGTTTACAGAATTTATAACCTAATAAGGAGGTGGTGAATGCATTGGGATGAATTCAGTCATCCAGATGGGATTCCATTATACTGAATTACAGAGACTCAATAAGGCATTACTGTTTTAATGGCACAGTTCACTTCAAACATCAGTCCCTGGCCTGGTCAAAATATTAATCAAAAAGAAGTGAATTTCCCTTTTAGCTGCAGAATGAAAATAAAGTATTTTAAAATGCAATCTCACCATCTTGCTCATTTTCTTAATGCCATAAAAACTTATCAATTCAATCCCTTCAATAATAAAATCAATTCAATGAAAATTTCATTCTACAATACAATAATTCATTTTATACCCAGTCTCAGAATACTGGAGAGAGAAAAAATCAGCTAAAATCCTTCATAATTTAAAATAAAAACATTTTATTTAAAGTTTTGAGTTCCAAATTATATCACTCCTCCCTTTCTGTCAATCGTGTCTGACCTTTTGGGACCCCATCTGGGATTTTCTTGGCAAACATAGTGGAGTGGTTTGCCATTTCCTTCTCTAGTGGACCCAGTGGATTCATTCTGTCAGGCAATCAGAGGTTAAGTGACTTTCCCCAGGATTACACAGCTAGGAAGTGTCTGAGGCTGGATTTGAACTTGGGTCTTCCTGAATCCAGGTCCAGTGCTCTATGAGCTATTGGCTGCCTCTCCTTATAGATGTACAAAATGTACATAAATGTTCAAAAGGCCAAAAATATAAAAGAAATATTTACTCTTTGTGTGTGGGGGGGGGCAATGAGGATTTAAGTGACTTACCCAGGGTCACACAGCTAGTAAGTGTCAAGTGTCTTAGGCCAGATTTGTATCCAGGTCCTCCTGAATCCAGGGGTGGTGCTTTATCCACTGTACCACCTAGCTGCCCCCCTACTCTTTTTCTTGATAAAATCATGCCTTTCTTAGGTTTCATAAAAGACTACCAAGCCAAAGGACCAAACAACTCAAGAAGTAAATTTAAGAATATGATAACAACAAAAACAATCCCTTTCATTTCCATAGAAGAGCCCATCTTTGCTCAGTTTAGCTTGTTGGTCCCATAATTCACTGTCCATGAATTTACTATTCAAATATTGTTACTTTTACACTCTTTTTCATTGCATAGTATAATTGTTACTGTATAAAGTGCACTAAGCCTTCAGGTTTTCCCAGGATGTCCATGGTTATATTCTTCCCTCCCTCTTTGGTCTCCCTGAGGTGCACTGCCTCTTGACATGCTTGCTTTTTGAAATAGGATCTCCATACCATCCCTCTGCTCTGTACTTTGTTTGTCTTGGCATACCACTGGCTCAGACACTTTCAAACAGAAAGCTAGTTAAAGTCCTTGTGACCCGTGTCTGGATGTCCTCTTCTTTCTCTCCTTGAAAGAGTCTGTGAATAAAATCCTGATATTATCTCTTAAGGTATTTCCCATGCGTACAGGTGAAATATAACTCTGAAAAGTTGTGTTTGGAGTGTGTCAAAGTGTTGGGCCTGTGCTGAGAAGGAAACCAACATCCTTTGAGATGGCGTTAGAAAGCCACAGAACAGACTCCATTTTTGGAAGTAACATGAGTCCCCCGTGGTTCACATAGTGCATATTTTAATGACATTTAAACATATCCAGATGTAATTAATGTTTGGGTTTGATTCTCTCCCCCCCCCAAGAATAATCTTAGACAAAGTGGTCGGAGAACCAATCACTTTCTCTCGTGCCCATATGAAAGAATTGTTCACATGTTTTTTATGAACAGTCTCGAGTAGCAGTTGCTGGAGATCTCCTGCTATATCTTGTTACTTGAATTGCAGAACTCTATTCCTGATGGCCTCAAATGCAGAGAACTGTCATAACAGAAATAGAAAAATCAGGGCATCTAACATCTCTGCCAAGTACAAAGTACAGTGCTTTGTAGCAACAAGATGGAAATGTGTCAGGCAGGGTTTGCAAACAGTGGGGGGGGGGCATGTGTGTGGTGGGGTGGGCTGTCTGTGGTGTATGTGTGAGAGAAAGAGAGAGAATTTGAAGGAGTTATTTTTTTTCTTGAGTACTTTTTTAGGGCACTTATTTTATACAGATTGAAAAATTGCTTTAAAGGGGCCACTGGATGAAATGTGGGTTTTCTTGTACATTGATGTCAGAACCAGGGAAGAATTAGAGAATTCTCTTTTGGCATGTACTGTAAATCTTAGGGCAGTAATTAACTTTTCTTAGTGTAATATTTTTTATAAGAACTAAAATTGAAAGAAGCATTTTTACCATGTTTTTCTCTACCTACACCCCCTCACTGACACACACACACACACACACACACACACACACACACACACACACACACACACACACACACATTTATCTGGTTGGTGTATTGTCCCTAACACTGAACATGGGATCAGGAAGACCTGAGTTTAAATTCTGCCTCTGAATACTTACTTAGTGGCTTAGTGGCCCATGGGCCACAGTTCCCTTATCTATAAATGTAAGAGGTTAAATTCAATTACCTCTAAGGCCCCCTGCAGATCTAAGTGTATGATCCTGTGAAGGCCCTGTATGTTAGTTATCTTGAATATAGGCTGTCCCAAATAAATATGCCAAATAAAAGTCCTAAGTGGCCTGGAGGAAAGCCCCCTCTGCTGAGATTAGGGGCCTCACCTGGGCCCCAGGAGACTGTTCAGGTCACCTTCCCCTCTGTGGGCTTAAGCCTCATCGCTACAGTGAGGGGGGTGGGGTCAGATCCTCTGCCTGTAGGGCTGCCCCCACCCCTAAGGCCAGATTCTCAGGAGAGTACCTGGCTCTGAAGAGCCCCTTCTCTTTCCTCCCATGGCCTGGTACTCATCCCAATCCTGCTAAGATGGTTGCCCTGCCCTGAAGGGTTCTTGAGACTTTGGGGGACTTAGTTCTTTGGGCCTCCCTGGACTAGATGATTTCTCTTTTAAAAAATCTGAAAACCTCTCCCTAGACTCTTTTTGTAATTTTGAGTCTTTGGATGTCCATCAACAGGTATCTGTGAAGTGCTACCAGTATATAAAGTGCCACGTTAGACACTGAGGAAGACAGAAAGGAGACAGGTCCCTCAAGGGGCTTACAGTCTAGGTGAGGGGAAAAGACATAGTCATAACTATGGGCAGGTAACCAATACCAGAAGCTACCAAATTATAAAAGACAATGGAGTGACATAAATAATGGGTCTGTAAGGTCCAAGGGAATGGAGAGCACACATTGGGTTCAGATGGCTTTATTTTTGTATGTATTGTAAAGCCTAGGTCTCTTTATCTTGCCTGAGCTAAAAGCTCTGCAACCACTCAATGCTGATCAGTAACTTTAACCAGCTCCGTTTTTCTGACTGAACCCAGTCCACCCCTCTTTAGGCAGTATCACAGCTCCTCCATTCCTGGGGATTTACCATGTCACACACATCTGATTGACTTTAGCCTTATCTCAACTAAGAACCTTTGAACCCAAGCTATCCACCATCCTCAGTCTCCCCCAGTAGCAGAGATTACATGTATCTACTGCCATACTTAGTTTGATTCTTCTAATACATAATTTTCTAATAACGTCTAAACAACATTGCTAATATTCGCTAATATTATGGTCCAAGAGGCTAGTGTTTAAATTTCTTTTAGATCATGTATACAAAGGAACTATTATGATTAATGTTAGGTCCAGTGTTAAGTAGGCTGGCCATGAAAAAAAAAAAAGATAGAGAAGGGGGAACCCTCAATATGATATAATTACCTAGAAACAAAATGAAAATCATTGGAATAGTACTATGCAATAAAAAATGACAAAATGGACCATTTTAGTAGAAACTGGAATAAACCTATGGACTGCTGCACAGGGAGATGAGCAGAACAAAGAAAAGTTCTACAATGGAATATTAACATTACAAAGGAAATTTGGAAAAGCTTTAGACCTCTCATCAATAATGTGACATAGCATGCGTCAGGAGGACCGACAATGAAATACACTACCTCGACTCAACCCAGAGAAGTCATGAAATATTGAGAATATCCAGTGGGGTCTAATACATTCTTGGACGTGGCCAATGTGGAATTTTTTTTCCTTTGATAATTACATTTGCATTAAGGAGTTTCCTTTTCTTATATTGTTCATTTGGGATAAGGAAAGAAAATAAATACTTAATTGGAAAAATAATGATAAAATTAAATTTTAAAAAGAAACAGAATGAAGGTTATAATTTTCTGTGGAGTTAAAAAAGATCTCTTTCCTGGAATTATGAAACATTTCATGTTCCTCAGGAAGGCTGCTGTGCCCTGGGTCTATTTGCCAAGTCTTCAAGTTTTCTCTTACCTACATGACTGTGGAATATTAAAGCCAGATGAGAAATCATGCTTTAAGGAAAAAAAAGGTGGGGGGAGAGGAATAATGAATGGATATAGTGGCTTTGTGCTCACGTTGCCTTTCCCAGGTCAGAGGAAGAAGTAGAAGACTAATCCAGATGGATGGTAGCTTCAAGAAAAACCACAAAGGAAAGAGCACAATATAAAAAGATATCCTTGTTAATGGAGAATGCACACTACTTACTGTGCTCTATCATTTGAAAGATCCTTCTCCCATCCCAATGAGTACATCATATAAACATGTGCAGGAGAAGCCTTTGACATCCTAGCTAAACCTGTTCTGCAAGTTCAAAGAATATTGCTTTTTTGGACTCTTGTGATTCCAAAAGATTCTACGGTGCCAACAAGAAGGAAAAAAAACCAATCAGACTACATTGTACTTGGAGTGTGCCCAGTATGTGTTCATGCAATGAAAGATAATTAAAAGCCTCTGCTCCTTATTCAGAATCAATTAAGAAATGTCTCCTGTGGCCACTGAGAAACAGTGGCATGACTCCAAAAAAAGGTATATTATGGAAGTTTCAAATGGAAAAAGAGATGTGGAGACACATGATAGGTTGGGCTTGGGCACGGGATTGTCATCCAAAGACATCATTCAGGGACCCAGGTGAACACTTTCTCACAGTGGATGCCACTACTGTTAACAAACAAGACGAAAGTGCTGTAGTTGATAACAACACTAGTGGGATTATCTGGTGCTGACTAAATGCTGCACCTAAGAGGAAGGTCCTCTGTCACTGAAAGCAAAGAACTGGTCTTAGGTGAAATCAATAATTAGGTCCTCTTTGTTCCCAAGCATTCAGATGGTAAGGGGAAAAATTCAAGTAATCATCTCAATTTTGGGTCTACCATGATACAACATAATACTTGCCTCTCTTTCCAGGTGTCGTGTCATGTCAGCAAGAACCTACTATGTTACGAAGTTATTAAACAACTACTATGTGCCAGGCACTGTGCTAATCATTGAGGCTGACGTTGAAAGACAAGACAATCCCTGTTCTCAAAGAGCATATAGTCTACATACAATCAACTATACACAAACATTCCGACAACTATATATGAGAACAAGATAGAGGCAGGATAAATGAGAAATTATCAGAGGGAAGTCACTTACATTAAAGGGGAATTGTCAGAGGGTAGGATTTTATTTGGGACTTGAAAGAAGGCAGGAGGCAGAGATGAAACATCTGGGTGGTCACTGTATCTTTTTCCTTTTCAGCTGGGTATTAGGAGAATCTAAGTCTCTGAAGGAATCCCATAAGCAATATAGCCCAACCCTTAGGTCAACCAGAATCTCCTTCACAGTATACCCAACAACTGGTCATTTATCTTCCACCAAAAGACTTTCAGTGAAAGGGATGATCACCATTTCCTGAGAAAGCACATTCTGTTTGGGGATGTTCCAAATTTTTAGGAAGATTTTCCTTATATCATTCCTATATTTTCCTCTCTGACATTTCCACCCATTACTACTAGTTTTACCCCACAGGACCAAACTCAACAAGTCTAATCCTTGCTCCACATGACAATCCTTTAGATCCTTAAATACATCATCATAGCTTCCCCTAACTTATTTCTTCTCCAGTCTAAACATTTGATTCTTCAACCACTCAGATCCAGCACGATGTCATGACCTTTTAAATCAAGGTTGCCCTCTTGCCTGCTAATTCCTTTCCTAAAATTTGATGTCCAGGTATGGTCCAACCAGGCCAACATATTGTATAATTATCACCTTCCTAGTTCTAGGCATGCTGATTCTTCTCCATTTGTAGCCTAAGGCTGCATAAGCTCAGATTTGGGGCTGCTTACTATTGAGTTTACTATTCCCTAAAATTGACCCATCTTTTTCAGGTAAACCTCTTGTTTGGTGTGTTTCCATAGACTAGCAGGGAGCTTTGGGAAAGATAGTCCTATACTATATATAATCCTATACTATAGTTGTTAAGAGGTGGCTCCACACTCTCATGTAATAATAGATGTGATAAAGGGCAGCTAGGTGACACAATGAATAAAGCACTAGCTCTGGATTAAGGAGGACCTGAGTTCAAAGCTGGACTCAGACACTTGATACTTACTAACTGTGTGACCCTGGGCAAGTCACTTAACCCTCATTGCCCTGTCAAAAAAAAAGAATAATAGACATGATCGGGGCAGCTAGGTGGCACAATGGATAAAGCACCAGCCCTGGATTCAGGAGGACCTGAGTTCAAATCGGGCCTCAGACACTTGACACCTACTAACTGTGTTACCCTGGGCAAGTCACTTAACCCCGATTGCCCCACCAAAAACCAAACGAACAAAACAAAACAAATAAAAACAAATAGTAGACGTGATCTCCAATGTTAGCATCCAGGTGACACAGTGAGCCTGAGACTTGGAGTCAGTTAATACTCTAGTTCAAATCCTACCTCAGACAGATACTAGTTATATGATCCTGGACAAGTGACTTAACCTCTCTGTGTCTCAGTTTCCTTCATATACAAAATGTGGGTAATAATGGCATCTTGTTGTAGTTTAGTCACTTCCCAACTCTTCTTAACCCTATTGAGGTTTTCTTAGCAAAAATACTAGAACAGTTTGCTTTTTACTTCTCCAGCTCCAGATGAGGAAACTGAGGCAAACAGGGTGAAGTGACTTGCCCAGGGTCACACATTTAGTAAGTGTCTGCATTAGGAAGAGAAGTCTTCCTGAACTCAAGCCTGGCATTCTATCCCCTGCACCACCTAGCCATTCCATAAAGGCACCTGCCTCACCAAATTCTGAGAATCAAGCGAGTTAACATGTAAAGTACTTTGCAAACTGTTAAGTACTATGTAAATGTTAGCTATTGTTGTTATTGTGTTACAGAGCTACATAAAAAACAGAAATCACATTTTGTTTCGCATTGTCAGCATGTGAACCTAGTGTTCAGTGTCTGGCAATCACTGGGGCCCGTACCTAAAGATTCCCTCTGGTGGCAGTCTGAAGGTGTTTTGTAAAAGGAGATCAAGAAACCCTTTGGGAAAGACCAGTCTGATTATACTCCTGCTGGAGTTCCCCCGATTTTCCTTCCTTGACAATGCAGCAATAGAAAGCTTTATACATGAACAGCTTTTAAAAAACCAGATAGAAAAGTGTTTTCCTCTTGCCTACAGACCTGAGATGTTTAGGATTTCACAGAATGGACAGCTGAGGAACATGTGTCACATTCTAGACATGGGACTTTCCATGGTGCTTCCAAATGATAGATATTGGTTAAAGAAATCTTTGTCTCTTAAAAATAGGTTCCCAGTGCCCGGGATTAGAAGCAGCTGGAAATCTTCCAGAAGAGGCAGAAACTTTGGATGCTTTTGTGAATGTGTTCTGTGTGGATACAACAGATGCTCCTAGAATTTCACGTAGCCATCCTGCATGTAGAACAAAATCATAAGAAGTCACATTTACTGATCCCTCTACTAAAATCTGCTTGTTTTATTTGAGATTCTCATATGAGTAGCTGGATTGCTTTTTGAGCGATTTGGGCCTCTAGGAGGTTTATCAATTTTGGATGATCTTTGATTCTTTTGTAGATCCATGATCTATTCAGTGTAAGCACAGGTGTAGCCCACAAGCCCATGCTGTCTCATCTTCGGATAGACTTTCTCTTTTTTCTTTTGTATGATTTTTTAATATAAATCTTCCATAAAAGATCTTTGTCCATACTGAGGTTTTTGTAATGTTTTGTGAATACTGTTTCATTGCTTGAGGTATCTATTTTATCACTTTCATTCTTTATTTTTTAAAATGCAGCTCATTTAGAAACCCCAGCTCATTGTACATCTAAAGTACCCATTTAGGATAATTATGCAGTCTCCCTTTTTACCTCTCCCTCTCTATTTTCTTCCCCTTTTTCCTCCCTCCTCTTTTATCTCTTCTTCTCCCTCATTTCTTCTTCTCTTTCTTTTCTCTTTTCTTCTCCCTCCCCTTCATCCTCTTCCTTCCCTTCTCCTTCCTCTTCTCCCTCTCCCTTTCCTCCTTCCTTCCTCTCCTTCCCCTTCTCTCTCTCTTCCTCCTTTGTTCCCCCTCCCTCTTACAGTGAATTGAACATTGAGGTACAGGACATAATCAAGGTATTGTGTATTTTTTCATCCATGTTGTTTTCAAGTTCAGTCTGATATTTTTCAAATGATTATGAATTTTATTTAGGAGGTTTTATAGAGCTCAGGATATTATTGTAGTTAATATAGTGGTTCTTGTGAATAGGAAAACAGGCAGATTTGTTTCTATCTGCATTTGAATTTGGTACAGGATTTTCTTCATGCCAGTGGCTGATGTATTTTTGGAGTATTCATCTCCCTTTTTTACGCCTCACTTGAGGTTAATACTCAGCAGATCACCAACTAGCCATCTCCATATCTACCACAGCATCTTGCCTGATCTTTAACACACCTGAAATACTCGATAGACACATGGGCTCCACAGGCCTTTCTTATGTGTAAATAGTAGCTGAAATCTACATGGTGTGTAGCCACAGGAGAATGGTGTCTACCATTGCTCTCTCTCTCTGGATGTTTATTACCAATAATCTTGATTTAATAAAAGTTCTCGATACCAGGGGTATGTGCACTTGGTGCCTGGTAGTTATATAGGAGGCATACATATGCCAAGATCTGTCATAAATGGGTTACCATGGAATGGGGTGAGGAGGCACAAATATTTATATTTATGACATTGAGCAAAATCGTGGCCAGAGCCAGGAAATTGCAATAACATTTCTGGCAGGCTTCTTTGGGTTGTGTTAACATTAAAAGACCACTCTGGCTCTTTTGCTTCAATCACATATTCTTTAAGAGTCTTAAATGTTTGCAGAGCACTGGCAGATTTTTATTTGGATATACTATTTCCTTTGACATTGATATCATGCAATATGTAATGATTGGAAAGGACCCATGTTTTGCCATTATTCATTCTCCCATACCTGGAGCGCTAGCCAAAATGAATGCACTCCAGGGCATAGCTGCTATCTCCCTTTCTTGTTTGTACCATGTCCTGAGTGTGTAAAGGCTTAATTAGTGTTGTTTCATAATCATCTCAAAGACATACTTTGTCCTTATGGCCTAGAACAGACTTAAAACCAGAGTCTAGGTGACAGTTTCGGAAGCATTTGATAAGCATGTGATTCCCCTAATTATAGATTCTGTGTGGAACGGCTCTTGGTTTCATGCTGAAATCTATCTCTAGGATTTGAAGTCTAGCAGATAAAGAAAAACACTTTCCCAAAGACTTACTCAAAAGAGAAACAGCCAACTTGTTGGGTTTTTATTGATTTGTTCTAGAGCTTTTGTTTTTGAAACCTTCTCTCCAACACTGTGGAGAGAACATGATCTTTCTGAAACAGATTCACGGCACTAATTTTGGTAAAGCAATTTTTTTTCTCATTGGTCTCTATAATAAACCCAGAGAAATGTGTTTCTCTAGCCATCAGACACAAAGGAATGAGTTAGACCTACTAATCAGCTGACCATATCCCCATCCACCACCATCCCCAACTCAGTAAACTCTAGTGACTCCCAGTTACCTCCAGGATCAGATCCCTTTCTATCTTTTCAGTCTTCTTACGCTTCACTTCCTTCTATATACTCTGTGATCCAATGACTCTGCCCCTTGGTATTCCTCACATATGAGACCCCTGTAGCTCAACTCTGGACCTTTTCACTGGATGTCCCCCATGTCTGGAATACTCTTCCTTCCTCTTACTTCCTTTCTGCTGCCTGGCTTCCCTGGCCTTCTTCAAAATTAAGCTCAGATCCTCCTACAGGAGTCTTTCTCACCCCTTCTCCCCACCCCCACCTCTAAGAAGGCAAGTTTAAGCTTGGCATAAAGGGAAGTACTTAGTGCCCCCTCAAAATGAACTCAGATGCCTTGAGATGTGGTAAGTTTCACTGTACTGGAGGTCTTCTAATAGAGACGGTGCGAACACTCTGGATGTGAAGTGGAAAAGCTTTTCTTTTCACGTCCGGGTTGGACTCCTTGGCCACTGATGTCCCTTTACTCTTGGAAATATGCTTGATTCTGTCACTTAGCTGCCCTGGGCTCCCTTCGAGCCCTAAATCTGCCTCTTGATTGGAGAGTTATGCCACACAAACAAATTAAAATGTATCCCATTAAAATCCCAAGGCTTGTTTCTGGCATGGTTTTACTTCTTCCTTTTTTTAAGATGACACTGTGGGGTTTTAGGAGAGCCAGCAAGGGCAGGCAACATTCTGATCTTACTTACCTTTCTTGTAAATCTGCAAGTGTATCAGACAACTAAATAAACACATGAATACTATGAGGAAAGCATCATTACTCAGGTAGCCCCAGAGAAGAAACTACTTTCTGAGCACTAAGGGTAAGAACCTTTGGAAACCCAATGTGCTCTTTCTGGTCAGCATCCCTAATGCCCATTGGTCCTCCCAAATGTGGCAGCATCTATTCCCCCCCACCCCTCGCAAACTGTAAGCTATTCAGCCCTTGACGAGGAAGCACAATGCCTTCAGCATCCTGTCAGCATCTCCCTCCCTTCAGCACAGCTTCCTTCTTTCCTTCTAGTGCTTTCCTAGTCCACAAATCTTGCTAATGCCCATCACGGACTCCCTATTAATGTCATCCTTAACCTTCTCAGGAGAGTTCTCTGTAATGTGGTGGTTGTATCTGGCTTCCGAAATTTGACAGCTCTCCTTCTGCAATGATGTCCTGCAGGCTCCTCCTGCCTTCTGCTCATAACACTGAAGTTCAAAAGGCAATACTCCCCTTGAGGCCCTTAGTGTGCATAAGTCATGGGCCCTAGGCTGCTCTTTCTAACTTGGAGTGCAGTCAGTGTAGGCAATTTCCATCCTGGAATTCCACAAATATACCTATACCAATGACAGCATAGCTCTCTTGCTCTCTTTTCCTCTCCCCATCTCTTTCCTCTCTTCCCCTCCCTTCTTTCTCTCTCTCCCTCCTCTCCCCTATTCTCCCTCTTTCCCTCTTCTCTCTCCTCTCCCATGTATGTGTAATATATATATATATATATATATATATATTTAATGTGACAAAAACTTCTCCCACCAATACAGATCAGCAGCTACTCTGAAGTCTATAGTTCTTTCATATTCTTTCTCTCTGAGACCTGCTTCTCACTAGATGACACAGTGTCCTTGGCCATGCTTGCCATCACCATTTAGGCCTTCTTTCATGCCCCCCCACCACCACACACTGTTCCTGGTGGCACAGTTGAATTACCTCTTGCTATCCCCTGTTACTTCCAGACTCCCTCACTCAATCACCCCACCTCCTCCGAGCTTCTTTCTACCCAGATTTATTGCTCAGTCCATATTCTGGTGGTTACTATCCAGTTATCTACTGATTTCTAAGAATTCCCCTCCTTTCTTGATGAGTTCAGAGCTTCTCCTTTTCAACTTCTACCCTCATACTGGGGAACTTCACTGTGCACGTTGATGTTCCTTCAACTCGAAACTTAACCCATTCTTCAATCTACTCTGCTCCCACATCCTCCTCCTCCTCTCCCTCAGGCATACACAGGAGCTGTCAGACTCTGGTTCTTACCACTGTCACTCACCAGGACTTCACGTCTATGTTTCAAAACTCCAAAACTCCTGTGCCTGATCACAGTCCTTTTCATTCCATGTTCCCATACTGCCCTTCATCTTATTTTTCCTTATCATCATCTCCCATTCCTTCATCCCCCAGGACTTTCCTGGGCTATCCCCCCAACTCTGTGGCTAAACTCTCTTCCATTTGCAGTATTGACTTCTTAATGAACCAGTTCCACTCTACTTGAACCTTGACTCTTGAATCCTGTGTTCCCAACTTTCCAAACCCCAAACTTGGATTACCCTGACCAGCTAGTGAGCTGCCCAGAATGCTGGGAGATGAAGAGATTTTCCCCCAACTATATTATATGCATATATGATATCAACTTGAGGTATTTGTAACTCATCTATGAATTTAAAAAAAAAAAAAGCTTTTCCCAACTAAATGAAACAAAGACTTAAATGCTCCCTTAATTTCCTAAAACCCCGTTCTTTGTGCCTGAACGCATTGGTCATGCTCTTATCTGGTTAGTCTTCATTGTTTGCTTGTTATGTTTGGAGTATGGTCTCACACTTACAGGAGAGAGAGGGAGAGAGAGAGAGAGAGCGCGCGCGAGAGCGAGCGTGTGAGTGTGTGCATATGGGCAAGGACCAGCACATTTTTGACTGGCTTTGGACAGCACCCAGCATCATGTCATGCTTATGTGTTTATTTAATAAATACTACCCAGAAGCCTCAAGATAACATGATCCTTGGATCATGAGGCTCTGTGATAATGAACTCAGAATCTAAAACAAGGGATTGCTTCAAGAATCTTCTGCTGGCTGCTATGCCCACTCTGCCCATGGCTCCAAGTTTTGGCCCTGATAACATAGAATCTTGCATTTAACTTGTGTGAAATATATACATACACACACATATACACATATACACACTGTAGTAATATTAAGTTTTTGGGGACTATAGTAATATCATGTTTTTGAGAATGTTTCAGTTTTTTGTTTATATTATATGTCTAATGTGTAACAACTGAGATTCTGAATTCCCTTAGACATGTTTTTGAGAACTCTCATTGTTTGATTTGATTATAGACAAAGCTATTTTAAAGTTGTGTTAAGCTCAATTTTGTACAAAATTTTCCTGTCTGATTACCAGCATCCACACATAAACCCCTGAAAAGACTTCCATTCCATGACTACACCCAGAGGACATCCCAAAAATCATCCAAGAAAAGACTTCCAAAGACTTAAATGAACATTTCCCTGTTTTTCTTTTCCACATTGTATACACTATTTATAATGTCCACTTACAAAAGGGGAGTGCCCCGTCTAGCTTTTCTGCTTGTGATGTCCACCTGCTAATAGGGGAGTGCCCCCTTTAGCTTTTGTTAATGCATCGTTCAATTTCTTTTTCTCTCTTTTCGTTCTCTTTACTTAGTTAGTCATAAGCATCTGTAATGTTATTGCTTCATGTGAGGAAATAATTTTTCTTCACTTGAAGCACAGGGGGGACTGTAACAATTGGAGTGATGCCACCTGCTGGAGAGTTACTGTAGGAAAGCTCCGCCATGAGGAAAATGCATCTGAGGGTAAGCCATGTGGCTTGGAAGGTCAGTTCCTTGGTGTCAGGAAGTGACGTTTGCTCATGGGTACTGTCTATCAAAGCTACCAGCCAATTAGCTTGGAGCTCTGTGTGTGTGTGTGTGTGTGGATGGGATGTTCCCAGTTTTACAGGAGGCTTGTAGGATGAAGAAGGGGAGACGCTCATTTTCTCTCACTCTTTTGCAAGGACCTCAGGGGGCAGTGGAGCAGGAGACACTGGCTCCCTGAGATAGATAGGATGAATCTAAGCCTTGCTCTCTCTCTCTCTCTCTCTCTCTCTCTCTCTCTCTCTCTCTCTCTCTCTCTCTCTATATATATATATATATATATATATATATATATATATATATATATATATATATATATATATCCTCTCTCTCTCTTTTTACCAAATTCTTATGGTCTTTAATAAATGCTTAAAAGTCTAAACTCTTGCTAAAGCTTCTAATTTATTGGCGACCACTTGTTAGATTTTTAGACAGTATAGCTAGAATCTTAGTCACAACACACACACACACATCAGCATACAATTTTTTAAAATGAATTTTTTCCAATTTTGCCTTGCTGAGATTATTTTTTTCCACTGTAATGTCTTCCTTCTCCATTAACAACAAATAGTGGAAACCCCTAAAGCAGAATTCAGGTCTTTTGGAAAGAAACCTATATGAAACAAGAGCATCAAAACCCTGATTCCTCCAACTCTAGATCTCTTTTAATGGCTGGTCCTACCAAATTAAAAAAAAAATTATGGAGACACCTACTAATGATTTTTTCTTTGTTTTTATAGTTTCCACTCCAATGTATAGTTTTAATCTACTTCCCCCATTGCCAAAAATCACCCTTTATCATTTAAGCCTTTTGGAAATATATAGACAGATCATAGGATTTAAAATTGGAAGAAACCTTGGAAGTCATTTGGCCCAATACCTTAATTTTGCAAATGAGCAAACTGAGGCTTATGGAGGTGAAATGACTCCCCCAGAAGTCACATAGCTAATAAGTAACAGAGAAAGTGTTCATTCTCAGGGCCTCTGACTTTAAATCCAGGACTCTTTCCCCCATTTTATTCCTACCTTATTCAAAATAATATATACTTTTAAATAATACATCATAAGCATTCACAACTCATGCAGTATTCGTTCTTGTTCTTTGTATATTGAAATGTTTGTGTTTGCTGCTGATGAAATTCAGAATCAAAAAGAAAATTTAAATGTCACTTTACTGTGTTCTTATTCTCCCAACCCCTACACCTTCTTGCAGCTGAAATAGCCAGTTCTAGGCTGGCTATATCTTCCCTCAGGGATCTAAGGGCACCTCTAGAATTGAGGCTATTTTTTTCCAAGGCTGTCAACTCCAGAGCCCATTCCTATGGGTTTGCCTCACTGTTAACCAACAGTGATTGTGCCCCAGTTCCTTTTAACCAATTCACAATGATTAGCTTTTACAATGGATATTTATTTCCATGTTATAAACAGAAGAAGAGTACAAATACTTCCCCCAACACCTGGTAACTTACTCTGCTGTGGACCACCTTTGTCCCCAGGCAAAATGGACTGAGACTTAGCAAAATTTCTATAAAGCTTTTGCCCACCACTTAAATTAATTTCCAAATGTGGCATGACCAAAGGGTTAGACTAGTCTGAGTGAGTCACTTAGAACTTTGTGATGTTTAAAATTCTGGCTATGATGTCTAAAATCTAATGAGTGGTCACCTTAAATTAGAAGCTTTAGCATTAGTCTTTGGGCATTAAGTATTTATTAAAGCATACCAGGTATTCACTTGGAGTTCAGAAAGTTAAGAAAAGGCCTAGCTAACCTAGAGTTCCAGCCTGGTTGGGTTCTTCCTCAAGTCCTCTAGCACGAGCCTACTTCAACCATGAACTGCCCTCAAACTGAGTGTGGAAGCTTTTTATAGGTCTGGAGCAGAGGTGGTCCTTACACACTGCTTCAAGTTGATTGGTAGGCCTCATTCAAATCCATTGGTTCACTGGACTTGAAGGTGGTCTCGAGTTGAGTTCAAAGTCCTTAGCTTCTAAGAACAATACCTTCTTAAGGGCCAGCCAGGTGTGGTTACAATCTATTTAACTTGAAGTAGGTACTTAGTTTCTCATTCTCACCCAGTTCAAACAATACAAAATAAATCAGGTGGGACCCCTGGGCATCTGCCAGATTCCATTATTTTATCACAACATCATACCTCACTATCTGACTTCTGGCAAATCCTTACAAGAGTCCAGCTCTCAGACTTCTGTTGGTATTCTCGCCTAATTTTTTGAAGCAAACAAAGTCATAGCCATTAACTTAACCTAAAACCTCACAGGGAGAAGGCTGGATTTACAAACCATATATTGACTTCAGAGGAAGAGGGCCCAAGGCCTCTCCCTTTAATCACATTGTCTCTCTTACCAAACCACAACTGGGCCAGAAAGAAGCCAGAACAAAACCAGGGACTTGCTTTGGCTGACCAGTATCATTTGAAAGTCCCCCACTTCCAGCTATATAGTCAGTCAACAGAGGACCAGGCTGCTTCCATAATATTTCATCCTGCCTTTCCAGAATCAGACTCCTCAGTCTTTTCCATGAGGAGTTTGCATACAGCACTTGATTGGCAGCCCCGTTACATTTTTTTTTTTTTGAAAAAGGGAATACATTTCCAGAATATTATAGGGGTAACCTTTGCATACTTAAATATTTTTATGCTGCATCAAGTATGCAGGTATGCTACATCAGGTGTGAGATAGCTTGGCAAAGGATATGGAGTCCTGGACTTTGAGTCAGGAATTCCTGATGTCAAGTAAAGTAGACCTTTCTGTCAAGGACTTTATGCAACATATATACAAAAAATATTTAGTGGGCCAGTAGATAATTACAAGCTGCTGGTTGAGGAATCTAATGTTAGATTAGGCCTTCAGTAAGAGAAGTACCTTGAGTTGTTTATGGAACATGGCAGACCAACCCTCCAAGAGGCCGCAAGTTGTGTAGTTCATAATGGTTGGCCGTGAAACTTCTATCAAAATCAATGAGCAGAAACAACAAAATTGGCCGTGCACTAAAGTGGGCTTAGGTCACTGGGCTTTAATTTCTGCCAAGAGTCTTTAGCAAGATATGAACTTAATTAAGAAAGAACAGCAGCCAGGGGTAGTGGGTCTCTTTCCTTTTTTTTAGAACACTCCATTGTCGGGCTGTTTAATGTTGCCGATGAATCTCTTTTTACTCTTTGATGTTGAACTAATAGGATTAAAATCAACTTTTAAAATGTCAAACCTTTAGTTAGAGGGAAGATTCATTAACTAGGGGACTATGAATGGAAATTTCAATTTTGCTTTAAAAAAATTTTTAATTGGCATTTTTTGCTCAGTTTGCATTAAAAAGCCAGATTTGGGTTTCTTCCCTGGTGAGATCCAAACAAACAGAAATCATAACGCTATGCAGCTGAATCGTACTCAAGATGTAGCCTAATACAGTCTCACACAAGTAAAGAACCCATTCTGTTGTTTGTAATTTTCCTCTTGGATTCCCATATTGGGCTGTTTATCCATAGAGATGGATTTGGCAATACCTAAGCAAAGGGTTTATGGAGGGGTTATTTTCCATATCCCAGCATCCCCTGTATGATACTGTTCATTTGGAAAAATATGGACGTGAGAATACTGCAAAAGTTGGTCCTTGGTTCATCCGACCTCCTGATCCTTCACTTATCGATCTGGAAAGAAGCTGGGTGACACATTGGATCTGGAGTGCAAAGATCAGAGTTCAAATATAGCCATAGACACTTATTAGCTGAGTGAACCTAAGCAAGTCATTTAACTGCTATCTGCCTCAGTTTCCTCATCTGTAAAATGGGAATGATAATAGCACTCCCCAAGGTGGTCATGAGGATCAAACGAGACAATATTTGTAAAATGTTTTGCAAAGCTTAAAGAACCATACAAATTCTGGCTATTTCTTATTAGAAGACTTGAATAAGTTATGAGCACATTATGCCGTCTAGAGCCTAGCTTCCACCAGCCCTCCCTTTTTTATTTTACTCTACTCCCCCTTGTATACTTTACTTTCTAACCCAAACTAGACAATTTTCTATTCAATCCTCTCGTTCTTTATGTAGACCATTCACCATGACTAGGGTACTACCCATGTCAACATCCTCCTGAAAGTCTCAGTGCAGTTGTCTCATCCCTCATCACATTCCATCTTATATGTACTTATTCATGTTCATATTAGACTATAAATTCTTTGAGGGTTCAGGGATGGCCATTCTTCATCTTGGTATCCTTAATGCCCTTAATGGCTTATCCAGAGGAGATGCTTAGAGCATGTCTGATGAATTGAGACAATCTCTGGTTGAGAGCTGTCATCCCACTAGTTCAAACCGTATTTTTGTAGCTCATTAATAAGGATACATCATTGAAGGATCAAACACTTTGTCCAAGGTGAAATAGCTGTTGTTAGTAAGTAGTAGTCATTATACAGGACAATAAGCATTTATTAAGCACCTCAAGAAGGGAAAATAACCTGCTCAGGCTCAGACAGTCAGTCATAAAGCATTTCATACCTACTATGCGCTAGGCACTGTGCTAAACTCTGGAGATATGAAGAAAGACAAAAGACAGATCTGTATCTGTATCCATAATAAATTGGAGATATGCAACAGAGATAAGTGAAGTTATGTCCTTCTTCCTAGAAGTCCTATGATTGCTTTTTAGTGCCTGTTAAATTACCTAGACACCAAAGGTTTCCCTGCACTGACAGTTAATTGGTTCTGGTGTAAATCTACAAAAAAAGAAGAGTAATTGATCAGCCCTGTTCTCTTTATCACTTTAGGCGATGGATGGCACAATTTTAAAGGCCATTTGGGGGCTCATATTTGACCGGGATTTATGATAACGTGGTACATAAGGATTTTTATAAGATCACTTTGATGAGCATGTTTATTGGAGGATAAATCTGAAAGGCACTGACAGTTGACTTGGCTTTTGCCAATAATTTAATGCAAAGTACCCTGGTATATGTGCCCCCAATATTAATGCCTAACCTTTGGCTGGCATTTATTACTCTGAGCAGATTCATAGGGTTTTGAATCTAATCATGGGTTGTCATTTTGGTAGTTGTCTTGTGTAACTATTTAATTTTATTAGCATGAATGTTAAATCATAAGCCTTGTCCAGGCCACACTCACCCAAAGGCCCTGACCTTTCTCTCTGTCTTTGTTGTCATTGTAGCATTCCAAAGTTAACATCCAGCTGGAAGGGGAATGTTGCCCTTCAGAACTATTCCAAAAACAATTCAGAACTCTCCTCCTTGTTAATAAAAAAGAAGTAGTAGTATCTTATCCCTAAGTAATAGACACAGATTTTTCTCATGTCATGGTTGTAGAGGCAAAGGAAATTGGATAGATGAATAAAGAAAAACAAGTTCAAAGTTTTGTGTTATTGCTTCAGAATTCCTTCAAAATAGGCAAATACCTGGAATTTGTACAGACAACACTGTAAAGACAAGCAACTATGAAAGCTGTAAGAACTACGATAAATGCAGTCATTGTACATGATTTCAGGGGACCGTGCTGAAGCATCCTATCCATCAGAGACAGGTGGTGGGTTAGAGGGCAGAATGAAACATTTTTTTAGTTCAGCCAATGAGAGAATTCGTTTTGCTTGATTGTGTATTTGTTACAGTTTGTTTTTTGTTTTGTTTTCCAGTGGAATAGGGTTTAGAGAGAGAAAATATATTTCTATTCATTAAAAAAATGAAACTTAAAAAATAAAAGTGACATAATTTACTAAAATAGTATAGCAAGACCCATCCCATCAAGCATGCTCAGTTCTATTTCCTGGTTCTGGCTAAACATATGGTAACATGCTCAATGGGATGGACCTCCTTACATTAGTAAGAGACTCTCCACATCATGACATCATCCTGGGTGGATAAGGTGACTGACTGTATTCCCCACATATCTTAATCTTCAGCCAGTCACATCTTATTTGTCTGACATTTCAGAGTATCCATCATTCTCTGTTAGAGCAAGTGAGCTTTCTGAGTAACTCAGGCTTCCTCCTTCCAATCTTAACAATTTTAACAACTTGGGATGGAAATCATTCTACAACAAATTCCCCATTTCCCTCCCTTCTTAAAGAAAGGATAATTGAACATAACTTGACCTTTATCTGGATGGTTCATGCTCATCATTAGGAACATGTTATTATACTGTGATGTAATACAGTGATACCCTCATGGGGGCTGCTCATGTGAGTTTGTCCTGGTGCTAAATGATTCCAGAACGCTGTGATTTGTCAAGATCATATATGACTGCTTTTTGTATTTTTTCTGACTCTATAGGGACTTTCCTCTTGGCAAGGAAACTCCTTCTATCATTGTTCTACAATGTATAATCTTAGAGAGTTGCCTAGGACATTGAGGGGTTAAGTGACTTAACCAGGGCGGAGACTTGGACCCTGATTTTTCTGAGGTCAGCTCTCTGTCCACTATAATATCCCCTCCCCCCCCAAAAAAAAAGCCCTTCTGTGAACTTTTATTCTGAAGTCCTTCTCTGATGCCTTGTCATGTTGTGGGGGCTATCTGGGGTGGTCAGAGACTTAGACCCAAACCTAGAGCCTACCAAGGCAGTACAGCTTCAAGTATAGTTGTGGAAATAGTCTGCATTTTGCCTTCTGGGGCCCAGCCTAGATAACTTTAGAGAGGCTCATCACCAGGTTAGCTGGAGGAAGGGGAAGGTGGTGTATACGTCATAGAGACTGCGTGCTAAGGAAGAGGGGGAATTTGGTGTAGGGTGTAACCACATCTATGGACTCACCATGTATCCTTTAAAAATTGTTTTTGGCAGGGCAGTGAGGGTTAAGTGACTTGCCCAGGGTCACACAGCTAGTAAGTGTCAAGTGTCTGAGGCCAGATTTGAACTCAGATCCTCCTGAATCCAGGGTCAGTGCTTTATCCACTGCACCACCTAGCTGCCCCACAATGTATCCTTAAAGTAGTTAGATATTCTGTTACTCCTCCAGCAACCAAAGAGTCACCCCTAAAGAAGAAAAGGAAAATAATTTCTAGGGACTTCAAATTATATCTTTTCTTTAGAGGGGGGAGGGAAAGTCCTGCACAGCATTCTTAATAAAATATTTGAGGAATTGTTCGTTCTTGGTCATTTATCAAGAAGCTAATTTCTTTTTCAGGTCTTACACCAGGTATCATCCACATTTTACAAATGGGGAACGCTGAAGCCCAGGGAAGTAAAGTGAAAGCTAGGGGGCACTAGAGTGCACAGAGCACTGTAGCTATAGTCAAGAAGACATGAGTTCAAATGTGACCTCAAATACTTACTAACTGCATCACTCTGGACAAGTCACTGAACCTCTGGTTGTTTCAGTTTCCTCATCTAGAAATGGGAATAATATTAGCATCTACCTCTCAGGGTTGTTGTGAGGATAAAATGAGATGATATTTGCAAAGTGCTTTACATATATACATCTTTCACACAGCTAATAAGAGCCTGAGGCTGAATTTGAACTCAGGCCTTCCTGACATCAATTCTACTTCATTGCTCTTTTCTCTCTCTCTTTCTTGAGGTCAGTATGTAAAGAGTCAGAGGACCTGGGTTCAAATACCGTCTCTATCACTTACTAGATGTTTTCCCTTGGGTAAATCACCTAACTTCTCTGAAAAGCTATCCTTTGTATCTCTAAAATGAAGGCATTGGAGTAACTCTTCCAAGGTACTACCCAGCTCTCAATCTGTTATCCCCTGATTTTAAAACCTTGAGACTAAAGAAAAAATTACCCTATTGGCTATGCAAGATTATTGAATGCATGTTTTAGTTTGTAAGTGTTACTTTTCTACTTAAAATGTTGGTGAAGCATGGCCATCAACCCTGCTCCATGGGAGCCTTGTATATGATGGATCTCTTGAGCTCTGGAGTTCTAAGCTGCACTGGTCTTAACCAGTTGGGTGTCTACACTAAGTCCATTATTACTATTGGGGGGCCCCTGTCCCCTCCCCCAGAAAGGGAGGTTGCATAAGGAGAAATGAACTGGTCCAGGTTGGAAAACAGAAACTATCAAAGCCCTCATGCCCAATCAGAGTAGTTCTATCCCATGAACATCCTTTCTATTTCCAGCCTGGGCTTAAAAGACTCCCCTACAGTTTCACTGGTAAGAGATGCTCTATTAAATATTCGTTTTTACACAGATCTTTTCAAATTCAATGATACACTTGAATTCCTCAACATCCTTTGCAGGTGAGTTTTAGTTATGTGAGCATCAAGTTTCATGGTATTCAAGTTTAGATTCCCCTCAGGATAACAATTCCTATGATATAAGGCTTGAGAATTACCCCTTCCAGGAGTCACTCCAGAGAGCACTGGAAGGGCTGAAAACAGGATCGTGTTTTTCACTTGCAAAGAAAGTGGGGCACAGGTTTATACTACAGCTTGATGCCCAAAGTCCCTGGCTGGCTTATGTGAAATGATGCTTTTATTCAGCATTTCTTCAGATTAAACTCTGTTAACTCTATTCAGTAACACTTTTTAGCAGGCTAAAAAGTTAAGTCCTATGAAACATTCTCACTCAGTCTTCCTTGTCCTGCAGAAGCTGTTCATTTTATTCATGCTTTCAACTTCAGGACATGAGGCCATTAATGACAGCATCATCGGGGGAGTTGTCAGGGGTGACATTTAATCTATCATTTAACAGGAGTTGAAATATGACACGTTACTTCGTGGTTCTGTAACTAGCTCCTAATGGGTGGAATATGGCTGTTTTCTACAGGATGCTGTCTGGGCTTGCCAGCTTCCTTTTGGGAATGGCTGTGAGGAAAACGATGGACAGCTTTCTTTGCAGCATTACTCTAACCATAAGAGAGAAACGGTGGCCATTTACTGGATTTACTTGATGCTTCCTGAATTATTTAAATTGTTTTACTTAATGTTCTTGTTAAAGCACGGCTTGGTGCTCATCTTAATGTCTCATTTCCAGAATATCCCTGTTAAATGTGATTCCTACTGGCTCTTCTTATCTACAATTACAGACCTGAAGCCATCTCCTTAGGTTCTTCGGGAGTTCAAAAGGTCTGTCAGGTACTTTTAATCTTCCTAGTATATTGGTTGAAAGCAGTAGCTGCCTGCTTTGAAGGATTAACCATCAGATATTTTAAACTGGGCACATGGGGGTGGGGGAGCAGAACACACTAGGGCTCCCAGTCACGCGTCAGCCAAGCATGAACTGGAGCAGCCAAATTGGCCATGAGGAGCCCTCCCCCCTCCCCTGTAGGTTTCTTTGGTTTCTGATGGAGAGCTCTGGACCTGAGAAAGCATTAAACTTTGACCTTGACCTTTATAACCTTGAATATCAGCAAGAGTAATTTGTTCAGAGTGTGTGTGTGTGTGTGTGTGTGTGTGTGTGCGCGCATGCGCACACACATGGATGTGTGCCCCTCTACATTCACATACTGACTCTTAGACCTCATTGGTTTGGGCATTTAGCATTCTTAAAAACAAACAATAAGTAGTGCTATAAAACTGAGGGCAGTCTATTCCAGTAGAAAAATATTACCAGAAGGTATCATATATTTTGTCCCACTGTGATTTTGATGTATTATGGTTTGGAATAAGAAATTAAATGGGAATTTGGGGGGAGTTTTCCAGAATCTGAAGAAGACATGCAAAGACCAGCATATGGCACAGAAAAAGTTTTGAAACTCAAAAATGCACAAAATTGTTCTTCTCTGGTATGGAAGCAGGGCCAAAAAAATTTTACACAGATTTTATAGATCATCAGGGCTTCGTGCCCCTAACCTGTCACGATGTGGAAGGGATAATTGTATTTGTTTCTCCTTGAGAACAAGTTTAACAAGTATAATAGTAATAATGATGACAATAATAATAACTAGCCTTTATGTAGTGCTTTAAGGTTTGCAAAGTGCTTTACAAATATTTTCTCATTTGATGCTCAAAATAATCATGGAGAGCAGGTGCTCTTATTTCCTTCATTTTACAAATGAGAAAACTGATGCAGAGGTAAAGTGACTTGCTCAAAGTCATACAGCTAGTTAGCATATGAAGCTAGCTTTGAACTCAGGTCTTCCTGAATCTAGTAGCTTCTCCCAGTAGCCTCCCTTCCCAGGCTTAGTACAGTGCATGGCACTAACTAAATGTTTATTGAATAGATGAATGAATGAATTTGGTTATAATGTAAAAGTAGTCTTTGTCATTGTTGTGGACAACTAGATGGTATAGTGGGTAGAGCACTGGCTTTAGAGTCAGAACAAGACATAAGCTGAGCTCAAATCCTTCCTTAAACATTTACTAGCTCTGCCAGTCTCAGTTTCCTTGTCTATAAAATGAGAATGGTAACAAGAGCACCTATTTCCTTAGGTTGTTGTAAGGAGCAAATAAGGGCAGATATGTAAAAGACTGTGTAAATCTTAGAGCTCTATAGAAAGGTGAACTATTAATATGATTGGAATAGTATCAGACATTTATATGGCATATTAAAGCAGTTTATTCCCAAGATCTACTTGAACCTTCTCCCCTCTCTCTGGTAGATATTACATATCTTTGTTCCCATTTTTCTTTTTGTCTTTGACTCTCCAGCACCTATCACAGTGCCTGGTACATAGAAGGAATTTTAATAAATATTTGTTGGGTGAATGCATAGTGAGAAAACTGAGGCTCCGTGAGGTTAATGTTGAAGGGACGTGCCTTCACACAGCAATGGTTGCCAAACTCCAGAGGCATAAGATTCAAATGAGTCTTTCTGACTCCAAGGCTAGCACTCAGTAAATTATACACAACCCCCTCTTTCTGCTGTATGTGTCTTGGTTTCTTGTATGACTTGAAAAATGTTAACAGAAGATTACATTTTTCATTCTTGTGACATCTGAATCCCCACCCTATCCTGAGAGTTCTGCCCTCAATGAATCTTACCAGGGCAGTGATTGGATGGGTCTTTTCCAGCAACAGCCTAAATAGTTTTCAAATTACTGAAACTACTTCAAATAGATTTAAAGAAAACATTCCCCTTCTTGTGCCTAAATTTCTACTTGGACCTGATTGATTCTCCCATAAGAAGAAACTAAAGGACCCCTAATTCTGTTGCCCTTGCTTTCTCTTAGAATCAGGGTTCACCTTGGGAGCAAGTCCAACTACCACAGCATCTATGCCCAGTCACTCACAACCTTCCACCATACATGCCCTCACTCCCTCACCAATGCTGTTCTTTTATTGCCTAGAATTCTCTCTGAATCAGCTAAATCACTCTGACCACATCACTGACTCTGTCCATGGCTGATTCTTCACAATGCTATACTCTTCTCCCAATGAAATCTTTCGCAGTTAATCCAGAGGCAAGATCTCCATTCCAATACTCCATCATCAGCATCAGGACATTGCTTCAATATCTGTGAAATTCAGGGTCATAACTAGCAGCTATGGGTAGGTGTACTGCTACACTCCCTCTCCCTCTCTACACACAGTTCATTTGGCATATTGGATAAACTGGGATTTGGAGTTTGAATTCTTCTTCAGACAATTTAAGTCACTTCTTGTTTTTCAGTCATCTGACTCTTTGTGACTCCCGTGGACCGTAGCATCCCAATACTCTCTATGGGGTTTTCTTGCCAAAGATAGTGGAGTTGTTTGCCATTTCCTTCTCCAGTGGACTAAGGCAAAAGGAGGCTTAAGTGACTTGCTCAGGGTCAAACAGCTAGTGACTTAGCTTCTGTCTGAGTCAGTTGTTTTTAAGTGAAAGCATTGTATAGTGGATAAATAAGGTGCTGGTCTTGGAATCAAGAAGACCTGAGATCAAATCCTGCCTAGTATACTTAATACCTGTATAACTTTGGGTAACCCACTGAATTTCTCTCTATTTAGTTTTCTCTTTTATCAAATGAAGGGGTTGTTCTTAATGGCTTCTTGGGTCTCTTCTTGATCTACAGCTGACTCTGTGAACCTTTCATAAAGGCTTACTTTTTAACTGACATCCCTGGAATTTATCACATACTTTGAAAAACAGAGATATTATTTCTGGTTTAAATTCTCTCCATTAAATGATTGAAAGCTATTTGGAAAATTTATGATGCTCTCTTTTTTTTAAAAAACTTGCTATTCATTTTGCTTAAAAACAACAACAAAAAAAGGTAATACATCAACTTTTGACTAAATGTGTTCAATTAGGATTAACCTACAGTTCAGTGGTTAGCATTTAGGATTCTTGAGTTAATGTAACGATTGGAATGACGCCACCTGCTGGACACTTACTGTAGAAGAGTTCCGCCCATGAAGCGAAGGTCTTTGAGGGCAAGACCAGGAGTCTTTTCTTTGGTGTCAGGAAGTGACGCGGGCTAGTGGGAGGAGGAAGGAAGAGACTGGCGCTCGGTCTCACGCTCTTTCCTCTGGACTCGGGTGGAGAGCGGAGCTAGAAATGTGCTCTCCCTTTAATAGATAGGAATCTAGGCCTTTCTCTCTCTTTACCAAATTCTTATTCTCCTTAATAAATGCTTAAAAGTCTAACTCTTGCTAAAGCTTATAATTTATTGGCGACCACTCATTAGATATTTTAGACAGTTTAGCTAGAATTTTAGCCCTTAACATTAGGAAGACCTGAATTTATATCCTGCCTCAGATATGTTATAACTCTGAGCCTGGGCAATGCATTTAACATCTCTCTGCCTCAGTTTCCTCATCTGTAAAATGGGGATGATAATGCATCTACCTTGTAAGGTTATCGTGAGGATCACGTAAGATAAAATTAAATTACTATGCATATGCCAGCCATTGTCTTTAATGCTTTAAATTCACAAAGTACTTTACATATTTTATCTGCATTGGCCCTTGGAACCTTTTTTTTTTTGAGGGGCAATGGGGGTTAAGTGACTTGCCCAGGGTCACACAGCTAGTAAGTGTTAAGTGTCTGAGGCCAGATTTGAACCCGGGTCCTCCTGAATCCAGGGCTGGTGCTCTATCCACTGTGTCACCTAGCTGCCCCTCAAGCAACTTTCTTGAGAGCAGCGCATACTCTGGGTTCATAGAAGGCTTTTCCACCTCCATGCCTTAGGCCTAGTTGGAAATCATAAAAGCCTCTGGACTCCAACTCCCCTTCCCTCTGTATATCTTAGTTTTCTTATCAGCAAAATCACAATCACATCATCTTCCCTATTTATCTCACAAAGCTGTTATAAGACTCACAGTGCAATTGCGGCGCTTTCTGAATGATGTGCTATAAAAGAATAGTTTCAGGTTAACATTAACTAGTCACACTGGGTTCTTTTAAAAAGTTACCAGTTATCCCCCAGGAACTTAACTAGTATCTTTTGCCAGATGATTAAACTTGTAAACCCCAAAGAGATTGAGTGGCCAAGGCCTGATAGTCTTTCTTTTCCCCCCACAAAATGGGAATCACCAAGTAGGGACAGCATCGCCTTCCAGATATTTCTTCAGTGGTTTTTTTTATAGCATTCGTTCCTGGGAGCCTGATATGTGTTAACGGCCCATGGTGTTTCTTTTGTTTTATATACAATTTCTCTGACTTCCCAGTCATAACTTCAAGCAAGGAAGCACAGTACCTCCAAAAAGCAAAGGCTAAAACATGCCAGGCATAAAATTAATGAATGGTGAATTATTTGCTCTGCTCTAAACAGAACAAGTACTCACAGACCGCAGGAAGCTCTCCCAGAACTCTTGATGCAAGTACTTCCTGTGCTTTTTAAAGCAGGCCTCGAATTTATTGAAGTTCACCAAATATCTCTGTAACATACCCTGGATAGATTTGACCTTCTGGGATTGTTCCACGCCCCGCCCCCCCAACCAAATGCAAACTCCTTTTCCTTTCACTTGTAATTCACATGCTCATTTAACAACATCCCTCATTCAGAATGGTTCTTTGTACATGTGAAATAATTAAATTAGACAGTGTCACTGAAAACACACCTTTCTAAATATAGGCTCCGGCTCTAGGTTTTTCATACTTGAAAATCCCTTTTATTAAGAATTACTGATCTGACATCAAAGCGGCAAGTGAAGAACAAGTGTTCTTTCATTTTTTAATGGAGAGATTTTTCTGATCTGTAGGGGCACACCTGACATTGTTTGTATCTAGAACAAGTGGCCTGTGATAAATGGCCCAGTGGAGGCTTAAGCCTGCTTTCAAGGGTCAGTGACTTTTCTAAACTTGATCTGTTTAGAAGGGACTAATTTGTTAATCAAAGTGAAACTTAAATCCCACTGAGATTGCCTTCTGGATGCTGAGTGGGGTGAACCCACACAATGGTTTTTTCAGGTTTTCATTAGAAAGGGGTTTTTTATGTCTTTGGGAGAATTAGAAAATAATTTGACGTCACAGGGTAATGAAGGGTAAACAGATGCTTTTGTGCCAGTTATACCCCCAATTTTTTAAAGTTTAAAAAGCTAGGTTGGTTTGTTTCCTCCAAGTCCAGAGGGTTTAAACTTTCCTGTTGAGTCTCTCTGCTTTTTGTCATATAAGCATGATTAAAAGTTAGTCCTGCGTGTGGACTGGGGTTCATTCATTTATTCATTCAGTAATTAACCAATTAATCCATCAACAAGTATCAATCAAGGGCCTCAGTGTACCAGGCACTGGTGATATAAACACAAAGAATGAAGCAATTCCTCCTGTCACTGAGCTGAGTGGAGCAATGAATAGAACACTGGGTCTGGAGTCTGGAAGATTTCAGTTACAGACACATACTTAATAGATATGTGACTCTTAACTCTGTCTGCCTTAGTTTCCTAATCTGTAAGTTGTGGATAATAACAATAATACCTACCTCCCAGGGCCATGGTGAAAATCAAATGAAATGCAATATATTCAAAGCATCTTAAAAACCTTAAAGCGCTATAAAAATGTTGGCTATTATTATTGGTGCTCTATGTTTGGATGAAATGGGGGACAAAATCTATCAATCTATCTATCTATCTATCATCTATCATCTATCTGTGTGTATATACCCATATACACTTATGGGTATATACACATATAAATATACGCATACATATGTGTGTACATATGAAACCAGGATGGAGTATCTGTACACTCTCTAGCAACAAGGAGGGCATGATCACTTGGTGAAACAATAGTCAGTTCACTTCATACATGTAGTGCATCAAAGGTAAGGAGTGGCCTGGTTACTAGGGAAATAGAGTCTGAGAGGTTTGGCTGTACAGGGCCACAGTGATAAAGTACAGGCTTTCTTGAGAGGTAGTGTATTTGCCCCCACTGTAGGTCTTCAAGCAAAGAGAAATGGTTAATCAAAAACATGCAGTATGACATAAATAATGTTAATTGATGGTTCTCTAAGTCAACATGCTGTGGGCAGGGATTCCTTTCTATTTGAGTTTGACACCCCTGTGTAGAAAGAATCTTTTTTTTCTGATATGAAATTGCCCCTCCCAACTCTAAAATCCTGTGATTTATTGGAGGTGGGGAGGTGAGAAAATCAGTGAGAAAAATTGTCCCCAGTAGAACAATAATAATTCTAGTCTTGATGTATAAGAAATTTGGGTCTCTGCTGACTTGTATGATAGCCAATGTGGGTCATGAACCCCTTCACATCTTGGTGTGGGTGGTTTACATGGCATAGTCCATCCTCCTCTCCCCAAAAAAATATTTTTAAAAATTATAACAATGATAAGTTTCTCTAATCTTTTCCAGAGGGTTCCTTAGATCATAGACAAGGGGTTAGATTCAGATCCTTTCTGGCTTCTAAAACCTACCAGTACTTATTCTCCATTGTTATATCCTTAAGAAGCCTAGATCGTCCCCACATCTTTGAATAAGGACTTATGTGAAGGCTATGTCATCATATGGAAATTATATATTCACTAATTGTTTACTTAATATATTCATTCACACAACTATTTATTACAGAATAAGTGGGCAGCTAGGTGGTACCGTGGATAGGGCACTGGGCCTGGAGTCAGGAAAACTCATCTTTGTGAGTCAAAATCTGGACTCACACACTTACTAGCTATGTGATCCTGGGCAAATCACTTAACCCTTTTTGTCTCAGTTTTCTCATTTGTAAAATGAGCTGGAGAAGGAAATGGTAAACCACACCCATATCTTTGCCAAAAACCAAAACAAAACCAAACAGACAAACAAACAAACAAATTGAGTCACAAAGTGTTGGACATGACTAAAATGACTCGGCAACAACAACATAAGCAGTATTGGTCACTAGTGGTTCAGGGTGCTGTGCTAATCACTGTGGGAGATTCAAAAAAGATGATATGGTCTCTGTTTTTTCAGGGTATGTAGATGGATGAAACACAATGGTATTAGTGGATGGGACACTGAATTTGGAGTCAGGAAGACTTAGGTTTAGATTCTCCTTTCTACCTTCTTGATTTATGATGCTGGGCAAATAGATTAATCTCTATATGCCTCAGTTTCCTTATCTGTAAAATGAAAGTGTAGGGGCAGCTAGGTGGCACAGTGGATAGAGCACCACCCTGGGGTCAGGAGGACCTGAGTTCAAATCTGGCCTCGGACACTTAACACTTATTAGCTGTGTGACCCTGGACAAGTCACTTAACCCCAATTGCCTCACTTAAAAAAAATGAAAGGTGTTGAGTTTGAGGCCTTTTTTTTGCCTCTAGGTCTATGATTGTATAACATATACAAATAATTGTAACATGAAATACAAAGAGAGAAGTGCAGGAACTGTGTTTATAAGGAGCCATGAGAATTCAGAGAGAGATGGCCCTAATTTGAGAGATCGGGGAAGATTCCACAGCGAAGATTGGCATTTTAGCCAGCTTTTGAAGCAGGCATAGGGACAATTGTAAGGAGGATTATTTTAGGGAGAGGCGAGAATGTGAACTAAGGAACAAAAGCAAGGAAGTGAGAGTGGGTTGGATTTATTGAAAAGAAAAAACAGCTAATAGTCTATATAATGCCATGAATATTCTTACCTAAAGAGTAGTTCCCCTTTGCCCTGCATCCTACCACTATATATGTGTGTGTATGTGCATATATGTCTATAGACATATATGTGTACATACACACACACATATATATACACACATATGTGTACACATATGCCCAGGGTCCCTTTGATATGGCAGGGGATTTGTGAGCCCTTCCAGTGGGTGTGCCCTCCAGTGATGCAGACCATAGCTCATCCCGCCCTGCCTGTCCTATATGGTGGTGGTGATGTCCAGTAGATACAAAAGAAACACAAAGACTGCATCTGTTGGATATCCCTCATGACCAGCCTTCTATTTTTCTAGTCATATGTTTCATGTACGTTGTTCTTCATATTGCTTCTTCTGCAAAATCAGCAATGCCTTGCTGGCTACTCTCACCCACTCTACCCTTCTCCGTTACTCTTTGGGTAAGCCTCACCTCAGTTATCTAACGACTGCTGTAATCATGGAGTGTCACTGGAAGGATGTGGGTTTTAAAATTTGGCCTCTTGTTTCAGAGATATGTGTGTGTGCCTGCATGCGCATACATTTTTATAATCCCCTATACATTTTACATTCCCAAACCTGAAATTCATTTTTCCAGAACTCTTAAACTCACCTGGCTGGTCCAGCAAATAGGTTCACTGTTTGTTCATCTACAGTTTGGTGTTAAAGATGCTCCTGGCTCCTTTCAGCCAGTGCAGTCTGTTTTCAAAGGGGAGCCATTTCCACCCAGTGCTAGGGAGCAGGATTGAAGCTCCCTCAAAGAGTTGCTCATTACTCCATTGCACTGAGGAATGGATATGTTTGAAGATGACCAATCAAATGTTCTTTGCAATTAAGCTGACAATTTGTCCTATACGCCTCAGGTACACTGTAAGAGCTAGCAAATTACAGTGGATAAAGGGCTGACACTGGAGTCAGGAAGACCAAGTCCTCCCTTCTGACTTTGTGACACTGAGCAAGGGACCAAACCTCTTAGTGCCTCTTGTAAACTCTTTAAGACTGTGCTACAGAGGAGTTGCTGATCCTGCATCAGTGGACTCAGTTTCCCCATTGGGAATTGCCTACACAAATTAATTAATCATTTAACAGCCCCTAATGGCAAATACCTCAATATCTTTGCCAAGAAAACCCCATGGGCAGTATGGCCCATGGGGTCACAAAGAGTCAGACATGACTGAATAACAATAGTAAGAACATAAGCACCTATGGTGTGCTAGGCATTGTACTAGACACTGGGAATACAAGTACAAAGCATGTGTAAGTCTTCCTCTCTTCACTGCTCTAAGGAATTCCCCTGGGAGGAAAGTCACTTTACAAATACAGGTCAGCACCTTCTTTGCAAAAATGGTCTTATTGGAGGTTGAATGACTTGTCCAGAACCACACAGAGTGTATCAAGATGGATGGAATGCAGAGCTTGCTGACTCTGACATCAGCCCTCAATGTCACGTGGTCACACTGTTCTACGTCTGTACACGCATCTGTATATGCATGCCCATACAGAGTAAACCCCAAAAGAACAAAGACAAACAAGTACAAGATAGGGAGCACCAGCAATTGGGGGGAAGGGGATCAGAAAAGGCTTTGTATTGACTTGAGGTGTGTCTAGAAGGAAGAGAGGAAATAGAGGACATCTCTTTGGTTTCCTCTACTATAAAATGAGGGGTTTGGACTAAGTGTCCTGCAAGGCTCCTTCTAGCTCTTAGTCTCTGATCCTAGGAGCATCCAATAACTTTCCTCCATATTGAATACTCTGTCCCCAAATCACAAGACCTAGGTTAAAGTCTCACTTGGATTGCCTCTGTCCTTATTGTGGGTGTGTGCCTTGAATTCCCTAAGCCTCACTTTCCTCATTGATGGAATGTGGTAATAAGAGCTGCACTGCCCACCATACAAAGTGTCCAGTGTTTAATCAACATGAGCTGTCCTTCCCAGTCCTTGACAGCACTGCTTCTCAGGTACACTCGTATTAGAAAATAAAATACAGACTTTAACATAGAGAAGAAAAAAGAACTAGGAGAATAGGATTGGGAGATAGAAGGGATCTTAGAGATCATTTTCCTCATCCCCATCATTTTACAGGGGAAGGAAACTGAGTACTAGAGAGGTGATTTGCTCAGAAAATGGGCCTTCTAATTCCCTTGCCCCTTTGCCTTCTAATGGGTTTCTAAAATGGAAATCCTGTATTTTGTAAAACAAATAAGCCTTCCATATCCATACTAACTCAGATAAGTAACAAATGTCGTATTGTGTTCTATCTGAGGTCAGAAAAATGCACGCTCTGCTATAAAAATGGCTCTGTTTTTTTCTTTCAAATACAGAAAAGCTCAAACTAACAGAGCAGTTGCTTTCAGAAAGCTCCTATCTCCCTAAGCCATCAGCATCTGCCTGAGGTTCCAACTCACTGCAGCTCCATATGTTTAGTAAAGCTTAAAATGAAAACCTTTAGTCCAAATGAAATGGTTTGCATCGCATCAGATGCCTCTCAACCTTTCCCATTCTTGACCATTTGAAAATTCACTTCAGGTTTATGGCCAACTGGACGTGAATGCCATCCATTCTGAGGTGCACTTGGCAAAGGAGTGTCTAACCTTCTTCCTGTTCTGGTGACATTTGCAAATGTCCAGTTTAGGGGTACAAAATGAGAAGCTGGGGAGAACCTCCCAGTTCAGCCGGAATGATCCTACTCTATTCTAAAGGTTTCAGACCAACCCCCTGAAGCTTTCTATACCTCATTAGAATGTGAAAAAAGCAAATCAGTTAAAGTAATTACTAGTAGCAACAAGAGAACAATGGATACAATAATAACAACAATGTAAAGACATGGTTGTGCAAGATTTGGGAACTCTGACCATGACCAATCACAGTTCCAGAATACTCATGATAAAGCATGCTGCCTTCCTCCTGACAGAGAGAGGATGGGTTCAGAGTGTAAACTGAAACATATTGTTTTTTTGGACATGGCCAATGTAGGATATTTTAATTTCACTCTACAAGTTTGTAACAGGGGCTTTGTTTTTCTTTCTTTCTGTGTTGGGGGAGAGTAAGGGACGGTGGGAGGGAGAGAATGCAGGTCTTCATTTGAAAATAAAATAAAAATTAATTTTCAGGAAAGTAGCACCCCTAATGTAGAAAAATATTTTGCATGACTTCACATCTATAAGGGATATCATATTCCTTAACTTCTCAAGAGGTGGGGACAAGGTGGGTGAAAGGGAGAGAATTTTGAACTGGAAAATTTTTTAAATGAATGCTAAATTTTTTTGGAAAATGCAATCAGAAAATAATAGTATAAATAAAAATTAATTTTCAGGAAAGTAGCACCGCTCCCTTTAATCCTACACCATCTCTCTCCTCCCAAATTAATGTCTTTGTCCTCTGTACTCAGTTAAATTTTCCGTAGCTGATCTTAGTTCTTCAAAAATTAGAATACAGAATAGTCTTGAGCAGAGGGCCATAGATTTAGAACTGAAAAGGATTTTAGATACCTCTTTTTCACATGTTTAGTATAAGTATATAAGTATAGTATAAGCCTGTAAGATGTATTTGCTTTCGGCAAATATAATGCCCATAGTAAAAATCAAAAAGGAAAAAGAATCTAGCCCAATGCTCTCTGGTAAACTAAAGCTCACTGCTGTTCCATGATGTGCCCAAGGTCACAAAGGTGGTCAGGTGACTGAGGCAGAATCAGAACCCAGGTCCTGTGCCTCCAGCTCCATTCATGCCACCACCTTGCACTAATTCTGGGCCACGTAGCCTGACAATGGGTCAGACCAAAAGGGAACTTGATGCGGTTACAAATCCCACTGACCACTTGAAAGAGTTTACCATCAGCAGAATATTTGTAAGGGGAAAAATATGTTGGCAACGTTTCCCGATTCTTGTCTCTTGTGTTTGTTCCTTTCAGACCATGTTCACTTGAAATGAGCCCTTGTGTACTGCATGCCAAAAGCCATATTCATGGTTTCCTGCTTGCTTTCCCCATCTCCCCGGATTCCTGTTTAGGGCCCTCTATCAGATCACAGCAGACTCCTAAAAATATCTGGGAAGACAGAAAGGTAAAGTGACACAGCAAAAGACAGAATGCTGATTAATCGGGATCATAATTGTAGTGAGAGACAGTGAATAGAATCACACAAAGTGCCCACTGGGTGCCAAGTGCTGTGCTAGGCATTGGATAAACGAGCTCCACACGGGCTAAAGAGGACAGAATTTTTCAAAGGGAAGGCACTAGAATTAGAAGCAATTGGGAAGCGAAGGAGGCTAGCAGTCAGAGCAAAGGAGGGAGAGAATTCCAGGCATAGGGGAAAGCCGGAGAAAATGTCCTGAGCAGAGAGATGGAGTGTCTTGTTCATGAAAGAGCCAGGAGGCCAGTGTAGGTGTAGGGGAGTAAGGTGTAAGAAAACTGGAAAGGTGGGAGGTGGCTGAGTTATGAAGGGCTTTGAAAGCCAAACAAGATTTTGTTTTTTGATCCTCAGGGCAATAGGGAGCCACTGGAGTTTATTGAGTAGGGGAAGGTGAGACCTGTGCTTTAGGAAATCATTTTAAATGTGTCAGAATGGAAGATGGATGTAGGTAAGGAGAAACTTCAGGTAGACAAACCTACCAGCAGCTGTTGCAGTAATCCAGGAGTGAGGCAATAAGCGCCTAAGTGTCAGAGGAGAGAAGAGAGGATATTTAAAAGATAATATGAAGGTAAAATCAACAGGACTTCATGACAGACTGGATATTGGGGGGAGGGGGGGAGTGGAGGAGTGAGAGATAGTGAGGAATCCAGGATGACTCCTAGGTTGCAAGCCTGAAGGACTAGGAAGGTGGTGTAGCCCTCAACAGTAACAGGAAAAATAAGTGGTGGGGAGGGTTTAGGAGGAAAGATAATGAGCTCCCTGTTTATTAGCTCAAGTGAACTATTGGACATCAAGTTGGAGATGTCTGAAAAGCAGTTAGAGATGCAAGAGTTATTCCCTATTCTACCCTCCCTCTTGGATCCCACCCCTCCCCTCTTTGTATTCTCATCTGTTTCCCTGTTGAATTTACTATATTTCTAAACCAAATTGAGTGTGTGTGTGTGTGTGTGTGTGTGTGTGTTTTCAAACCTCCTAGGAGTGACATTCATGATGTTATATACCCATACTACCTTTCCCTTCCTCTATATCTGTATGCTCCTTTAAAAAAAAAAAAACAATTCTCCCCATTATGAGAAATAGTGAGTTTATTTCTCATTTCTTCACTTGCATATTTTCCCCTACTTTTTCTTCCTGTATTAAAACAGTGCAGAATAAAGCCATGTCTAGTTCCTGTGTGGCTCTCTGTGACCCTTGAAATGGTAGGATTGAAAGGGACACTTGTGCCTTATCTCCCTATTAAAGTATAAGCACTACATGTTCATTTCTTCCCTTCTGGGTTTCTCTTGTCTCCTGTGTTCACCTGTTTCAATGGTTCAGTGGTTCTGCCCAGCTCTAGGCTTACATCAGGAATGCTTAAAAGTTCTCTATTTGATTAAAGGTACATTTTTCCCACTGTAGGATTATACTTACTTTCGTAGGGTAAGAGATTTTTTATTATGAGCCTTTTTCATTTGCAGTTTCCTTTGAATTTAACTATAATACTTCATTTTATTCAGTGTTTTCTTCTGTTTAACTCATATTTTCAATCCTAATTCCTAAATCGGGACTTCTCTCTAGAGCCAGGCACTGCCTCTACTGGAATTACCAAGGGGTTTGGGAAGCCCCTGCATTCTGGAAGTCCCAGCTGCTGCAATTCTAAATGGGGTGTCTGGTACTAGACTTTGGCTTCTTCTGACTCCTGGTGGCACAACATGAGTGATTGCCTTTACCTGTCTCCCTCCTTACACAGTTACAGGATTTGAACTCAGATCTTTTTGACTCTGGTTCCAGTATTCTGTGCTCTACGCTAAAGGTGCCAAACTCTCAGAGGAGACAAGAAGCCCATAGAACTCCAGAGTATATGTTTAAATGTAATTGGAAAATGTTTAACAAAAAAAAATACAATCCCACAAAGATAATGCCAGTTTTTTTAAATTTTCTAAGTAAGGATGCACTCTGGTTTCTATTTAAGTTTGACCACAGCTTGGGCCTCCTGTAAAGGAGATGTGCAGCTAGCTGGTTCTTGAAATTGTCCCATATCATGCTCTGGCACGGAATTCTCCCAATTGCTCATTGCCGGGCCCTGTTGGGTTTGGCTTTGTCACCTGCTGCTGTTCTGATAGGATAGTGTTGAGGTCCCCCTGGCCCTTGTGCAGGCTTCAGTCCCCACCCCACCCCCACAGGCACACTCAGTGTCTTGCAGGTTTGAGACCTCATTTAGCTTCTTCCTCCCCTGGAACAACCCCTCTTCAAGTGCCCTTGAGTTGTTTTATTTTGTTTTGTGGGGCAATGAGGGTTAAGTGACTTGCCCAGGGTCACACAGCTAGTATGTGTCAAATGTCTGAGGCCAGATTTGAACTCAGGTCCTCCTGAATCCAGGGCCAGTACTCTATCCACTGCAACATCTAGCTGCCTCCTGTACCAGATGTTCTTGACGGTCCCTTCTAGCTCTAGTTCCATATTTCTGTGCTTTGAGTGACTTTTTAAAATACATGCATAAAATCACAAAGGGAAATTAAACACGATTTCACACGCCTTTTAAAAGTTATATTTCACATCATGCTTTTGGGGGAGGGAGATAGGAAATTAAATAGTGATACAATGTCAGTTCCAGAAAAGGAAGGAATCACAGGGCTAAATAATGTTGTGGTTAAATAACCTTCCTCATCTCTCCTTCCCTCCTCCTCCAACTGTTTTGTTCATCTCTTTTTAAACATCTATTTCCTGATGACTATAATTGCTTCTCTTGTATGTCCAACCTCCTTGCCCCCTTACACAAAACATAGCATTTTACCTGTGAACATTTATAAGAAAGTGCTCTATACAATGTCACTTTCTTTTTTCTTGGGGCCCCATTTTTAACCTATTTGTCCTGTAGTTGGGACATGGGGTAGAGTGTATTGTTTTGATGATACACGTAAGGTCAGCTGGTTTTTCCCCAACCCATTTATAATTATAACGCTTGCATATTTTGGTCCATAAAAAGTATTAGTAATTTGCAAAGAGCCCACATATTCTTGCTTGTGAAATATGAAGTCAATTTTCAAAGCAGATGTTGTATAAATTACAGATATGGATTCAATTATATAGCATATTAAATATTTTGATTACCATAGCAACAGATTCTTGCAAGTATGCTCTGGTTTTTTCACTCCTGCAGTTTTTTGGGGAAAAGCTCTTATATACATATACATATACATATACATATACATATACATATACATATACATATACATATACATATACATATACGTATACGTATACGTATACGTATACATACACATATATGTATATGTGTGTGTTATATATATATGTATGTATATACTTACCTCCATCATAGCAGGCATTCTGTGGAGAAGGAAAGGTGGCAATAAATCAAGAAATTTCATTATTTGTTTCAGGTCTCTCAGCCATCCCTCTGGCCTTAGAAGGAGCTTAGCAGTGTATTTTCCGGTGACTTATCTAGCTCTTCTAGATGTTGACTTAAGGTGCTGCTAATAAAGCATGTGAAACATCTATTGATTTCAAAGGGAGCTACAAAAAACAGACCTGCCCGGTGCCCAGTAGTTTTGGAAAAAATTCAATATAAGGTGAAATTTACACTTGGGAAACACTGAGTTACTTGGAAATGATAGCTTCTCCCATTCCTATGCTTCAGCCACTGTGACCCCAAAAATTCAGTCTGGCACATCCCTCCTTGTTTGGTGGTGACATTTGGACACCAGTTGCTAATGCAATGGAAAAGATAGGCCATCAGTCACATATAGAATCAAACACTTCAACAACCCAACCCAGAATGAGTCACTGATCTCCTCTCTGCCTCCCTGGAAAAAGCCTAAATCTGGATGTGTACTTACTTAGTCTTACATAGCTCCTATTGTTTGGAAATAGTTTTGACCTGAAAAGGGTATTTATGGCTTGGGTCTAGTTCATGCCGAAGAGCCAGCCAATGCCATAAATGGACTTTGACAATTCTTCCGGTGAAGGTCAGGAATAGAATTTTTAAAAAACCAAAATGTTAGGTTTTTTTGGATTTATAGATATCCTCCTCAGAAAAGTTCCACATTTCGAATATGGATGCGGATTGAACCATACTATTTCTTTTGGTTTTGGTGCTATTGTTTTTCTTTTTTGAGGTTTTTCCTTTTTGTTCTGATTCTTCTCTTATAACATGACTAATGCAGAAATATGTTTAATGTTATTGTACATATATAACCTATATCAGATTACCTGCTGTCATGGGGAGGTGGGGAGGGAGGGAGAAAATTTCAAAATTAGAAATCTTTTAAAAACAAATGTTGAAAACTATCTCTACGTGTAACCGGAAAATAATAAAATACTTTTATAATTAAAAAAAGAAAAATTCCACATTTCAAAAACTTTATCAATGTAAGCTGAAAAGTCAGACTTGTGAATTATTTTATCCACGGTTGGTCTTGTACTTTGGAAATAGGACTCATCTTATCATAGTGTAAATAATTTTTTATGTAATGCAGTTCACAATCTATCCTGGAATTGTGCCCATGCCCTCCCCTCAATCCAATCACCTACAATCCAAATTAAGCTCCACAAAATTCCACCTCCCATGCTCCATCCTAAACTGAAAAGAACCCTTGGGTTTCCCAAATTTTTGCTAGTAGAAAGAGCCTCCAGTGGGTCCCACTAAGGATGAAAAGCCCTTAGGTAGGTGCCTAGTGATGAACTCTTCCACCTTTTATCTAAAGGCCATCCTAAGTTTGGAGAAGCTTGTCACTAGCTTAGCCTCAGAGGGGCAAAGTTTTGGGCTATAGCAACATTTGAAGATCAACTGCTAAGTTATTAATCAATTGATCAGTATTTAAGTGCCTAAATATGTAAGGCACTGGAAATGCAAGTAGAAAGAAGGAAATAGGCAAGGGTCTTACACTCTAATGGAGGAGAAACCAAAAGAAATACACATGTCACCTTAGATACTCTTACTAGCCATACAAACATACACAATCTTATATACACATATATGTATGTTTATATGTGTGTATATGTATATACAACACACACATGCACATATATATATGCACATATACAGCATAAGTATAAAAGAATAAATACAAGTATATTTAGAGCAAATGCCAGTTAAAGAGGGAAGGCTGCAGCCATTGGGACGTCAGAAAAGGCCCCATGTAGTTGGCATTGCTTGAGCTGTGACAAAGCAAAGATGTCACTCTCAGGATCCGTGCCCATGCAGCTTTAAAACTCTTGGGGTTGCCCTCAATCAAATTAAGATATAACTGGCAGGGGGGGCGGCAGCTAGGTGGCACAGTGGATAGAGCACCGGCCCTGGATTCAGGAGTACCTGAGTTCCAATCCGGCCTCAGACTCTTGACACTTACTGGCTGTGTGACCCTGGGCAAGTCACTTAGCCCCCACTGCCCCGCAAAAAAACAAATAAATAAATAAATAAAAATAAAAGATATAACTGGGAAACATTTAGCAAAATAATTAAAAATACAATACAACATAAATAATATAAATTTGTGGTTTTCTAAGTTCATAGGTTGCTTGTAGGAATCTGTTTCCATTTGAGCTTGCTACCACTGTCTTAGAAAAAAAGAGAAGAGCTCTGATGTTTATGAGAGAACAGAGAGAAAACTAATTTTCCCTGATAGAAGAGTTGGGAGTAAGAAGAAGGCAGATCTTGGGTAAACCCAGAAAGATAGGTTTAGGCCAGGTTTTATAGGTCTTTAAAGGCTGAGCAGAGGGCTCTGTGCTTTATTCTGGGGGCAAAAGGAAGGCACTATTGATTGGATAGAGGAGCTGCGTGGCCAAATCTACACCTAGTGGACATGACTGTGGTAGCATTGCATGGGATGAACTGGAGTGGTGAAAGGCAGGGAGACCAAAGAGGAGGCTGTTTTAGTCACCTAGTGCAGAGGAGATGAGGACCTGAACTGGGTCGGGGGTTGCTTTATGACTGGAGACAAAGGGTCACATGTGAAATGTTTGAATGCAGAAAGGGTGAGATTTGGCAGCTGGGGTTAGATTGGTGGGGTGATGGAGAGTGAAGAGTCCAAGGTCATGCCAAGATTATGGCAGAAACAGGCAGGTTTGGGAGAAGGGCAGATACTGAGTCCATTTTTTGAACATAGAGTGTTTAAGATGTCTCTAGGACATTCTACCAGGCATTTGGTGACCTGGGACTTAAGGTCTGTTAAATAGATCTAGGGGTCAGTCATCTGCATGTAGGGAAGCCCAGGGTAGCTTGGGAGCTAACTGAGGCCTTCATGGGTTTGTGATCTCTGTTAGTGAAGTACTGCTGTCAACAATGTTTATATCCACAAAGCATTAAAGCTGGTACTTATTATACTGTCAGACTCTCATTTTGTGCTAACACGTTAATATCCCCTCTAGTTCATTGCCTATCGTGATAGGCAGTTCTCGCCCAGAAGTGCTGATTTATTGCTGGAAATACTGATGTTAGTCTTCTAAGCCAGTGAACTTTATTTATACTTGACCTAGAAATAAAGGAGAGAAAATGCGTTTGAATTCATTTGGGGAGTGGTGACACCTACAACACATCACATCTGATTTCCAAAGTTGACTTTGATCTGGGTCTATGTAGCCTCAACTCCACTTTTCTGTTGAAATGAAGCTTTTCATAATGCCCTGGGTGGGGTTTTATTAAAACCAGAGATACTCAACTTGGCCAAAATGCTCTTTTTCTTTATTGACAGATCAGGTAAAAGGGTAAATTTCATTTCTTGGAACTTAAAATAATCTGTGAAATGGGTAGGAACAATCTGATTGAAAAAGTTGTTTACTCTGGTCTCTTAGTGGCAGAGGAACAATCACCAGACATATCCCCAGGACATGAAGTGGTAGTATTGAACCCCTGAGAACAACCCACTCTTCACTCTTTTAGCAGTTTATCTGCCTTGCTTTGGCTGGCTACAGTCCAGAGGGGCAGCTAGACATTGGCTCTGAATTTGGGAGGACTTAAGTTCACATCTCACCTTAGATACTCTTACTAGCCATGTGCCCCTGGTCAAGTCACTTAACACCAGTTGCCTTAAAAACATCTGGGGCCATCTCCAGTCCTCCTGACATGTATATATTGCCAGTGGACCCAGATAGCTCCGAAAGAGAGAGTGAGGCAGGTGATTTTGCACAGCCCTGTCTCGCTTACATCCAATTCAATGCAAGTCATGACATCCCCTCCTGATGTCACGGTCCTCTTGGAGAGGGAAGGACAAACAACTCAGAGCCTAGCATATAGAAGGTGCTTAATAAATGTAGTCTTCCTTTGTAGAATGTAAGCTTTTTGAGGGAAGGGACTATTTCATTTTAATCTTTGTAGTCCAAGAACCTAGCACAGCACCTGGCACATGTTGTCATTTCATCGATTAGTAATATCTGACTCTTCATGACCCCATTTGGGGTTTTCTTGGCAGGGATACTGGGGTGATTTGACATTTTGTTCTCCAGCTCATTTCACAGATGAGGAATTGAGACAGACAGGGGTGTGACTTGCCATGGGTCACACAGGTAGTGTCTTGAGGCCAGATTTGAACTCAGGTCTTCCTGACTCTAGGCCTGACACTCTTACCTCTGTGCCACTTAGCTGGTGTATAATAGGTGCTTAATAAATGCTCATTGATTGATTTTCTTAGGCCATGTGGTTTAAAAAAGTAGAGTCAAACTCAAATGGAAATAGGATCCAGCATCATATTGACTTAGAAAACTACAAATGAACATTATCTATGCTGTGTTGTATTTTTATTTATTTTTGTTCATCCTTTCCCAGTTGTCTCTTAATCTACTTCTGGCTGAGAGCATGCAGCCCTCAGGCAGCCTGACACCTCTGCTTTAAAGGACTCCAAAGAACAAGTTTTATGGGAACTAGTAAAACCCTTTAGACATATGAAGGCATTAGTTAAGTACATATGCTCTGGCCCAAGATAAATCAAGTTTGGATTACACTTCCATTGTCAAGGTTAGTCATCCATAAGTTTATGTAAAGCTTGATTAGAGGTGATGGCAGGGAAGGTGTTGACTGAAGCTTAAGTTTGGGATTTCTGAAATACAAGCCTTTGCAAAATTCATTTGTACTTAGGGAAATTTCTCAGAATAGAATTTAATTATATTTGTCCCAAAAGGGTAAAGGTGGAAATCAAAGCATATATTCATTTTTCCTTGTCCATTAATGGCCCAAAGCAAGGTCATATTTCTTACTTAAAAGGAATAGCCTTGATGATAAAAGTCATCATAATTCCAAAAAAAGGGGAGGTGGTAGGGGAGACCTTATCTCCCCTGCTGTCTTTAGCCTGTAGTTGATCTTTCATCATGCTATCTAAATAGAGAGATGGGGCTTTGTACCAAGTGCAGACTTAAATGTTAAAGGCCCCTTAATGAAATCTATATCATTTGTATCACCTCAAAGCAACATAAAATACACACCCACCCTTAAGCATTTAAAACCACTAGTACCATTACCTCCGACTTGAAATAAACAAAATTAATGGGAACCCACCCCCCTGGAGAGCAGGCTTTTCTTCTCCCTGACGGGTGGGGGTGGGGTTGGGGGTGCTTACAAAGTCATTAGGAAGAAGTTTTGAAAACCTGAACCTCTCTCCTTTGGCACCTGTAAGTAGTTCATTATTTGTTCTCCTTATCCCAAACAAAAGGTAATTATTTGCATTAGTAATAACCCTCTGTTAAATGTGTTGACAATGCATTTCATTTTAAATGGCTCTAAATGGTTCTCTGCTTCGAAGGCCACCTGGTCTGTTGAAGACATGTTGACCTACAAATGTCTTTCAACATTTTATATTCATCTTCACAAAAATAGTGCCTTAGCAAATAAAGAATCCTTGAAGTCAGTAAGAATAATTTTAAAAAACAACCCATGTGCATTTATTCCAATGACTCATTGGGATCCAAGTCCTTGAAGACTGTGTCACAAAAGTACAATTCCCAGAGGGTCCAAACTGTGACAAGAGATCAGACTTAGTAAGGGCTGGGGGTGGGTGATGGGAAGGCCAAGTCTGGATAACTTCAGAGAGCCTCATCACCTGTTTGCCCACAATGTGATCATTTATTTTTGCCAAAGCAGCTCCCGAATGTTACAGTTGTTGCCCTTCCAGTCCAATGAAGTACAGATGAAACCAACCTCAAAGTTCTTGTGGGAATGTCCCAAAGGAGAATTGGTCTTTTTTTTTTTTTTTACTTAAAGGGCATTCAGCTTGGTCTTTTCATTTAAGTTGGAACAGGCAATATTTTTATTTTGGTAAGGGTTTGAGGATCCTAGAGAATTTTGTAGCTGCCTAATTTTGACCTTTAGTTTGCTGGTTGGATTTTCTCCTTTTTCTTTTCCAAAGGGGGAAGCTGTCACAATTCAGTAGATCTGCATGTTACAGATAAACAATGAATACACTTATGGACATGTGAATGTTAACAAGTTGGCTTCTCGGGGTGCTAGTTAAATAACTTCTCAACTGGGTAGAATATCCTATTAATGGTTAACCTCTGTAGTAAGCTTCTGCAGCCCAGTGTATTCAGAATTAGTTTATCATTACCTTTAACTACAGCCTTTTATGGGTCGAAAGAAACTCTCCAAACTTCATCTGCATTAGCTCTGGGCGGTTTGGTGACATTTGAAAGATACAGGCCAAATGAAGTAAGCAATTTATGGGCATTTGATAAATTGGAGGACTACAGTTGGCAAAGCCCTCCGACATTTCAGTAACAATCCTGGCCTTTTAAGTCATCTCGGAATTAAAACTCTCATTCTCTGCTTCTCCATTCACTTTGTTGACACTTTTTTTTGGGGGGGGGCATTTTCTTAACCAGGGCTGAAGAAGCCTGGGGAGGTAAAAAGGGCTGAGAAAGGGGAAGGGCTTGAGAGTCAGAAGTTCTGGATTCAGATCCCAGTTCTGCCTTTCCTTCCTATTTTACCTTGAGCAAATTGCTTCTCTTTGGCCCTCATCTCTAACATGGTGGGGCTGGCCTGTGACCCCTTAGCTTCTTTGACTTCCTTCAAGTCTCTGATGCCAAATTTCCCAGTGCTTATCTTAATGTCTTCCCTCTGAGATTGTCACCCCAGCCACCCCACCGGCCACCCAGTTTATCCTGTATATATCTTGTTTATTCATACTTGTTTAAATCTTGTCCCTCCCCCCCCTTCCCTCTGTGAGCTTCTCTATGGCAGGGGCTGTTTCGTTTTGTTTTGTTTTACTTTCTTTGTATCCACAGCACTTAGCACAGTGTCTGACACTGTAGTAGTAGGTGCTTAATAAATGTTAGTTGCAACTGACTGACCTGTTGTTTTTTCTAGCTCAATGTGCTCTATAATCTAGATAAACTGGGGTGATCAATAAACACATATTAGGCACCCACTATTTGCCAGGCACCATGCTATAGGAGCCAAGTAATGATAACTTGCATTTCTATCATGCTTTATTAATTTTTGCAAAGTCTTTGCATTTGTTCTGTGAGATTTAAAATTGAATATTAGATCATAAATCTCCCCTACTTAACTTTTCCCTTAATTTATCTCCCAGACTAGTAAATGGAAGAAGCTTCTGGTTTTCTAGATAGAGCTTTTATTGTATATAAGGTGTTGTTGATTAGAAGGCTAGGAAAATAGAAATACAGTACAAATCGTCTTAAATCTAGGCTTAGTCTATATTCCTTATAAAAACTCACCAAACCGAAAAGGCCACCTTTGGAGAGAGGGAGACCGTCTGTGCCGCGCCGCCTGGAGTCCCGCCAAGCAGGCAAAAAGGGCTACTCTCGTTCTCTCCACCCCGGAAGTCAAAAACCCGGCAGGCAGTCTGACATGCGCAGCAGGCGGACTGTTCATCTCCTCCCCAAAAGGGTGGTCCTTGAAAAACTGGCGTCTTTCAGTTATCCTAACCGACTGTTAAAAACTTTCATATTTTACCACATTTCTCTTCTGTGAGCCTTACAACATCCCTATGAGATAGGAATAGCTGAGCTGTTATCTCCATTTTACAGATAAACTGAGGTTCAGAGGAGTGACATGGCTTGTCCAAAGTTCATAGAGTGAAGAAGAATAATCTGAGCCCTTATTCAACTCTAGGTATTCTGTTACCAAATCCAGTTCTGTCTTTAGAGTCAGGAAGACCTGAGTTCAAATCTGGCATAAACATTTACTAGCTATTTGATCCTGGGCAAGTCACTTGACCTCTGTTTGCCTTAATTTCCTCACCTGTAAAATGGAGTCAATAGCAGATGCCATCCTAACAGGGTTGTTGTGAGGATCAAATAAGATCTTTGTACAACTCTTAGCATACTACCTGGTATATAGTAGGTGCCAAATAAATGCTTATTCCTGTCCCCTTACCCTACTTGCTATGCTTAGGACTCTTTGTAGGCTGGGGTGGCTTCAGCTTGGTGTTTCAGGGTCCTAGAATTCTTCCTTGAAATGTTCTGTCGTCCAAGTCAAATTTCATGAGAACTCACATTCTAGCTGAATTGTCTGTGATTTTATTATCTGTAGAACTGCAATAACTAAAATGATTTCACCATGGGAAGGGGAATGAGGACAGTGATGTAGAGGTGATAGGTAGTTGGGAGAGGGTTGTGGGAAAGGCAGTAAGAAGTCAGTGTAAAGGACAGTCCCAGACTCAAGTGTCAGTGAAGTCGTCAGGGGAAAGGACTTTTCTCTGTTCCTGCAGCTGTTAGAAGAGAACCCCACCTCCTCCCCATGGATGCCATGGTGATAGCAACCCAGAGAAGGGGCTTGATTTGGGATCAGCAGTCAAACTGCTACAGGTAAGATGAAGGATTTCTGCAAAATGTGGGATTGGTCAGGAAAAAAACAAGCCTGCTGGGAAGGAAGTGCACCCTACAGATGGAGGCTTCCCAGTGCAAAGCTCTGATGGGCCTGCCCTAGTTAAAAGTTCTATATATCCTGGCTGGTCTGTCTCACCTAGCACTCCAGTTTCTCATGTGCTGCCAGTCTGGGGGTAAAGTAATACATTCATAAAACTGTTCTGAGAAGGCTCACTTTCTCCCCCGACCTGATTCCCTTTCTGTAGCTCTAAATTATTTCTTTAAAAAACATTCCAACCTGAGTAGTTGACAATTTAGTGTAAAAAGGAAATACATTTTGTAGGACTTGACTTTTTTATGGATGAGAAATTGTTGGCTGCCTGGCCGTACGTCTGACTTTTACCCTGTTTGCTAGAGTTTTAATGGCTAATTATGTGAAAGCTTCCCCCCCACCCCCAAAGTTTCCAAAAGAGTCTGTCTGGGTCTTATTTACTATGTGAGTGGCGATAAGTAAATTATGCCAAATCAAGGCTAGTTCACATCGCATTCAGTATTTCTTTGTCAAAGAAAAAGAGTTGGCTAATGCTGCTGTTTGGTGCTTGTTTATAGAAAAAACATGGTACACCAAATCTTAAATTATTCTGTGACTCAAATGCCTTCTATGACTTTTGTGTTCTCAGGATATTGTTCATGTAAATATGTACAATGTCAGAGGAGTTTGGGTTTCCAGGAGTCAATCCACTGAGCCTTTTTCCACCGACGGTTTATGAAACTTGTTAAAGAGTATTTTATTGAAGCAAGACAAATATTTATTAACAATTCAGAATCATCTGTTCCCAAATGTATGGTACATTCACAGTGATGTTTTAACACTGAATTCCAGGTGTTTCCTGTCTGACTTTGGAATGGTTTAACTTCTAGGAGGCTTACCGACCTGACCTCCCCTAGTCAGTGTTGAAGAAATACCCAACTTCAGCTCCAATGCATCAAATAGTTAAACGGACGTAAAGGATGAGGAAAACATTCTGGGAAAATGTGAACATGTGTGTTATGGGCTATTATAGTCACTGACTGACTTGAAAAACAATGACAACAACAAAACCTTCTTTACAAGAGAGTTGTCTTAAATCTTCCAAACACATAGCCCAGCATCTCAAACATATCATGGATTAACTTTCTGGTTCATAAAGCTTCTGTATTGTTGACATCCATGGTTTCTGTGAAGTAGAAACATTATGTATTCTCCCAGATGATTGGAACTAGTTAGTGTAAATAGAGGCTTTTCTGATTTAACTGTCAAGCCAAAAAAAAAAAAAGCACAACTCTCCTAGCATCTTTTAAATTGAATACAATGAGGTGTCTGTTTTAAATGAAACAGCAAATCCTGGCTCCAAATGTGTGGATTTATTTTTCCATTTGCAGGCACAAGCTGCTTTTCCACCCTCCCATTCTTGTCTCTGCTGATGACTCCAGTCTTCCATTTGGGTTTTTACAAATGGCCCAATCCACATTTGTTTTATTAGAACTCTCTGTTTAGGTTGTGCCTTCTCCATGGGGCTGGCCATGCTTTGCATGGGGGCACCGGAAAGCTCATCCTTCTACCCATAGTGTCCAGAAAGACCGTCCACCATCCGCTAATGCTGCACAATCCTTTCACAGAAAATGTCTTGGGCAGATTTGTTGAAACACACAACAAAACAAGCTATAAATGGAAACAAAACCAGCCCAATGACAGATGCACAACTAAAGCAGTAAGTGCACTGTGTTGTGGGCATAATGTGGCTCAAGTTGGTCTCTGGCAGATTGCCAAGAGAGAGCAAGCCCTGTGTTTGGTGAAGGAAGATTCTAGCTGTGCAGTCTCCTGCAAGAATCAGAAGATTCTAATCTAGGTAAAGGGAAAGCTGGGTGTTGCAAGCCTGTCTCCTAACAATAGCCCGAGGCACAGGACCATCCCTTCTAGTCAGGCCATAGCTATGTAAATTTATTACCCAGGTTCTTAACTATCTTAACTATCACAGAGTTCTCTAATTGAAAAAGACCCTCCTTGGCCATCTAAGAAAGAAATACCCATCACTATAGACTCTGTGAAGCCTCTACTTGCTGGACTTGGAGTCAGGAAAACCTGAGTTCAAATCCCATCTTAGACATTTAGTAGCTGAGACCCTGGGCAAATCACCGAACTTCTCTGTACCTCAGTTTCCTCATTTGTGACAGTGAAATGAGATAATAGAAGCAGCTAGGTGGTAAACTGGATGACCAGGCTTGGAGTCAGGAAGACTCATCTTCCCGAGTTCAAATCTGGCCTGAGGTGTGTCCTAGCTGTGTGACCCTGGGCAAGTCATTCAACCCTGCTTGCCTCAGTTTCCTCATATGTAAATTGAGCTGGAAAAGGAAATAGCAAACCACTCCAGTGTCTTTGCCAAGAATACCAGGGGAAGAGTCTGAAAAGGACTAAATAGGATTTGTAAAGCACTTTGTAAGTCTTAAAGCACTATATAAATTCTAGCAGCTACTACTACTACTACTACTACTACTACCCCAATGAGATACAATTGTCACCCAAACTGAGGTTTGAGTGTTTTTAAGCCTAATTTCTGACAAATGGCAATCAATCATCCTCATACCCATGAAACTTTTTAGCCACAGATAAAACTTCTCTCTTTTCCCTGTTAAGCAGAGACCACAAAAGTTGTGGGGAGGAGGCAGGAGAAGAGAAGCAAAGATCCCAGTTAGTTCATAAACTGGATAATTGTGCGACTGTTGGTAAAAAGAATAAGATTGTAGAAAGTGCTTTGGACGTAGACTGGGATGACCTGGGTTCAAACTCAGACCATTCTTTATTCCCGCGTTATGTTGAGCAAATCATTTCTTTTTAAAGGAAGATTTGAATTAGATAGATGATTCTTAAAGGTTTTGTTCCAGGAACAACTTTCAGACCCCAGGGTAATTTAGTATTCTCCTCATAATATTTTTTTAGATTTATTCCTTAAGTGTTTACAATCAAATTACAGTGACAACTTTTGCCCCCCCCCAAAAAAAACCTCATGATAACTTTGAATTGCTGCAGAAACAAACCTATAATACTTCAACCATGGATTTCCTTGTTGTCACAGAGGAAAAAAATATATTTTCAACATAATCTGGTAATCACATAGTACTTAAGACACTGTTAAAGGATTTTTATCAGAAACCCCTAATAGGAACCACTAGACTAGACCATTGGGTTCTTGACCAAACTTGAGGTACCTTATGAGAGAGTGACCCATGCATGAAGATTGCAAATGTAAGTCAGTTCATACAATTTACAGAGACTTGTATGCTCTTGCAAATACAAATTGAAGGCCCTTTCAATTTGTAGTATAACCAGAAATAGCCTTTGAGAACCTCAGAACAAGATCGGCTCTCAGGTTTCTGCTAGCTTTAAATCAGTGAGCCTAGGATCCTGATAGTCAAAATGCTTTTCTCCTATGGGAAATATTTGTTTTACCAATTAGCATTTTTTAAAATAAAATTCTGATCTAGTGGCCCTTCCCCCTATTAATTTTGTTTTTGGTGTTAAGTGTGTGCGTGTTTTAAAGACAGAAGGACAAATATTAGATTTAAAGATAATCAAATGTTTCACAGTTTTGCATTTATTACTTTGAGAAGGAAGTGGTGCTCAAGCTTTTCTCAGGCACTTTGGCAGAAGTTTACACATGCATAATGTAAGGAGAGGTTGCCTGGGTATGGTGATTCAAGCAGGAAGTTCTGTCCTGTTTACTCAAACTTCTTTGGCCAGTAATATTTCTTACAATCAAAACAAAGTACCACCACTTGGGCTGGCTTCCTTTCAATCACTAGCACAGGCAAAGTGAGCCCAAGTCTCTCAGCTAAAAGGCTCAAAAAGACTAAAGGAAAATGTTTTCAAACATAATGGGGCTACGTGGACAGCCATCTTGTTTCTCAGCCCGGGGAGTTCTGTTGGCATCAAATTTGCAGATGCCACAAAGCTGGTCGGGATAGCTAATGTGGTAGATGCCAGAGTTAGGATTCCAAGAAAAGATCCGCTGGACTGAATCTAATAAGATGAAATTTGATAGGGACCACTGTTAAGTTCTAGTCTTTTAAAGTTGATTTTTTAAATCCTAGTACAAACTGGGAGTGTGGGGCCTGACCACACAACAGTTGTTGTGAGAAAAAGCCTTTAGTGGACTGTAAGCTTGAAATGAGTCAGCAGTGTGATGTTGCAGTTAGGAAAGCTGATGTTTTAGGGGAATGTTATATTAAGAGACATAGAATACAAAAGGATGGAGATGGTGATCTTTTTGTAATCTTCCCTAATCAGACCACATCTGGAGTGTTATATTCAGTTCACTTCTGGGCACCATGTTTTAAGAACAACGTAAATGGTAGAAGTCGAGAAATATGAAGGACCAGAAGTCCATATGAGGCTGGATAGGAGGAACCAGACCTGTGGATTAACTAGAATCTTTGAAGGTTTACAGAGCACTTTACATAAATGATCTCTCTTGAACCCAATGAGATGGGTGTCACCATCATCCACTCTAACATATCCTCCAAACAACTGCCAAAATGATTGTGCTAAAGTGTACATCTGACTCCCTAAATTCCTTGGCTCCCCATACCATTAGGACCAAATATCAGTGTCTCAAATTGGCATTAAAACCATTTACCACCAGGAGCTCACAATCTAAAAGGAAGGGACAACAAACAAACAAGTATGTACAGATGAGCTATATATGGTATAGATAGGAAATAATTCACAGAAGGAAGGCACTAGAATGAAGAGGGGTTGGGGAAAGGCTTTCTGGTAGAAGGTAGGATTTTAGTTGGGACTTAGAGGAAGATAAAGAATCCAGCAGGTAGAAATGAAGAGAGAGAGCATTCCAAGTCTGGGGAACAGCGAGAGAAGGTGCCCCGAGCCAGAGATGGAGTGTTTTGTTCATGGGACCGCCAGGATACCAGTGTCGCTGAATTGAAGAGTAAGTACGAGGCAAGGAGTAAGGTGTGAGAAGACTGGAAAGGTAGGAGGGAGCTATGTTGTGAAGGACTCTGAACACCAAACAAGAGAGTTTGTATTTGATCCTGGAGGTAATAAGAAAACACTGGAGTTTGTTGATTAGGGACATTACATGGTCAGACCTGTACTTTAGGGAAATCACTTTGGTGGCTGAGTAGAGGATAGACTGGAGTGGGAAGAGACTTGAGGTAGGCAGATCCACCAACAGGCTATTGCAGTGATCCAGGCATGAGGTAATGCTGACTTGTTCTAGAGGGGTGTCCATGTCAAAGAAGAGAAGGGACCATATTCAAGTGATGTCACAGAGGTAAACTCAACAGGCCTTGGCAACATCTTAGAAATAGGGGGTGAGAGATAGTGAACAGCCTAAGGCACTGGAGGATAATTTGGCCCTTGACAGTAATAGAGAAGTTAGGAGAGGAAAAGATAATGAGTTCCATTTTAGACATGTTTAAGATATCTACAGGACTTCCAATTGGAGATGTCAACTTTGGAAGCTCCACCCTGGAGCCCACGCCATTTTGAATAGGGACTGAATGAATACATAATTCTTTAACTATATAGGTCTCTGACTGTATTTCCCTTCACATTCCATCCAGCTCTTAATCAGGGACTGGGTAATTCCATCGCTTGTCCCCTTTCCATCTCTTGCTTTGGCCACAACATAGCATGTCCCTTGCACATAGTAAGCATTTGGCTTTTTTTCCCCACAATTCATATTATGTGCAGAGACCTACACAAAGATATAGAAGCCTCTGTCATCAAGAATCTGAGAACAGGATAGGAAGGGAAGACAGACCAGAGCAGTCCAAAAGCATCACAGAGTTCTTTCTCAGATAAGTATTATAGGCCACAAGTACATTAATATGCAGTAGGAAGCAAGTTCATCTCTACTGCTAGAGAAACTAAGCAAAAAATTGAGAGAGCAAAATGTTGGCTCCCTAGATGCAATTGCACAAGAGCTACCATTTCACAAAGTTAAACTCGGGTTCTTTTCTCTACGAAACTATACATCCTTCTTGGGCTTGGCTGCTTGCATTTGTTTGTGTGGGGTCTGAGAACACTCAAATTGCAGTGAGCAGAGCTGAATTTGAATACCAGCCAGTAGTTCCTAATTGAGTGACCTTGAGCAATCCATCAATCAATCGACAGATAAACTGTTTGTTAAGTGCCCAGCAAGTTGGTTCAACTCTCTTTGCCTCGGTTTCTTCATCTGTAAAATGGGGGGTCGGGTCTAGATGAACTCCCGGGTCCCTTCCAGTTTTAAATCCTAGACATAATATTGGAACTGCCACCACTCTGCTGGAAAGTATAATTTTGCCTGTTTGCCTTCCATTCAGCTCATTCGAGTGAAAAGGGACCCGGTTCATGTTTCTTCACTTTCTAGAAATAGGGCTCTTATAGCATATGCAGAGGAGATGGACTTCACCAGAGGCTGGGACCCCTACTGGGCAGAGATTTGGGATCACAAACATTCTAGAGATGTCTTCAAGTTACCCAAGATGAGAGCAAATTCACTCCGAGGAAGCCCCCTAGTGGTCATTTGTTTTCTCAAAAAGAAAAGATGATCAGGTTTTGTAAAACTGCTTTATCTAGGCTAAAAACTAAAATTTGATTGTTATTTAAACCACTTCAACCTCCTTATGACTCATTGGAATTGGCCCCAGTGATGACAGAATTGCAAGTTGTGGGATCTTGGTGTTTGCTTTTCTTTCATTGGTACTGGCTCCCTGCTTCCCCTCTCTGGCTGAAAACAAAGTTCCAAAGGGAACATTATGTATATGTACATGTATGCTTGTATATATGTAAACAAACATTTCTATGTATATTTTGGGAAGTCTAGTGAAGCCTATTGTTAAGGGGTACCCCTTCTCAGATGTTTCTAAATGCATTAAGATTACAGAGGAAGGCAATGATGTTGAAATAGTTTTCAAGTTTGTTTTTTTTAAAAACAGACCCTAAATTAAGACTTCTTCCTGTAGAGATTTAGAACGTAAAGAAGACTTAGAAATCAATTCAATTCAGGACACATTTATTAAGTGCCTACTATGTGCCAGGCACTAAGTTCAGCTGATCAAATCCCTTCATTTTATAGAGAAGTCAATTATGATCCATAGAGGTCAAGTGATTTGCCCAAGATGACAAGCTAGATCAAATTAGACATCCTCAACATAGCATTTATAGAGTGTTAACTTCAAAGAAGGTTTACAAACATACCTCTCATTTTAGCCTCACAATAGCTTTGAGAGTTAGGCACCGGGGCAGCTAGGTGGTGCAGTAGATAGAGCACCGGCCTTTGATTCAGGAGGAACTGAGTTCAAATCTGACCTCAGACCCTTGACACTTACCAGCTGTGTGACCCTGGGCAAGTCACTTAACCCCCATTGCCCCACCAAAAAAAAAAGAAAAGAAAAAAAAGAGTTAGGCACCCTAATCATCCACATTTTACAGGTGAGGAAACCAAGACAGGCAGAGGTTCAGTGACATGCCCAAGGTATGTGCATACAACTAAGTGTATGAGACTGGAGTTGATCTCAGGTCTTTCCAGCTCCAGGTCCAGCACTTTTTCTATTGCTCTACTTAGCTAATGATGTCTTCCGATTCCATACATTTGGTGTCAAAAGCTTGATAGAGCACCAATTCCACTTACTCATCTTCTGGTGGAAAGCTAACTCTCACACTTACAAAGGGTTACTCATAGAATCAGGAAATTTCAAAGGTGGAAGAGGCATACGTAGCCACGTAGTCCAGCCCACGCTCACAAAAAGGACATGGCTCCCCACCTCTAAAATTTGCTCAGAGACCTTTGGTGGGGGCATGCCAATGGAGTCTGGAGGCCCCAGTTTTCACTCAGCTCCAGTTCTGAGGGCATTATTTCTTCCCTCTCATCGAGCCTAAAATTTGCCTCTTTACCATTTGGACCTATAGCTACTACACTCTCTGTCTTGGACTAAATAAAACAAGTCTTCTACAACTCCGTAAGATTGTCTTTCAAGTACTTTAAAAGGCAGACATCTTCCTCCATAAATATCCCAGGTCCTTCAACTGAGCCTCATGTGTCATAGACCTGTTCACCCTTAACCCTTCTTGCTGCCTTCTTCCTTCCTTCCTTCCTTCCTTCCTTCCTTCCTTCCTTCCTTCCTTCCTTCCTTCCTTCCTTCCTTCCTTCCTTCCTTTCTTTCTTTCTTTCTTTCTTTCTTTCTTTCTTTCTTTCTTTCTTTCTTTCTTTCTTTCTTTCTTTCTTTCTTTCTTTCTTTCTTTCTTTCTTTCTTTCTTTCTTTCTTTCTTTCTTTCTTGGATATGGGGGGAGTGCCTGTTCTAAAGTGAAATGACATTTCGAAGCCTTTATTCCTTACGGGATAGACTGCATAATAGAGATTCTTTGGAGACATCTCTCATTAGGCCATGACATATTAGTGATGATGACTTGTGTATAAGGAGTAGCATAAAATAAAGAATCAAAGAGATGTATGACTAGCACAGGCAATAGACAGTTCATAGAATAAGAGCAAAGGATGACAGATGAGCTGCCTTCGTTCTGCACTGATACCCACGGAATGTTCAAATATCATGAGTTAAGCCTGCAGCATGTTGGGAGGACCCGTGTTCACCCCCTCAGACCCGTGCAAGATTTATGAGAGGATGTGGGTGAGTCATACAGGAAGAAAAGGCAAGGATGGATTGTCATCTGTAATCTTGGAGGGAATATGTGCAGTAATGAACATAAAAGATTTTGAAAACTTTCAAGTCCTGTAGTAACATTGGTTATTATCATTGTTATTTCATGCTCACCTGCTATTATAATTATCACATCCTGACAAAGAGACTGGGAGTTTTTAGAGAACATACACCAGGTCTTTTTTATTCTTTGCTGCCTCCTTCTCCTTTCTCTCTATGAAAATAATCTACTCAGCACTTGACCATAGTAGGTTTTTGAGTATCTTTTTAGAGCTTGAAGAGACCAAATACCTTCATTTTACAGATCTATGAAATGAGGCAAACAGTACTTAGGTGACTTACACAAAGTCATGCAGCTAGCAAGTGTCTGAGACAGGATTCAAATGTAGGTCTTCCTAACTCCAAAGTTCAGAACTCTTACCTATCCTGCCACCTTGTCTCTAATGAAAAGAAAGACAAGGGGGCCCAGAGCCATTGGTTTAGAGTGTGTGGTTGGATAAACACATTTGAGATTCTGTAGTGTTCTCTAAATCAAGGGAAACTTAAATATTCTCTTGGGGATATATAAATACATTAAGGGGTCCTTAAATGGTTTTGATTTGAGACTTCTGTGTGAAGTAACACTTGTGGTAAAGAAGGGAATATGTTTGGAGGGTGTTTGTTTCATTTTGTCTGTGAATAGACATCTCAGGTTCTGAGTCTATTTCTTTTTTTTTTAATTAGGCAGAAAACAAAAGCAACCAAATATGACAACAGTAAAAGTATCCCACAATCAATTCCACAATCTCATCTTTTTGCAAATGAAGAGACGGTGATTGTTGTTGTCAGAAAATAAGGAATTCCAAAGAAATTAATTTTCCAAATAACTGAAGCTTTGCCTTCAGACTTTTATTTTAGTTATTTTGAATAAAAACTTTTCTACCCTCTAATTTGCTTTCTTATGCAGCATATACTGAATGTAATTTAACCATTCTGTTATATCATTACTATATGTATGTGTATGTGTATATATGCATATATCTATATCTATCTGTATATCTCTATATATCTCCATCAGCATCTATATAACTATAAATCTATATCTCTATAGCCAAATCAATACCTACACCTACAGCTGTCCACATCTATACCTATACCTATATCTACATCTACATCTATATCTATGTCTATATCTACACCTACACCTACTTCTATATCTGTATCTATATCTCTATATCTACATCTGCATCTCTATCTATCCATTATCATCATCTTATGATAAGATGTTGTGATTATCAGCCATTTAAGCCAAGGAGGGTCTTTTACCCACACCCTCCGTGATCCCTGACTGTTCTATTTACAAAGGCCTCCTGGTTGTTGTTTTTTACACTTTTAATTTTTCCATCCTCATTTTCAGATTGCCATAGTTATTTCTTGCGGTTGTCGGTCCCCCTCCTCTTTCAGATCCCTTTCCAACTACTGTTTCTAATCTACCTTAGTTGAAGGGTAAAAGAGAATAAGCATTTATTAAGTACCTGCTGTGCCAAGCACTTTACAAAATATGATGATGATGCTAATCATAATAACAACAACAACATAAAGCATTAACTTCAGGCCATTCACCATCCTGTATGTCTTCCTCTGACCCCTTTCTCATTTAATCTATATCTTTTGTCACATGTGCTATCTATTCTAAAAAGTCCCCTTCTAAAATTTGAACCCCACACAAAATGATCTGTTAGTGCTGAAAAGTAATTTCCATGTTACTGTGTTAATGATTGCCCTAAGAGCTTCTTAGCAAAAGTTTTGAGCCAGTGGATCAAGGAAGGATATGGTCCTAGGAGAGAACCAGGCCTGATGCTAGCATTCTCAAGAAACCTAAATAACATGGAAGGAGAACACATCCAAATTTCTTTGGTCAAATGAGGTTACTTCTGCAACTCACAAGCCAGGAAACATCACTTCATCAAAAAATTGCAGTTAGCCCCCGAACCAAACAGACAGATGAAACTCCATGTGACCCTCAAGTCGTGACAAAAGTCACTGAAAAGTTCTATTGTGTGTGTGTGTGTGTTTTGTTTTTGTCTTTGGTACCTTAGGCTCATACCGAATGTATTTGTAAATATCTCCCTTAAGTAAAGCTAACTACAAAACATGAGTGAGGATTTGGCAATGAACCAAGAGCTTGTGAACTGAAGCGGGATCCGGAAAGAAGTTGCATGTCCGCTCTCTTTTCAGTGTCAAGAATGTGACCAGGTCCAGTTTCACAAACTGCTCTGGTCTATGTATGGTCAGTTGGCTGAGTAGTTGCAAGCAGATTCAAGAAAGTTCTGACTATTCTTTACTTAATAAAAACAACTCACTTCTCTTCCGGGGTAAGCACATTTATTCCTTGAAATGGAAAGTATCTTTTAAAAAGAATCTTTCATTTTCTCCATCAGCTGACTCAAGATAAATCCTGGGGTTGCCGTGGTAAGTTAACTCTTTGAATGTGGAAAAATGTGAATTTTAATGAGTTAACTCAATTGCTACTTTCCATATTTATTTTGAGAAATTCTCATGGAAAGTTCCTATATATAGGTAGATATACATATACATATACATATACATATACACTATTTTTCTAAGATGTAGTTTACCACAGCTCTAAATATTGTCATTCAATATTAAAATATATGCATGGATGTAATTTACATTGGCACAGCTAATGTTTATGAAGAGTGGGCAAATTAATCTTTATCTAGATCTAAACTTTCCAATGAAAAGCCATATATACATTTTGAAAAGGGGGGAAAAAAACCACTAGATTTTTCCATGAGTACTTGTGGAGAGCTACTGACTCAAAGAACATGACTTCATTTGTGGAAAATGAAAAGTTTCAGAAATGCATTCAGCATTGTTTGTGAATAAAAACTTCCTAAACACCAACCAATAATCACTGGGCAGATGCTTCCATCTTTAATGATGATCAGCCAATGATAAGACTTAAGATGCATTTTAGACCAGAATTCAAGACTATCAGGAGATCCAGGATTCTTACCCCTGAAAAAATAACATTTTTATTTTGAACTCTCTAAGTTTTCATGGAGATGAAAACCCTCCTTAAGCAATAAAAATCCTGCCTGTCCTTCTGAATTTCCCTCCTTATTTGCACAGGTGGTTTGCTAAGCAGAGAAGTGCTTAGGACAAACATCTCTTCTTCTTGAATAGTGCCTTTATGTTTCCAGAACAATGTGTTTCATTTCTCTAGGCTTGCAACTAATGACCCATTATCAGCTAATTAAATCACATGTAAATTTTATGTGTTCATTTGTTACCTAACACTTACTTACTAATCCTATATTCCTATGTGTTTAAGTACATAACAGTTTTAATTAACAGTGAGAATGAGAGTGGAGAAAGGGAAGGGTGGTAATCTGGGTTGGGGACTAAGGCATTCACAAAGGTAGGAATGCTTCTGAAGCAAGCTTAAAAAGCACCTTTCCACACACCAAATAAGCAGAGCAAAATGTCTAGAATATGCATTCTGAAATTTGGAGCACCACTGAAACATCTCCCTTGTCCATTCATCAGTATTATGACCCCAAGGATCTCAGTTTCAGTGACAAAGAGAATTATGCTTCAAATGCACAGCATTTATGTACTAGATAAAAACACACAGGACCAAATTCTGTTCCTTGTCAGGGAGCAGAATTTGATCTGTGTATCAATTTGGAATAAAAGCTTCAATTGTATGTGGGTTATATGTGTATTTTTTTAAAAACTTAATCTATGTCGTCTTTCTTTCCCAAAGAAGTTCCTAGCTGGGACTAAATTGCTTGAGAAATCCATGGTGTCATTCAGAAGATTGCTCTCAAATACAATGAAGCTGTTATGTTTTGAGAAATGTGTTTGTATTCTCTTGTTTAAGGCTTGCAAAGTGCCTGGCAAATGGCATTAGATGATGCCCTCTTTACTCAGAAACTGAAAACTGAAGTTGAGGTGCAGTGTTTTTACATTTTCAGAGAACTGGGGTGAATGGACAACAGTGCTTATTTAGCATGCATAAATTCTTACCTTCTTGGGGTTTAAAAATAACAAATTCAGTGTGGGACCCAAGAACTATATCTATACTTGCAAATGTTTAACATAGTTGTTGCTAATGAAAGCTCAAGTCCGATTAAGAACACCGGTAGACTCAAGTGAATCAATGAACATTTGTATCTTATTCCTTTTTTGAAAAATGAGGAGATGAACCAGATATCCTCTAAATCTATGTATGGGCCTGTGCTCTTCTGATTATATGACAGAATATATGATTATATATTCAGTCAGCAGACCACATAAAACTACCCCCTAGCTATCCATTTCTGCGAAATAAGTTACCAAAGTTGTTGGTAATAAAATTATGGAAAATTACAATTCAGTGGCAATAAAATATCAGAGTTTAACAGCAGAGAACATTCTAGTAATAAAGCACTGAAAGAAAACTTTTATTTTAGAAACTGATCTAAAACACTAGACATCAGCATTTATACACAGACAGACACAGACACCCGTTAGTGATTTAAGCACAGGTTGTTGGATTTTGATTTCTTGACTTCTTTTGTTCTTTTGGAACAGAGAAAATTTTGACATTCTTTCTATTCACTCTCATTGGCTTAAAGTATATTACCGTAATTTGATTTCTGAGAAGTAAATTACACTTTCTTACACGTGCCAGAAGATGGCAGTATAGTACAAAGAGAAAAATGTCACTAGACAGTTGAGCGTTACATAGTCCATTGAAGTAAGAGGAAACTGAGTCCTAGGGAGATTATTCAGCTTGTTGGCAGGTAGGAAGTGTGGTTTTGCATCATCTGTCTAGATGTTTGGGAATATCTGAACAAATGACTAAATTTTTCACATTTCATTTGAGTGCTTGGCATCCTAGACATGGTTGTTGCTCAATTGTTTTTCAGTTGTGTCTGACTTTCAGGGACCCCATATGGGGTTTCCTTGGCAAAGATACTGGAATGTTTTGCCATGTCCTCATTTTTACAGATGAGGAAACTGAGGCAAAGAAGATTAAGTGACTTTCCTATGGTCACGCAGCTAGTAAGTGTGAGGACAGATTTTAACTCAGGAAGATGCATCTTCCTCTCTCTAGACCCAGCATTCTATTGACTGCACCACCTCACTGCTCAATTAAGTGCTTATTATGTGCAAAGGACTGTTCTGAGGGCCAGAGATAGAAATAGAAAAAGTAAGAGCTCAAAGATCTCAAAGCACTCACATTCAAATGGGGAGATGCTAGGACAACGTGGTTGGTCATATCCTGGATATTTATGCTTTGAGATACTAAAACTCTCTAGCCACCAGTGTAGAAATTCACATTAGCAGAAGAAGCTTTCTCTATGATTAAAATATTTCATCTAAAACACTAGATGTCAGTGGGTGTTCAACTGTGCTCATTACATCAGTTCCTTCTAAAAATCTGTGTTTGACATGGTATTTTCTTTGGAAAACTTGATTTCCTTTACCACTTGTTGTTACATATACTCTCGTGTTCTTTATAAATGGATCAGAAATAGTTTCTTCAAACTGATTGGCTTCACCAGCTTGTGATCTTTTCCCTTAAAGAATTGTTGTGGGCCTCAAAAATGAGTGTAGACTAACAATTTTTTTTTAATGGATACAGCTTAGAATGGGAGGAGTTGTGGGAAATAAGGCAAACTTGTTGATCCTATTGTATTTCTTATGCTCCTTAAGTACTTAGATGAAGAATAGAAAAGGTAGAAATGACAATAGTACAGGCCTCTTGCGTTTTTTCAACAGATCACGGTGTTTTTTTTTTATTTTTTTTTCTTAGTGAGGCAATTGGGGCTAAGTGACTTGCCCAGGGTCACACAGCTAGTAAGTGTTAAGTGTCTGAGGTCGAATTTGAACTCAGGTCCTCCTGAATCCAGGGCCAGTGCTCTATCCACTGCGCCACCTAGCTGCCCCCAGATCATGTTTTTAAATATCCATCACACAGAAGATAAAGATATAGCTTTTCTCATGTTGATAGTTATTACACCTAAAACAATGTGAGAAAAATGGCATCTTAGAAAGGAGGAAATAATTAAGAATTATTTGCTACTAACTAGCAAATGTATTCCCCATATAGGGCCTAGCAAAATCTTTGTATTCATTTTACATTTCTTGAGCCAAACTGGCTGATATAACGTTTCCTCTCCATAAGATTCTATTTCCTGCCACAGATCTTTTGCCCATACTGTACCCCCTGCCTAAAATGTGCTCCCTCCTCACTTAAATCTTGTGGAATTACTAGTTTCCCTTCTAGGCTCAGCTCAAGTGCTTCCTTATACATGAGACCCTTCTTGTACCTCCCCTGCCCCAGATATTAGTGCCTTCTCTCCAATGACTTTTGATTAACTTTATCTATGTTTAGCTGTGTTTTCATGAAGTTTTTTCACTTGAGTAAAATATAAGCTTGAGGATATGAATTACTTTGTTTTGGGATTTGTGTCCTTAATACTGCATGCAAGGTACACAGTAGGTATTTAATACATGCATGTTAAACTGAATTAAGCAGAAAAAATCTGGAAACATGCCCCTGGCAAAAGGGATTATATTGGCAGGCTGGTTTGTTCCTTGTTTGTCCTTTGTGCTTCAAGAGGACCAAAATGACATCACTATGTTGGAGTCAAGGGACAGTGTGTCCAGCTGTGGCTAATCAAACCAATAGAAGCTCAGAAGGCTCTACCACAGGTTGGGCACAAATAGTCCATAGGAGCATTTGGAGTGGAGAGGTTTCTAAATGTGCACATCTCACGCTTCTTCTGCCAGATTGCCAGGCACCATTTTTGATTAAGGGTAGAAAATCAAATGATAAGGATGGCTTGGTCATTAAGACAGGCCTGATCAGATCAGGCCACTACTCACTACTGTAAGCTTGTGTTTTCAGGCATCACATGTAACTGTGGGGGAAAATAATCTTATCTGATTCCCTGGAATTCTGCCACAATGAGGAAAAGATAACAGACCCTGATAGTATATGGATCATTCCAGCAATTGTTGGTTGAGTTGACTGCTTTCCCCTCATTGAGTATTTTTCCTTCCTCATCTTTCTAGATCCCCTTAATGTTTTGTCTTCCCCCAGTATTCTGTGAGAAGTAGAGATTTTCTGGTTTGCTTTTATTTACATCACCTGTCCTCAACACAGTGCCTGACACATAGTAAATACTTCATAAATGATTCATCCATCCATCCATCCATCCATCCTTCTCTCTATGCATACATCCATCCATCCAATAATGATAGCCAACATTCCACTTTACCATTATTATCTTGAGTCTTACAACAACCCCATGAGACCATAGTAATAATGTAGACTAGTATTTATATAGTGCTTTTAGGTTAAAAAAATCCTATGTGTAAATATGTGTGTGCATAAAATTCATCATTTGTAAATATGTGTTTACATAAAATCTCATTTCATTCTCACAGTACTCCTGGAAGGCAAGTGCTATTACTATCTCCATCTTACAAAACAGGAAACTGAGACATAGTGAAATTAAATAATTTGCTCAAAGTCTTACAGCTAGTAAGTGAAAGGCAGGATTTGAACTGAAGTCTTCCTTACTCCCAATCCAGTATTTTATCAAGAATTTCAAAACTCACCTGTCTGCTAAGGCCAGGGCTCTTTGAATTTGCACATTAATTCTCTATGATGTTTGCTCATGAAAACAGCAGGCAGTGTGGTCTAATGGAAAGAGCATTGATTCTGGAGTCTGTAGAACTGGATTTAAATCCTAACTCTCACACTTGGAAACTAAACAAATTCCCTAACCTCTCTAGGCCCATGTCCTCTGCTCTGAAATAAAGGGAGTGGACAGGGTGATCTTGGATGCCCCTTCCAGCTCTCAGTCTGTGATCAATGAACAATGGATTATGTTATCATTACTGCCCCCATTAAAGCCCTCTTCCAATGCATCCTCTCATTATGGAGAAGCCTATGCCAATGGGGCACAAGCTCTGGCAGGTTCTGCTGACACCTAGCACCATTCCTAATCCCTAACATTTGTTGTGGTACCTGAAAAGTGATTAATAAATGCTCATTGAATGAAGACCAACTTCTAAAACCTCCGAGTGAGGGTCCAGAAATCAAATTTATAGCTCAAATAGGCCCATCATGTTGTCTTTATGACAATAAATGTTTTGGCTAATTCAATTCAAAGCCTTACGCTTATCAAACTCCTATAGTACTGAAAAGGATGACCTAGGAACTGGAACTACAGTGATTATCAAAGACAATCAATCTTTTTTTTTTTTTTTTTTTTTTTGGTGAGGCAAGTGGGGTTAAGTCAATCAATCATTTCCTAAGCAATTAGGCTCTGGGTTCAGCCTTAGAGATTTAAAGGAAAAAAAGTTAAAACAGGACTTGACCTCAAGGAGATTACATTCCTTTTTTCATTTTTTAAGTTAATGCTGTATATTTTTCTTTATCAATAAAGCATTTTTCTTCTCTCCTTACTCCCCCCAATTAACCAATTAAACAAAAAGAAAAAAAAGAAAACCCTTGCAACAAATATATATTTGTTTACTCAAGATAAACAAATTCCCTTGTTGGCCATTTCCAAAAATGGCCAATTCGGGGCAGCTAGATGGCGCAGTGGATAGAGCACCAGCCCTGGAGTCAGGAGTACCTGAGTTCAAATCTGGCCTCAGACACTTAACACTTACTAGCTGTGTGACCCTGGCCAAGTCACTTAACCCTAATTGCCTCACAAAAAAAAAAAATGGCCAATTCATTCTGCATTTACCTCCGTGTCAGAGGCAAGTTCTATGCGTCATCCTCCATCCTCTGGAATGCAAGAAGTTTAAATTCTAATAGAGGAGAAGTTCTATATGAAGTCTACTTATGCCTAGAGTATAAAATTGGAATTACAGCTCCCAAACAGTTACATGGAGATAGATTCCAGCTTAGCCTGAGGAAAAACTCCTCATATTTTGATCTGTCCAAGAGTGGCCATGAGTGTACTTACTCCTTCAAGCAGGTTCTGGATGATGACTTAATGGGAATGTGATGGATGGGAGTCATGCTTCAGGGTAGGCTTTAGATTGGATGGCCACTGGAACCCTTACAGTTCTGCCATTCTGTATTCCTAAGTAATATGATACATTTGCTTTAAGAAAGTTTGGGTCTTGAAAATTTCCATATCCTAAGAAACATATGAGTTTGTAAATGACTGAGCTTGTGCCACTTCACAGAGAATAGATGAAATAAAGCATTGTAAGATTAAGCCCTTCCTCTCCCTCCCCGAGTTGTTATTTCATCATGTTTCATGACTGTTTCCATGTCAAAAGCATATATTTTAGTGCTTTCTAAACACATACTCACATTTGTCTGAAAAGAAGAGTGAGGCAAATGTTTCTGAATTACTAGGTTTAAATGAATCATAGACTTCTCTAAGGACAGCAAAATAAACAAACTCAAAGCCAATGACTCTCTAGGACTGACTTATTCTTTTATTTCTGTTTGTTTGCTTGGTTTTTTGCAGGGCAAGGGGGGGGGGGCTAAGTGACTTGCCTCGGGTCACACAGCTAGGAAGTGTCAAGTGTCTGAGGCCGGATTTGAACTCAGATCCTCCTGAATCCAGGGCCAGTGCTTTATCCACTGTGCCACCTAGCTACCCCTATTCCTTTATTTCTAAGCCTGGGAAATTAGACTCTGAGTGTCTACTAGCCACACTGAGATGGTGGAGTCATGATTTGGTTCATCTATTGCTGATATGCATACACTTGTAAATCCTAAAAATGGGCTTTCCTGGTTAAGATTGGCGTTCCTGGTTCATGTGTTCATTCAACAAGTTTATCTTAAGGACCTACTATGTGCCAGGCCTGGTACCTAGTACTGGAGATACAAAGACAAAGCAGACTTTGCCCTCAGGGAGCTTATATTCCTTTTGTTAACATGGGCTTTCCCATAAACATATTAAAGCATTTCATCAGTTGTAGATATGAATTATAAGACTCTCTGATCTGTACTAACACTTCACTAATTTAATAGCACTCCACCGATTTCAAGTACTTGAGGGGAAGACCAAGATGACTTAATGGCATAAAATATTATTTTCATAGAACTGGCTTTACAAACTTTCAAATTCATATAACTGGAGGCTAATAGAATTCTTTAGGGACCTGAATATAATGAATAGATAGCAGAATCATTGGCTTTAGAGGTAGATGGGAACTCAGACACTATCCTTGGTGCTGATGATAAAAAGACAAAAATGAAATGATTACTATCTTTATAGAGCTTACATTCTATTCTGGGAGAAGGGGGCAGCTACAACGTATGCTAAGTAAATTCAAAGACTATCCAAAGATGAAGGGGCTAACAACTCAGTGAAGGAGAAACTCTGTTCATCATTCATCAATAACAGAATCTTAATTGGATAGGACTTTGTAGTCCACAAAAGCCTCTCTACAGCATCCAGTGCCTGCTTCCAAGATATACCACTTCCATTTTGGGACAGCTATAATTGTTAGAAAGTTTTCCTTGACTTACCAAGCCCAAATCTGCATTTTCTGTCTTCCATAAAATGCCCCTAGCTCTTCCTTCTGGGGTCAAACAAAACTATTCTAATGATTTTTCCAAGACACAGCCCGGCAGATTCTTTTTTTTTTGAGGGGCAATGGGGGTTAAGTGACTTGCCCAGGGTCACACAGCTAGTAAGTGTCAAGTGTCTGAGGTTGGATTTGAACTCAGGTACTCCTGAATCCAGGGCTGGTGCTTTATCCACTGTGCCACCTAGCCGCCCCCTTCAGATTCTTGAAGACAGTCATTATGCCTTCAATACTCGCCTTCAATTCTCCCTCTCCCAAGAGTCCTAGTGAAGAATGTAGTGATGATGAAATCTTGTGTCACTGGGCCATTTTGGTGAACTGAGGGCTAAGTAAGATGTTAATAACCATTATAGCACTTTCTGGTTTATAAAAGTAGAAGCAAGACCTTGTGAATGTGAGTCATTATTTTCATACTGAGTGTATTAACTAATGTCATAATCGGTTTCAGGAATATGAGAAGCATGGGATCACAAGACACTTAAACCGTGACAAGAAAAGCCTTTCTGTGTCCATCATCACTTGCCCTTCCCAGCTGTCCATCTGAATCAGACCACAGCTTATGTTTGACTCTCCCCTAATCTGCAGTTTCTCTGGCTTTGCAGCCCTAAAATCAAACTTACCCATGTGAGGTTTTCTTTGATCCTTTCCCAAGGATCCCATGGGTTACTGGGAGGGACATCAAAAGGAATCTAGTCCAACCCCACCTTTTACAGATGGTAGAACTGAGCCCTAAAGAGGTTAAGTAAGTTTCCCTAAGTCTCACAGGTAGTAGAATTGGGATTCAAATCCAGGCCCCCTAGTTCAATATCCAGTGCTCCTTTCCGCTATACCATTTCTTTCTTTTTAATAGCATTACTTGTTCAGCTGTGGGCACAGGACAGATGTTTAGTAAGCATTATTGACAGATTCTTCTTTCTCCTCAATGTCAATGGTCCTTTTCAATCAATGTTATCTGAGCACTTGAGACCTTAGAAGAGAAAGGACCTACTCTAGATTTAGGAATTTGTAGTTCTCCTATTTCCAAACATCCCATTGAAAACCACCTCTCTCATTCTGGGTGCTAGATTAGTCTACTTCCTAGGTAGGTACCTGAATTTATAGTCAGGAATCATAGTTTTGCAAATATGTTTTTTAAATCACAATAGACCATCTTCAAATTCCATAATTCTTTAGTAACTGAAAAAATTTTAGTACAAAATAATCCCTTCTTAGTATTAGACCACTTAGAGCTGCAGAAATTGTTGTGGGATTTTAACACAGAATTTCAAAGTGACATCTGAAGCCCTTTGGTCCATCCTGTACCTAAGCAAGAATCGCCCCCTGTAATAGCACTGACAAGTACTCATCCAGCCAATGCCCCTCTGGTGAGGGGTAACCTACTACCTTCTCTGGTAGCCCATCACACTTTTTTTTTTTGGTGAGGCAATTGGGGTTAAGTGACTTGCCCAGGGTCACATAGCTAATAAGTGTTAAGTGTCTGAGGCTGGATTTGAACTCAGGTGCTCCTGACTCCAGGGCCAATGCTCTGTGCCACCTAGCTGCCCGACCATCACACTCTTAACATAACTCTCATTGTTAGCATTGTTTCCTTATCCTACCTTCATGCCCCCACCAAGTTTTCTTCCTTTTCTAGGCTACACATCTCTACTTCCCTCAGCTGATCCTCATGACAAAAGAGTAGACTAAGTTACTTTGTATTATAGATGTATTCCTAAGAAGTTTTGTGCCAACGGGATGTTTTCAGATCAGATATGTTAGATGTATGAATTTCAATTTCAGTGAATCATTTAGTAGACCTTTTAAAAATGCTAATGCTCCTTTCCTAACAATATAAAATAATTTTTCATACAATCTTGAACTTTAAGCTGTTAAATGTCCAATTTCCTCCTTTTAGAGACTTTTTGAAAACTTTTTTTTTAAGTCCTCAAAGCCTTCTAGAAGATAGCTTCCACATCATCTTGTCAAACCCTTTATTTCAGAGCTAGGGAAAGTGAGACTCAGAGAATCTATGTGACTTTCCAGAGCTCCCATCTGCCAGCAATGGCAAATCTACAACCAGAAACCTGGTGTTCTGACTCCTAGCCCACGGCTCTTTCTCCTATGCCATGCTTTCCTCTTCTATCATAAGACCAGATTTTTATTAGGCTTTATTAAAGCAAGACACTCCTCTTTTCCATGCAGATAGTTGTAATTTCATTTATTTATTCTCTGTGTTTTACTTTTTAGTTGTCTTCTGATCCTGGTTGATACATGGGGGAGGGTATTTGAATATTAGTCTGTATGAACGTGCTTAACATATGCAAAAGGAAGAAGTCATACTTGGATGAAAATTAATTTATAAATTAAACTTCTTAAGAAAAGAATTATGTCTAAAACCAGTAGACCTTTGCTGTTTTAATAAAAAAAATCCACAAGCAGTTGCCATAAAACTTTTTCTCAAATACTATTTCATAGGTTATAAAAAAATCCCCTTGATAAATGTTATATGAAGTACTTTAGTTTCTTTATTAGTGTTTTGTATGAGAGCTAATGACCTTGCATAAGGCAAACATAAATTATATTCACATACCTTCCCTAGAGTAGCTTTATGTAAATGTACAGCAATAGTTCAGGTTTGAACTTCTCCAGTAACACAAGAAAATAAGTTTTATCGGGGTTTAGGGGTTTGGGTACTGAGAGAAAATGAGCAGGTTAATTAACACGTTTTATTTAAGATCTAAGCAACTATCAGGAAACCAATATATAGATAATGAAAGTAAACTTTCTATCTTAGTCTTTGGTAAAAACAAAATGTGCAGCACCGTATGGTGCAGTGGTACAAACCCCACATTTACAGTCAGGGAGTCTGGGTTCAAATCCCTGATTTGTCACATACTGGCTTTGGGATGTGGGGCTGGTTACTCATCTTAACTTTCCCAAAACTCTTCAGCTGAACGAGTGAAGGAGAGCTCAAAGTTCTCAAACGTCACTTCTAACTATAAAATTTAGGAGTGCTCCTAAGGTCCATCAGCTCAGATACCTATGGTCAGTGAAGAAAGAGAAGAAGCATTGTTTTGAACAGTTTCCAACTTTGGATAGTCATCTTTTTGCTTCAGTGCAATAAGCACCTGTTAAGACTCTGCCATGTGCCCAGGTCAGGAACTGGGCTAAGAGCTGGGAATACAAAGGCAAAGGACTGAAATGATTCCTTCTCTCAAGAGATTGATTTTTCTGCTGCCTAATCTAGTGCTAAACTTCCACATTAAATTTGAACAAGGTTATTTACTCATTTAGCTGAGAAATCTTTCTCTGTGACCTCACACACAGAGGTCTGATATCCCATCTTACCAAAGGTGCCCATTGTGGCTTAAAAAGAAAAGTAAAAGCCCTCCATTTTTTAAATGAAGTCTTTGGTTTATTGTTTCCAATATAATGTGTGCCATAGATTATGGAGGATCATTGGCTTAGGGCTAGAAGAAACTTTAGACGGGATCTGATTCCATTCTCTCATTTTACCAGAAAGGAAACTGAGGCCCTACAAGGTTTGGTGACTTTGCTGGGGGTCGCAAGGTAGTATTAGCTGAGCCAGGATTTGAATGTGGGTCCTTAACTCAAAATATACTGCATTTCCTAATGCACCACTCAGAAAAATGAGGGAAGAGCTTGGCATATTAGGGGGAAATATGTAAATACATAGAATGCAATTTGGTCATTATTTATTAAGCACTTACATGTTTTGTACTGCTCTAGATGCCAGGGATAGTAAGACAAAATAGAAAAGATTCTTTCTCCTTAATACAGTAACATTCCAGTGGCTGGAGGTGGGGATTGGGTGACACAACATACAAAAATAAGAAAATACAGACTATAACAATAAGGACTAGACCTATAATTTCATTGGTATAGTTGAAAAGAAAATCCCTATAGCAATGTAGATTAGTACCTTCTGTTTGGAGAAGCTAGGTGGCACAGTGGATAGTGCATTGGGCCTGGAGTCAAGCAGACCTGAGTTCAAATTTAGCCTCAAAGAATTACTAGTTAGGTCACTCTGGACAAGTCACTTAACTGAGTTTGCCTCAGTTTCCTCATCTGTAAAATGAACTGGAGAAGAAAATGGCAAACCACTCCAGTATCTTTACCAAGAAAACCCCAAATGGAGCCATGAAGAGTGAGAAACAACTGAATAACAACAAACCTTCTGTTTAGAAAGTTGTGACCCTGGTATGCATCAGAGAGGATTTGAACCCAGGTCTTCCTGACTACAGGCCCAGTGCTCTAGATCCACTGTGCTATTCTGCTTCTCAATACAAAGAATGTATACACAAACATATGTGTGTATATATGTATATATATTTATGCAGATTTGTGTATTTGCTTTCTTTGTTTACTCACGTCTCCATTCATTTGTTCATTCGTTTATTTATTTATGATGAGCTACAGTTCCCAACTTCATTAGTGACACAATTTGCAAGTATTCTTTCTAAGCAGCCTGTGGAGAATGCATTTGATGTTAAGTGAGTGTCTGAAACCTGAGAAGCAGCCCCTTTTCCTCTGGCACGTAGTATTAAGGGTGGGGGGGAGGATGCTGACAGGAAGGTCACATGGGATGCCTAGCCCATGGGTCATTGGGGAAGCCAAGCCACTTCCTTCAGCTTGCCTAAAACAAGCCTAACTAGCCCTGAACTTGTAAACTTCATCTGGCAGATGCCTTACGGGAGCCTGATTCCAGATTTCAGTGTAAACAGGACCAGAGAGAGAGAGAGAGAGAAAGAGAGACGCTGTTTTCTCCGACAGTGGTATCTGTCACCCTCTTTGGGCAACATGTCCTTTCCCATTTGATTTAGGCTTCAACTGTGAGGCTCCATACGACTTCTTTTCAAGCTGTTGGGCTCAACCAGTAGAATCAGCTGCTCAGCTTAGGCTCTTTCCTACTTCGTCGGGCTGTCATGGGGGCTGTGATGGTTTGCCTTGCAGAAAACAAAGTTTCCATCAGACAGGTAACCAGTGTATGTATGTGTGTTTCCATTTAGTCTTTTTCAAAAATGGGGCTCTAGATGCCATCTCCTTTGTGTTGATTCCATTCCAATTGAACTTAACAGGATATCAGGGTGTGTGTATGTGTGTGAAAAAGACAGACAGACAGAGACAGAGAAAGGGAGAGAAGGACACAAATGTAACTAATAAGGATGTCCTCAGACTAGACCATGGAACATACAACTCCCCAGTGGTGGCATGTAGAGGGAATAGTAAAGTGCTTTCCGATTTCCTCATGTTGGGACAGTGGTCAGAAGCCCACTGAAATAATCCCCGATGACTAGAGCATTGACTTGAAAATAGCAGACAGGGCTAGAGGCATCCATCACAGCAGAATACAAAAAAATGGAGGTCGTCTGAAGTCTTTGTGCCAAAGATAACTTGAGGGTACTTTGGAATTCTCTTTGCCGGTTTTCCTTGTCTTGCAATGTTTGTCTTGACAAATGATAATGATTGTGTCACCTCAGAACTTCAGAAACAGACTTCCTCGGTTATTCTTCACTTATTATTCCTTGCTTATTATTCATTATATGGGTGGCATCTGATGTTGAAACTCTTAAAACCAGAGATGAGATGAGTGTTTCTGAAAACGTAAAGTCTTTAAGATATTATAGCCCACTAAGATGAAACACCGAATGATTGTTTTAGACATTTGCACATAGATTATCTATATGGATAAGATATGATGATTGTTATATCCCATATATACTGTGCCCCTAAGGTGGGCACATCTAACCTGGGGTGTCTGTATATATAGGTATGTATATGTTTTTGTGTGTGACTGTATTCTGCCTCTGGGCCACACTCTTTATGTGACCATGGGCTTACCGAATAACTAAGATAATACTAGATGACTAGAGCATTGAACTGAAAATGGCAGACGGGGCTTCATCACAACAGAATGCAAAGAAAGGGAGACTTTTCTGAAGTCTCCATGCCAGAGATAACTTGAGGGTCCTTTGGAATTCTCTTTGCAAGTATGAAAATCATTGCCTCCTGTTGTCCTGTTTGTTTAACAGATTAGCGACACAGGCCACTCCTTAATATTCCAAGTTACAAAGTAGATTATGTCTACCCACTTCCCTCCCTGCAGAAATTAATAATAGCAGATATTTGCATGCCATTTTAAGGTTTTAAAAGTATTTTGCATGTATTATCTTATTTCAGCTTCACAACAGCCCTTTATTTTAGGGACTACAGGTATTATTACCCCTATAACTATAGTACCTCTGATTTATATGAGATAGTTATATAGGAACATATATGTAAATATATACATGCATTTTTTAAAAACCTATAAGCAATTAATTGCTGAACTCTCACATGTGGTTTTTTTTTCATCTTCAAAATCCAGATTGGTTTAAAGGTAGTGGTAACAACAACAACAACAACAACAATTTAATAATAACTTGTATTTACATAGCACTTTAAAGTTTACAGAGAACTTTGTATCTTCACAGCAACCCTGTGAGGTAGATGCTATAATTATCCCCCATTTTACAGATGAAGAAAGTGTAGCAGACAGGAAGAGGAGCTGTTTAATTCATCATAACTTGTACGTCAATATTTACCATCATACTTATCAGCTTATGTGAATATTGATCAATTGAGAATTCAAGTCCTTTGAAGGCAGGGACCATTTTATTTTTTGGTTAGGTCTCTAGCTCCTAGCACAATGCTTATTAAGCTTGGGACTGAATGAATGTTTTTGGTGACCCTTGATTCACATATCTACCCCCACCTCCTTTTCAGGTCAACATTTAACATCCAGGTCAAACTCTCCTTATTTCTTCATGGGATGAAATTGTTCCAACCAATACTAACACTAGGCATCTAGGTGGCCAGGGGCTAGACTGATGGGCTTGAAGTCAAGGAGAACTGAATTCAGATCTTGCCTCAGTTTCCTCACCTGTAAAATGGAAATGATAACACTTGCCTTGAAGGTTTATTAAGAAGATTAGATGAGATAACATAAAGCACTTTGCAAACCTTAGTGCTCTCTATAAATGCTAGCTGTTCTTTCATTAAATTTAGCTTTTAATTCTTTTTTTCTCCTGGAAGGCAATTCCAATTCCATTTAAAGAGGTCTTTTTGGTTCCCTGGGCAGCTCTGTTTTCCAAAGGGACCTTTGGTCCAGTCTGACTCAAGCTGGATGATTAGTGAACACTCAACCATTTGCTTGCAGTGGTTTGTTCTCATTTTTGCATGCGTATGCATGTGTGTACACATACAGAGTAAATAAGAGACAGCCAAGAAACTCTTCCGACAATTTAAAAAAAATAATAATGAAGGTTCATCTCAATTTGGGAATAATCAGCCCCAAGTCAGCATGCCTTCAATTTGGTTCAGGCCGCCTGCTGCATGTGAAGTGGGGAAACGTCTCATGTCTACGATTCTCATTAGGTGATGTTTCTGTGGCATGTCCTGTTGAAAAACAGCTTCCAAGATGTTTTGACTAATGAGCAGCAAATGTCCCTGCTTCTTGCAATTAGTGAGAAATTGGCAGGAAGGCCAGATGGGTTGGGGAAAGTTTTCTGCATTTGCCTCTAAGACCAAAACAGATAATGGGTCAGAGAGCACATTGGCCTTTTGCAGATACTTGGAGAAATTCAAGAATGTGGTGTGTTTAGATATAGGAAGGGCAGGTTAGAAATAATAAAGCACAGTTTTCCCTCAAGCTTCAAAAGAAGACTGGTTGCTTTTCAAGAAGGCATCCATGTCAACGATGTAAAATTTCTCTGAAATGGCCCTAGGACATTCTCAATAGTAATTAGCTGAGATCATTTAATTTGGATGTCTCTATCTTGTTCAATGTTGGGAGCTGATTAGTCCACCTCATAGGGGAAAAAAAATAATAAAAAGGGAAGACACCAAAATCTCATGGGACCTAGAGATAATGATTATGTAAAATGGCATCTTAGTGAAGATTCTTGGCTTTCTGTCATTAATTATGGGCTTATTCTATTGGCGAAAGTTTTGTTTCTCTGTCATCAAACAATACATATCTGGTTTTGTTTGTGCCAGTGCAGGAGCTTATAATAAGACACAGAACTCCTCCAGAACCCCATTTATAGTCAAGCAGTTATTTATGCCAGATGACATAAGAATAACATTGATATGAAAGATGCTGAGATTGGCTGTTAATAGATTTCACTTCTAATTCGGAGATTTTGGAATGAGCCCTATGAAGATAGAATTGCTGACATTTAGATTTCTCTTCCCCTGATCCCCAACAAAAAAGAATGTGTGTGTGTGTATATATATATAGTTGTCTTAAGAGATATATCATATATATTTTAAGGTAACAATAATGGGTTATCCTTCAGATAATATGCAATGGGCTTCTTCCTTTCTCATTGAAATGGAGGTCTTTCTTCTCATTGTTGTGGATATTTATTCATTTATTCAATAAAGATATATTAAGTCCCTATGATATCCAAGGCACTGCGTTGGGTATCTTAGGGCAATTAAAAAATACAAATAAAAGCTCTTTTCCTGTCCCCACTGAGCAAGTAGACTGAGAGAGTTATGATGACAAATACACTGTTATGCCTAGTAGAAGTGGAACCAAAGGATGGATAGATGAATAATGATGCAGAACAATTTGGAAATATAGAAAATAGAGAGAATTCTATCGACTGGCCTCTGTCTCCTCTGAAAATTAGGAGGAAAGATCATCTGCTATGAGGGAGAGAAAGGGCTGAGGTCTTGGGTATAAAACTTTTAGTATAACCTCTAGCAGATGAATAAGTTTGAATGTTCCTATTGGAGAAGATGCTCATTTGGCTGGAGGGATATAATGGAGAAAGATTTATGATGTACCCTGAATTTAGAGGAGAAGCCATTTTACCGGAACATAAAAGAAACCTATTATATTTCCACGGTTGATTTATTTGTGCTTGTACAAACTATGCTGTCTATTTAGTTTGTCCTGGAACAATATTAGCAGTACAGACATAACCTGCATAACATTTCCCCAACCAACATTGTTTGACAATTACATCATCAATATATTATAACCAAAGTCCACTGTAATGTCAGAAATTCCTGGGTCATCGACCCAGGACATTTGTTTCTATGGCTCTGCCATATTCTTTTCACCTAATACCATGTTGACATAGGACAAGAACACTCAACTATCAATGCCATGCCTTTTGAAATTATTTATACTGGCCTTGCTGGTAGATTTACAATGATTCACACTCCAAAGTGTGCACTACCCCACTTTTTTGCCCCCTGACTGAGCAAATGCCATGTTACCGACGCATTGGGAGCATTAGTTATCTGAAACATATACTCATAATGGCAGCTTTTTTGATTTTTAAAATGCATTTGACTACTGGATGGGGCAAGAGACTGGACTTCCTCTTATTGAGGAGTATTGGGAACACCTGTAAGTGGAAGCTCCCTTTAGTGATGCAACTTGGAGAATTCTTTGCAACTTGGAGTATCAGAAAGTTGCCTGGACCACTGGGAGGTTGTGATTTGGCAATGATCAGACAGTTAGCATGTGTATTACCATGATCTGAACCCAGTTTTTCCAGGCTCCTAGCATTGTTGGCTATCTACTCTGCCACGCACCTATTGCTCTTACTAGACCTCAAGTTGATAAGAGTGTGAGGGATCTGTTAAGCAGAGATAGTACACAATTGAAGTATTTAGCTGTCTGCTTGCACCTGGACTAAGACCCCACCCCCCCCCAACACCACCACCATCCAACAGACTGTACAGACCTCAGAGCAGCTGCCTTATGACCCACCTAGGCCTAATTCAAACTGGTAACCTAGAAGGTCTGCATCCCATTACCAGGAAATCACATCATGCCAGCTCCGTTATCTGTCATGTTTTTATTATTTTCCCACTCACTTACTAAACCATGCTTGTTTGCAGTGTGCTGTTTCCCAACTCTACATCAGCTTTATCCACTTACTTTCTTCTGATGAAGATAAAATTCTTTTGCACAAAAGCTGCTAGTATGCATTTCATGCTCTGCCTATTGGCAGGGGACTATATAATAGCATCTAAATTCACTTAAGGAAAATGGGAACTGTGAGTCACACATAATCATTGCCAGATAGATTGTTAATCACTTGATGATTCTTCATAAACCTGCTTTTGCATTGGGATTATGAGTTCTCTCATCTCTGCATTTGCCTGTCAGTTTCTCTGAATCTTTCTACACGTTGCAGGTGCAGGGCTGAGGCAAAAACTTTTTTTTTATCGAATTACCTAACAATTTCTATGAAATGTATTAAAATTATTTAATTATGCTCTCTTTTACACTCTTCCTGTTTCATTTCTTTGCATACCTATATGTAAAACCCATTCATCATGAACATGTGAATAACAAGTCTCCTGTAGGTTTAGACAAGACCAAGGGTTCTTAACTTTTTTCCTATCATGGACCCCTTTGGCAATCTGATAAAGGTCATCAACCCCTTTTCTAACTAATGGTTTATTGTTTAAAATTCATAATTGAATGCAGTGCCAAATTTCAGGGATTACTGAAAATTTCATTGTTGTTCAGACTCTTTGTGAACCATTTGGAATTTTCTTGGCAGAGATACTGGAGTGGTTTTTCCATTTCCTACTCCAGCTAATTTTACAGATGAAGAAACTGAGGCAAACATGGTTAAGTGACTTGCCCAAGTCAAACAGTATGTGTCTAAAGCCGGATTTGAACTCAGGTCTTTGGGACTCCATACCTAGCACTCTTACCACTGTACCACCTAGATGCCTTTAGTGAAAATAAAAATGTCTTTTTCCCCCATCCAAGTTCACAAACCCTCTGAAATCTTCCCACTTGCTCATTGGGCATATGTGGACTCCATGTTCAGTGTCTCTGGTAGCATTTGCTCTCTGTGGCTGATCTGATAACGAACCTCTCCAAACTTAGCTAAGCTGGCTCTCAGGCAACAAACCAGCAGTCCACTATTGACTGGACCTGTACCCAGAGACCTTTCACCATGGTAGGTATGACTTACCAGATCTTACTCTCTGTTGTAATAGCCTTCAAGAAATCCAGATCACCTCCTTTTCAATGAGGCAGGCAAGTAGGACTTTTCTTTGAACATCATCCAGCAAATAAGGAATTATCAAAAACAGATCTCCTGTTTCCAACTCTGTGACCTGTGTTCAGGATAGGTTCCATTGAATTTATAACTCAAGTCCAACATTTACATCGACTATAGCCTTGCTGTGTAACATGGTAGACATGTCCTGAATTATGAACAGGCCACAACCATCACCATTAAACTTGTTTCCATCTTTCATTGCCAAAGCTTTTTATTACTAATTTACAAGAATTGACAGTAGTATTCAAACAAGATTGTCAGATATTTCTTTACCATTCAGTACAATTGAGCTACATTACCTTAATCTTCATAGCTTTATGTATTCAGTTGATTAACTGTACACCAGACACATCTCCCTGACAATAGAGAGCTACAGTAAACTTGTAATAGAGTTGTGATGACTGGTGTGGTAGCATCTGGTGAATTCAAAAATAAATTTCTCCTGCCCCATAAACGCTTCAGCCTTTATGAGTGTAGGGTGCATTTATTCCCCAGTATACTCAACTGCCTTGTGAAGGGAGGGTGCAAATCTCTTTCTGCTTACAAAAATGCATCGAGCTGAAATACTTTTTATCAGCTATTCTTGGTGTGTTCTTCTTTTGTCTTCTTCTTCAAAAAAAGAATAAAGTAGCTTCCAAAAAAGTGACTACAGCATGCTTCGTGACATAGTTCTTACCTCAATTCTCATAGGATTTGTGTTAGTCTTTTTCCTTAGGAGTACTTTGATCAGCCATTCAGAAGTCTGCAGTGTATTGTATGATAGTGATAATCAGAGACCTCTTTCTTTAATTGGCCAGTGAAAAAAAGGAAAATATCTATTATGGTGAACAGTCCTGAAGTAATCGCAAGGTCACCATGTCTGTTTCCATCTGTTCTTAATTACAGTGGAGTTTAACATAGGATAAAATAAGGGGATGAGCCATCAATATCCAATCTCTAAGCTGTCTGAACAAGCTGAGCAAAAGAGGGATGCTCAGAGAATATTCTTGAGTGGAGAACAGTAAATGGTATCAAAAGGTGCTTTTGTATTGTTCTTGATTCATGGCCTTGTCTTCAAGTTAATTCAATAAACATTATTGATTATTTGTGTGTTCCCAACTGGGAGTACTTTCAGTGCTCTGCATCTAGGAGGAAGGAGATGATCTATATTCCAAAAGGTTCAGTTTCAAGAGAACTAATCTATATGTTACATCCAAGAAACATTCTCCCTTTATTCTCCTTTTAAAAGGGTGTGAGGAAGAGGGAGTGTTCTCTCTCTCTCTTTCTCTCTCTCTCAATTTTGTTTTAAATGTAGAGGTGACCCACCTTTGTTGGATAGAGGGACAGTCTTGCAGACAGGAAGAACTACATTCAAATCTTTCTTCCTAGCTGTGTGACCTTAGGCAATTTATTTAACCTCTCAGTTCACCAGACAACTGATGAGGCAGTCTTGTCTGCTGCTGCTGCTTTTGGAAGCAGCCAGGTAGCCAAGTGGATAGAGCTCCAGGCCTAGAGTCAGGAAGGTGTGAATTTAAATCCAGCCTCAGACACTTATCAGCTCTGTGACCCTGAGCAAGTCACTTAATCCTTTTTGCCTTCATCCCCCATATGTAAAATGAACTGGGGAAGGGGCGGCTAGGTGGCGCAGTGGATAAAGCACCGGCCTTGGATTCAGGAGTACCTGAGTTCAAATCCGGCCTCAGACACTTAACACTTACTAGCTGTGTGACCCTGGGCAAGTCACTTAACCCCAATTGCCTCACTAAAAAAAAAAAAAAAAATGAACTGGGGAAGGCAATGGCAAACCATTCCAGTATCTTTGCCAAGAAAACCTCAAATGGGGTTACAATGAGTCCGACATGACTGAAACGGCTGAACAACAACAAAATTACAAAAGTGTTGATCTGAATCAGTGGAGGGATTTTTTACATTGGAAGTTCCATACACTGATGAAATCACAGAGGAGACCCTCATTCCTCCTCATTACCCCCAAATAGTAGGATTTTAAAGAGATTTTATTTGATGAAACAGAATTAATTCCCAAAATGGGGTTTATTTTGAGATAGCAAATTACATGCAGTTCCTAAATTATAAACATCAAACTTATAATCATAGGTGATTGACATTCATGAATGAACATCTAGAGAATCCTGCCTCCAGAACCTTACCCTCCTAGGTTCCCATCTTTGGTTCCCTAATTCAGAACATGTGCAAAGTGATAGACCCTAGAGAACCACCTTCTCTTCTGCACATGGAAAGTCGACCAGAATGAATGTTACTGGTATCCAGGAGGGTCTGGCCAATGAAACCATTCCCCCAATCCCTGCCAACCCTAGCCTTGTTGAGTGATAAGAGGTGGTTTACTGATAACCCAAATTGAAATCTGGAATGTATTTTTCCATGAAAATAGCATTTTGAATACTGATTGGCTCTAGTTGAAATAGTATTATTTGTACTGTATTCCACTGTTATGGATTAAATAAGCTTTTGTGGGCTAGTCAGTAAACCCAACTGCCATGTATACTCCTATTTAAATAGTTCATTATGATTGCCTAGAATTTTGACATAACAACCTTCTGAGGCATAAGAATGATTATCCCTCCCCCCAATAAAAGGAATGATTATCCCCATGTTTCAAGTGAACCAATCGGAACGCACATACTTGATTGTAGACACATAGCCACGGAATGTTACAGCTACAGTTGGACTCAGATCTCCCACAAACCAAATCTTCACATTGCCTCTATGGAAAATGAGTGTAAAGTTCCTAACAGTGGGCTGACCAGTGAACCACTGAAGGATTCCACTCCTTCACTGTAAGACAGTGTTACTCCTCATGAACCAGTTCTGACAGTGTGTTTCCTCTGCAGAGGAGAAAGACTTCTACTTGAGGGATATTATCTTTTCTTTTCTTGTTTTAGCAAATTGCCCTCTTTTTTGCTATTTGTTTTAGAGGAATGTTGTTTGTACTTCATTCTCAAAGAGGACCATGACATTGAGGTGCTGTCACTGAATTGGATATAAGTGAGGGAAGGCTGTGCAAGGTCACCAGCCTCACTCTCTCCTCCAGAGCCATCTAGGTCCAGTGGCAAGATATACATCAGGATGACTGGAGGTGGTCCTGAATGTTTTAAGGCAATTGGGGTTAAGTGACTTGCCCAGGGTCGCACAGCTAGTAAGTGTCTGAAGTGAGATTCAAACTCTGGTCCTCCTGACTCCAGGGCCAGCGCTCTATCCACTGTGCCACCTGGCTGCCCCTTGGAGGGATGAAAGATAATTGCATGTCTCTTTTGATTAAGCTTCTTTGTGTGTATTTATTTGGTTGGTTGTCTTTATACCCCTAGGTCCTAATAAACTTTTTGAATCTCCAATTTGCATTTGGCAAATATGATGACCTCAGAAAGTATCAACCCATCTCAGCGTCGGTGTTCCACGATCCTTGCTGGAATGTGGTCCTGGGAAAGGGGTCTCAGAATTTTTACAAGCAAATCTCCTTTGTCTCCAACCTTGAGGTGGCAGCTTTAAGAAGCTGCCTGGCTTTCCTGAGAGACCAGATCCCAGGATTCGAGGCTGTGGAATCACTTTGTTTATGATGTTTGAGCTTGTGGCTTTTTGCTGCAGCTGTCACACATCACAGGCTGACATTCAAGTCCAACTGATTCTAGGGTCACGAGACTGACAGGGGGCAGTGGCTACCAAGGGCAGTCCAGTAGAGGTGGAAAAGGAGGTATTCTGGGAGCTATTAATAGTTAGCCTCTTGCCTAGAACCTCACCCCAGGGATAGCAGTTTGAACTTCATTTAATTGGATTGCCCCCAATAAGATCATATTACAAACAAAAGGTTTTATTGGAACACCTGATGCCAGGGTTTATATTAGAAATTGTATTCCAATATCATACATTGCTGTCAGTAACACCTAATATAAATCTCTCTCTCCTCCATTCCCCACAGTCCACATATGCGTCGAGTGTTTGCCAAATAGTATCTCAGACTGCGTAAGGGTAATTTATAATATTAGTCTACGGTAAATACATGAGATGCCATGGTATTCCCCAAAACATATTTGCCGCTCTTGCTAAAAATGAATTGAGAGCCTGGGCTAGCAGGGGAGGAAGAAAGTATTTGTGTGTGTGTGTGTTGCTCTATCCATCTGACTGTCCCATTTGGTAAAGGCAAGACACGGGGAAAGGTAGACACTCATTCTTCAAATCCTTACAAAGACCATTTTGAAAGCTCCCCAGTGACTGCACAAATTGTGATCAGGTTTTGTAGCCAGCGCTTCCACATTGATCTCCTTTTTGATAAATTTCAACAGGTGCTTGCTCTTGGCTAAAACATTTCAGTGGATGGCTCCCCGTTGGTGTTCAAGGGAGAATTATTAGCCATTAGAGCCCGATGGGGTATGCATGGTATGGGATGCAGCTTCAGCGTCTGCGTGATCATTTGTACCGGCTAAATATAGCTATGCCAGGAGAGGAGAGACTCACAGCTGGATTTTGCTAATTGCTTCCTTCATGATTTTTTAACTTGATTAATAGAAGAAATTTAATTTACTCCTTTTGAGGCTGAATGAACATAAATATCCTAGTGGTTCTTTACAAAGGAATTCTCCCTTGACATTACTTGGTTATGGTGATGTGCGCTGAAGGTACCAAATAATAAACAAGATCTTAAAAACCAAGGTTGGTTGTTGTTGTTTTGGGGTTTTATTTTTAGTTCTGGGTAAACACATTTGCAATAATACCCTCCTTCAGCACCTCACATTATTATGGAAGTGACCATGAATTTTACCAGAAAGGGTACCAAATGTGCCAGGCTTTAGTGAATTGCACAGTGCCTGGCATATAATAAGCATTTAATGAATAAATGCCTGTTGACTGACTGATTAAGCTCAAAAGACATTGAGTACAAATGGGTTGGGACGTGGATGGCTATTTGAACTCCATTCTGGCTAACTGTTGGTGATTTTTCCCATTTTTAATCTGGTTTGATTTGATGCTTCCAATTCTCCCACACACACCCCTCCAATTTAGAAAAAACAAACAACAACAACAAAAATACCCTGTTACAAACAGGTATAGACAAGGAAAACGAATTCCTATATTCCTGGCAGAGTTTGGAGAGGCTTATCACCAGAAGCTTGACCGTGGCAACCAAAGACATTATCACTTTTTATTATTTATTTCATCTATATTCTGCATATATTTAGTTGTGTACCTGTTTTCTCCACCTAGAGAATGTATGCTTCTTGAGGCCAGGGACCTTTGCAAGTCTTGTGCTTGTGTCTCCAGGCATGCAATAGATACTCAAATGCTTGTTGGGTAACTGAGTAGCCTGTAACCTTGGAGTTGTTCTACTTAAGTAGGTATTTAATAAATTCTTGATTGTTTGAAGGAGCTTTGATCCATCTCTTCAAAGTTAAAAAAAGGAATAAGAACAGAAAATATAAATCAGCTAAGAATAAGATTTTGGGGGAGTTTCCTCTTCACAGCCTTACCTTTTAGACATTTCAGTTAAATCACCATAATGTCACAAATACACATTTATTCACATATAACCTAAATCTAAGGCTCTGCTTTAGGAATAATAGGCATAGTACTTACCAACCCAATAAAGGAAATTCCAGGTTAAGCATCAAGACCCACTAATCTTTATTAATTATACAGAGTTAATAATCTTGCCCTAGGTACCTTAAGGGAGCAAGGACTCTATTAATCAATGAAAGGCTCAGAAGGGGTTTCCGGTCATCTCTCGGTCAGTATCTATCTCTTTTAGGAGGCAATGTGGCACATTGGAGAGAGGGCCTGCTTTGGAGACAAAGAACCTAAGTTAATCCCTGTTCTGCCACAGGTTGTGTGATTTTGGTTAAATTATTGAACTTCTCTGTGCCTCCAATTTTTTTCTATAAAATGAGAAGGTTGAACTAGAGATACCTTTAAGCCCTAAATCTATGGTGCTGTGAAACACAAATTCTAGATACTTTGATGCTACAAGAGTTTGTTGTTGTTGTTGATATTCAGTCTTTTTTCAGTTGTGTTCAGCTCTTTGTGATCCCATTTGGGACTTTCTTGGCAGAGATACTGGAGGGTGGTTTGCCATTTAATTCTGCAGCTCATTTTACAGATGAGGAAACTGAGGCAAATAGGGTTAAGGGACTTATCTAGGGTCACACATCTAGTAAGTGACTGAGACTAGATTTGAACTCAGGAAGACAAGTCTTCCTGATTCCAAGACCCAGCCCTCTTCTGACTCAAAATGCGGAGGTGACATAAGACAATGGGGCAGAGACATTCAGCTTCAAAGGACCAGGATCTGAATCTTAATTCTGCCACTTAGTCACTAGGTGACCTTAGTTAAGGCAAGTCCCATTACAAACTCTCTTTTCTAAACTTCTTGTTGTTTTTTCCTCTAAAAATGATCCTGACTGCAGTCTCCTAAACCTGGGAAAATTCTTGGCCATTGATCATCCTCAGTTTTTGCCACTTGGCTGGACCTCTGCCCTGCTAATTTCACCTTGATTTTTATTTTGGTCCCAGTCTCTCTCCATCTCTGCTGGCAGAAAGGATCTGTCTCCAAGGACATCTCTTCCATGAAGCCTTCCCTCTCTCCTCCTCCTTTCTGGTGGAAAATTGTCCTCAAATATTTTTCATGTCTTCATCAGCCTTAATATTCCCCAAATCATTTCTGTTTGGTTTGAAAATGCCGTGTGTGTACACACACACACACACACACACACACAAAACACACACTGTATAAACCTCTTCATACATACTCAGATAAACACCGAATTTTCCAATCAACAGGCATTTACCAGGGTAGGTATTGGGGCACAAAAACAAAAATTAAGACAGCCCCTGCCTTCAAGGAGCTTGTGTACTAAATATGATAGTGGGTGTCCCATAAATCTTAGTGCAGTTCGAAGCTTTAATGATTTCCATAACTATTTTGTTATTGTTAAGTCATGTCCATGGTGAATTCATGAACCATGCTGTCCATGGGGTTTTCTTGGCAAAGATCCTGGAGCAGTTTGCCATTTCCTTCTGTAGTGGTCTAAGGCAAACAGAGGTTAAGTGACTTGCCCAGGGTCACACAGCTAGTAAGTATCTGAGGTCAGATTTGAATTCATATCTTGCTGACTCTAGGGCTAGAACTCTAACCACTGAGTCACCTAGCTGCCTCCTTCTGTAAGCTGTTCAGTAGCTTTAATGGCTTCAAATCACACTAAGACTTTTGGGACACACCATACATAAATAACCATTACAGGTTTCAATGTATCAGCTTCAACTTCCTATTGGTTTTAGGGTAAGACAATTAAAACAACCCTGGGATTAAAAATAAAGAAAATCTTTGCAATAGGAAGATAGATATTTGAGAGTTAACTAACTAGAAATGAGCCTTTGGTCGGGGGAGAAAGACAGAGAAAGAGACAGACACAGACACAGAGAGACAGAGGGACAGAGACAGACAGAGAGAGGGAGGGGGAAAGAGACAGACACACAGACAGAGTGTGCGTGTGTGTGTGTGTGCGCGCGCACGCGCGCGCATGCGCGCGCATGTGCATGTGCACTTGGCTTGCTTACTCTTGGCTTTTGTCAAATGTTTGCATTCCTCCCAATGTGGCCTTAAGGAGGAGGCCTGACATTTTGGCTGGCTCCTGTCTTCAGTATTTTTGCCTTTATTCTAATATCCTGATGCTTCTTTTTCTCTCTGAAGCCACTGTGGCTCAGTCTCATCTTATAGCCAGTTCTAAAAGTGTAGCAACCTCCCCGTAAAGGTTCATTTCATTACAAACTGGCTGAAGGCAGTGAATTTATATTCAATCACTTCTTGGAGTGTTTGCCCCCAGTTTCCCTAGAAAAGGATTCACTCCAATATCACCCTAAATGGATTTTTTGGCCTTTCTTTCAGGCCCACGTTTGACATTTTCTCAAGAATGTTTATTTTTTAATTTACAACTTTGAGAGGTTTATTTTATGAGATGGGCTTTATGCAACAGAAAATAATGGGTTCAGAGAGAAAGAAAAAAACCTTGTGAATTTGAAAGAGACTGCCATGAGGAGGAATTATTCATTTCATTTGTCAAGAAGAAAAGACAGCTAACATGAAAGTGGAAGGAAGGTTTCAGGTTTCATTTCACATGTGGTGCAAGTCATATTTCATATATCAGCATACTGTGTGTGTTTATTTGCCATTAATATGAATTCTGATTTTCTTTTGGAAAGAAGTACTTAGGATATGAGCTTCATGGCAACGATTTTTATAATCTTCTGAAATCATTTCTATTCTCCCAACTACCAGCACCCCCTTTTTTTGGCTTGAATATTTCATTTCCTATGACTATCAGAGCCTAGAATCACAATATGACTTATATTCTTCCTATTGTTACTAATTCCCTATGGTTTTCAGGAAGACAACTTTGATCACTTTGTGCCTCACTTCACTTAGAATAGAAGCTTGTAAACAATCCTGTACTACCTAGTTAGGAGTGAATTTATAAATGGTCTGTTCTGATAGAAGTTCACCTAATGAACCTTTCAGCCCTTTCTTTTTTCTTTAAATGAAAGCATTAAGAAAATCCCATATCTGCCTCTCCAACATCATGGCGCTGAATTCTCCAGCTGCTTTAATTTGCTATCATGTGGCAGGAGGAGTGTGTTAGAAGACTCCAGGGTCATGAACCATCCCATCCATTCCTTGGTTCATTTCACAGCTTGCTCCTTTCTTAATACCTTAAGGTCCATCTTCTTTTTTCCCCTTCATTTGGCAAGAGTGACTTTTCTCAGGGCCCAGAATGGATGGGCCTCATGCTGATCCTCTTTTGTTTAATGTCCTCTTTCACTCTCGACTTAAAAAGTGCATACCATCACCCTAATAAGAGCATCGACGACATGCTTTTGCCATAAATGAAGCTGGATTGATAGAACATTACGGACCTGCACTTTTTTTTTAATATAAGCATCCTTCTTCTGTGGCCGATTTTTAAAACAAAGATAGCACACAAGAGCAGGTTCTGATTGTCAATAGCCAATTTGCCTTCATATGAAAGTCCTCTGGTAGAATGCGGTGTTTGGTGAGCGGAACTCACTTTACCTTTTTAAGTAAATAGGCAATTATGAGTCTTCAGATGAGACATAATTATATTTCCTCATTTCAATGGTGCTAATGGTAATTTGCTCTGTTAGGGCCATTCTGTTACATCAGCCTTCCGAGATGTTTGGAACGTGGAGGAGAGCCCAACAGCCGGGACTTCGGGCTTCTGCCTTCCATCTTTTTCATAACATTCTGCTACATTTGAGTACTTCATCTGACTATTGGAGGCTTCAGCTATCCTTGATGGAGATTTGTTCTCACTTGACAAAATCTCCTGAACATCATAGAATTGTGGATCTTGGGCTGAGGATATCTTAGTAAGCATCAAGTCCATTTCACTAGGCTTTAGCCAGATCAAGGTGGGAGAAGGATAAACTGGAAAAAGAAAATTTTTGCTTTAAGGAATGTCATTTATGTAAATGAGTATTTCAAGTGGTCCAGCAGTCTTTGAGAAACCTCCACATAAACTCGAGGAAGGAGGTATTTATTCATTGATGGCAAAAGTTTAGTGGTCTATGACTGACTTTAAAATAAAGTCAAAGCATTCAGTTCTCTATAGATCTTCATATAAGCAAGGGTCAGGTCATCTGACCCATAGTATAGCATCCCATCGCTTCAGTTTGAAAGGGAATTTTTCTTTAGGATCTTATAGAAATCAGCCATTACTTTGTCTATTTCAGACCCTAGCTGACCTGGCTTTGTTAGCATTTGGAGGATTTTGACAATTAGCCTCATATTCCAGCTTTCTGTTCCTGGACTGAAAGTTATGGGCTTTCTATAATTTGTTTTTCTCGGCCATGATGTAATCATTAAGTGGTCCTAATGAAGATTGAAAGTTTAATAATGGAAAGTGTTACAAATTTCAATTTAATCATTCCTAAATTGATTAGTTACTCTCACCCACATGCCTGGCCATTGAAATGCAGGGAGCTAAAGACACAGCCCACCGATGTCTGATTTTGATAGATGTGGCTTTGGTGGGGTTGGAATTGAGTTACTGAATTTACTCATCTCGCAAACGATGTTTGCATTGTCTCAGCCATATGTGTTTAGGGCCAGGGGAAGGTCATTAGAAGCTTCAGACTGAGGGCATGTTTGGGTTAAAGTGATTTCGAACAGGCAGCATGGAGGTGAGTCAATTAAAAGGGAAATCACACCATGAGATGCTCCAGAGAAACCTGCTCCAGGCTGGTCAGTTGTGAAGTCCCAGAGGCCTATTTAAAATAGTCTGAAGATTCTGTAAGTAAATGTCTACTCTTTGCCTCGGGCCACTTAGCCACAGACAAATGACATGTATAAGGGAAAGCCTATGGGGTTTTAAAAAAAAAACACCTATAAACAGATTCTAACTGCCAGCCCCAACAAAGCAAAGGTGAAAAGAATGAATTCTGCCACTTACCAAGTAGCTAGCCTGGTGAAGGAATGAACCGGAGTGCTGTCTAGAATACCATCTATTTGTCTGATTTCTAATTAATTGCAGCACCTTTCCCTGTGCCTCTGGCTCTGGTTTGTCCTCAGTCTCTCTCCATTCTTTGCTGTTGTCTATCTGTTTCCTCCTCCTTCCCCTATTTCCCTTTCTCTGATAGCCATAAAATTTCCCCTAAAGAACACAGTTGGTTAACTTTATAATTAATTTCCAAAGATCTTGCCCCAATTCGTATCCACCCTGCCCACTACTGCAGAGAAAATGCTCCTGGTGATGATGAATGCCCGGTTTATGTTTTATATTTTAAATCTTAAGTCAAATTGTTTTGCCTACGGCTGATTGCTATAAGACCAGGCATAATTTCTTCCAATTCTAGGATTTTCATGCATGTTGTTATATACTATTTTAATTTAAGATCATTGAATTTGGAGCTAATACCTTTGGCTCAAACATCTGATCCAAATCTTTCATTTTTACAAATGGGGAAACTGAGGCATAGAGTGGTTAAAGTGACGGTTCAAAGCGACACTTGGTAAGTGTCAGAGTCCAGATTCCAAATTTTCCACTTCCAAATCCAATGCTTTTACTGCAAACAAATAATAAAATTCCACTATGGTTAATTACAATCTCCTCTATTAGACTGTGAGGTCCTTGAAAGCATACACTTTTTCCTTTCCTTGTAGCTCCAGAGTTTAGCACAGGGCCTGACATATAGTAGGTCCTTTATAAAAGCTTGTTGACTGATTGACTATATAGTTAACAGAAATGGTTGTTCTTCACATTAAGGCAGCAATTAAGCACCTACTGTTGTTCTGAGTACTGGAGATATAAGGGCAAATATGAACTGGCCCTGCCTTCAGGGAGCTTATTGTCTACTCTGTTCTAGAACTACAGGGATAAACATGGCAAATGACTTTGACTGAGGCCAAGTAAGATTACAGCAACATTGGAAATGGGGGAGGGAAGGCTGGTAAGAGCTGAACCAGTGCAAGTGTCGGAGGCTCAGCATTAATTGCTAAAAGTGGTGCTAAAGGACAAATTTTAAACCAACTAGCAACTGACATTCTGGGCACAGTCTTGGGTTTTCTTTGACCTATAGAAAAATGATATTTTTCTCTAATAATCACTAACATTTCTATAACATTGTTGGGTTATCAACAAATAGCAACTCATTTCATCCTCACAACAACTCTGGAAGGTAGCTGCTATTATTATTCCCATCTTATAGGTGAGTAGACTGAGTCAAGTAGAGGTTAAGTGATTTGCCCAGGATCACACATTAAGTATCTGAGGCTGGCTTTAAACCCGTCTTCCTAACTCTCCTCCAGTGCTCAGTGCACTGTGGTGCCCCCTAGTGGCATGTAGAATGTTTAGCAGCTTATCCTTTGTCCTGTAAAGTAGTTGATAGGTTTATTTCATGACTCTCTTCGAAGATAAACTAATCAGTACATACATACTAAGAGGAACACGGCTAGAAAGTCTCTTAGTGCATTATTGTAAAAAGATTGCTGGATTCAATCAGAGGAACTGAGTTCGAATCCTGGTTCTATTTATTACCTGAATGACCTCAGGGAAGTCATTTTACTTCACAGCATGCTAGGTTACTTGTCTGTAAAATGAAAGGGTGAGATGAGATGATCTCTAGGACCCCACTGGCTCTAAATGCACAGTTCTACTTTAAAAATAGCAACAATAGGGGCAGCTAGGTGGCGCAGTGGATAGAACACCGGCCCTGGAGTCGGGAGTACCTGAGTTCAAATCCGGCCTCAGACACTTAACACTTACTAGCTGTGTGACCCTGGGCAAGTCACTTAACCCCAACTGCCTCATTAAAAAATAATAATAATAAATAAAAATAACAACAATAGTGTAGTTAGGTAGCTCCGTGCATAGAGCACTGACTCTGGAGTCAGAAGGACCTGAGCTCATATCCAGCCTCAGACACATACTAGCTGTGTAACCCTGGCCAAGTCACTTTACCCAAATTGCCTCCCCTCAAAATAGAAAAAACAATAACAACAAAACTAAGGTTTTCATGAGTCTCCAAATGATTTGGCAACCAAAAGACCAAATACAATCTTAGACTGTGCTTTCTAGAAACAAGAAGGACAAAGGAAGGGATGATTCTGCTATTTTGATCAGAGCACACTTTTAGGCAACCTCTTTTTTTAAAAAGACCTTAGTAACTTAAAATGCCAGGATGGCATGTGCATCCAGAAACTAGTCATATCTCTCTGGTTGAAGGAGGTGAGAATGTGTAGACTAGAAAAGAGAAATGACCGTCTATACATATTTGACAGGTTATTGTAAAAGAGAGGGATTTAATATCCTCCTTGTCCCAAAAGGGTAGAACTGAGATCAATGGGAGAAAGTTCTAGGGAAGTAATTTCAACTCAACATAAGAAAAAAAATCCTTACCAATTATGTCCAGTGATGGAATGGTCTGCCTAGGGTTGCTTCAAGTAAAAAACCGGGTGATCAGACTTCATCCTTAGGTAGGGTTGGACAAGATGGCTTCCTCAATTCTTTCCCAATCTAAACAATGATCCTTTTATTTGATACCAAACATTTTCACATACAAACCTTTGCTTTAAAAAAAAAACGTAACCGGTCCATCTTTCATAAAAGTGTTGCCATGTAAATAGTAGTTTGTATTTTATTTCTGTCCTGTGAACACTATTTTAATCAGAAGTAATATTTTCTAATCCTGTAAAAACCTCGTAGCTTAAATCAATAAACGTTTGATGAATACGTAGCCCTAGGATAGAGTGTGGACTGATAAATGATAATTGTGGGAGTACCTGGCAGCCAGGCCCCTGCTTTTATGCAATTAAATGGCTAAAGCTTTCAGGCAGCAGCCCCACGTTTAATGCTAATTGTACAAGGAGTACACAGCTTTAGTAAAATTTGCTGTGGGCAGATAAGATGGAGACTTTGGCCCCAACTATATTAAACCATCACACAAAAAAAGAAATCACTCCTGCCATCAGGCATTGTGTGATCTTTTGCTGTCACTCTCGGTGAAATTGAATAATGCTATCTCTGAAATACCAAAGGACTGAGCGGCATTGGTAAGATTGCATTCTGTTATTAAACAGCCAGATTCATTAAAAAAAGAAAATAGACCCTCACGGTAGACTCAGTTTGTGTTGGGCTTCTATGCAAATTCCTATAAAAATGACAGGGTGAGGTTTGGGGTGCACTTTTAATTATAAAGTGCCACTAATACAAAGCGACTGCTCTCTGCTATTCAGGTGGGGGTTTTTTCCCCTGATATGAAAGAAGCAATGTTTTCGTGGTGTAGGGGGACAGAGTGCTGAATTTGGATTGGTTCTTGCTAAAGATGTGACCATAGACAAGCCATCTCACCTCAGTGACCCTTTTTCCTCATCTACAAAATAAGGAACTAAATGACCTTTAAGGGCCCTTCCATCTATAAATCTGTGAATCTATAATCTAAAAAGCTAGGGATAATAAAAGCAGGCCTAAATGTATGGAAAGTGCTTTAAAAACCTTCAGTGTAAGCTACTGTTGTTGTTGTTGTTGCTATTAACCTCATGGGGTTGTTAGGAGAATCAAATGAACTCACAAATGTAAAGCATTTTGCAAAATAACATTATATATTATCTTCCTATGAGATTCCTTGTATGAAATAAACAGAAGGGGAGAAGAGAAGAATATAAGGAATGATATTCAAGAGAACAAGAAATGGGAAAGCAGGCAGCCAGAGAAAGCTAAGAAATCATCTTATCTGGAGATAGTTGGGCCTTTGTGCGAGTTTGTGTGTTTGTGTCTGTGACTGCTCTGAAAGCAAATAGTGTGACTCGCGGTCTGGTGCTGAGCTCACCTGAACAGATTCTAGCAGACTGCCTCTTCTGTGGCACCTGGAGGAATAAAAATGCAGCTCACTTCTCCGTGAAAATTAGGACTTAACTGGGCTCTGCTTTTACAGCTAGTCTCTGCTACTTAGAAGCTCTTCCTTCATCTCATAGACTTATTCCGATGAGATTCCAGACCTTAAAGTTAATCTCCTTTCCAAATGCCATCTCAACAGCTGAGGTCAAATGGAATACTCCTAGTAACATTCCCCAGATTAAAAGAGGAGAGGGAAGTACAATGTGTGCAGAGGGTCCCAATAATTTCTTAGTGATCCATTTTATCGGTTTCCTCGTACAATTAGCAATGTAGACAGGCGTTGCTAATCAGGTTTGGAAAACATGCTTCTTGCAATAGTCTTCAGAAAAAAGAAGACACTATCTGTCTTTCTTTTTGGAATACCCCCATATATAGTTCTGTACAGGATATATGACAGAAAGATTCTGTTGTATAGGAAAAAGAAGAACTCTGGAGGCTGAGAAGATCTGTATTTGAATTCTGACCCTGCTGTTGACTACCTGTGTGACCTTGGGAAAATCACTTACCCTCCCTGGTCTCAGTTTTCACATCTACAAAACGAGGTGTTTGAACTGGTCCTTTCTAATTTTAGGTCTATGATCTTCTCCATCCCTGAATATCAGTTTCCTTATCTATAGAATGAAGGGGTTGGACCAGATGATCTTTAAGGTTCTTTTTCCCTCAAAACCCATGAACTTCTAATCTTTTCATCTGTAGGATTCTACGATTAAGAAAACAAACATACACAGGATTTATATCTGCTGGTGGCAGAGCGTGGGGAAGCTATCAATAGAAAAACACCCATGTGAACAGTGTTTAAGGGGGACAGTTTGCAGATTTGGGGTCTGGACAACAGGAGGCCAGAAGAGAATGATAATAGCATCTCTGTACCCTTTCTGTGCCACACACTTCCGAACCGGTTTTCAGATTCCTTTTCTCAGCTCGCCACATGTTCCCCAAACACACGCTTAAGACAGGTAGGAGTCTCTCCACGCAGGGCTCTCTGTTTCCAGCCTTGGGTATGATCAAACACCACATCTGAGGTGAGGTCTTTGTGACATTTTTCTCCTGCCGTCTCAGTGTGGCATCTACCGCCTGTATTTTGTACCTTTTGTTACTTTTAATTGGTTGTTCCTATCGCCGAGTTATTTTATAGCTCCTTTAAAAGAACTCCAGAGGCCTCCACAGCCGTTTTATGACAGGTTAGTAGTCCCTTCTTGCAGTAACCGTGCTTAGCTGGGGAGGGAAGAGGAGGGAGTCTGCTTATTTCAGAAAAAGATGCCATATGCCAAATTTGTAAAAATCTTGTTAACATTGTGTTTTCTTCACAAGAGAATTACCCTCTAGTAGGGGAGAATAGAACTGCCAATTATAGCAGGAACCTGCTGTGAATAAACGGGCACTCTATTCCCAGGCATCAGGCCGTAAGTCCAGCTAGAGCTCACCACTGCCTTACCCCTTCCTGTACCTGATATGCGAAGCTCCAGAGTTAAGCTTAATTAGATTGAATGACAGTTAGGAACATCTCCCTTTTCAAAGATTCTCATGAAGTGGAACTATCTGAGAGCTAGGGCCAGAGTGTTTATGATGGAACAAATAACTCAAGTGCCCAAAAGGCTGGGATTTGCTTAAGATGTCAGTGAATATTTCAGGACACAGGCAAGTGAATTTCCACAAGGGATGATTGGTAGAAACTTTTACTATCTCCAGTTTTTATTGTTTAAAAGATACAACTCCATCCCAGTAGCTAATATGCTTTGAAATGTAAAAACTGGGGGTCATGACCAGCCAGAAGTAGCCTCTGCCTCTTCTGAAATCCAGAGTCCTGTTTAATCTCCCTTATTGATTGACCTTCCACATTCTGCCCTATATCCTAGTTATTAGCCTATATACATGTCTTATAAACCCTGTTAGAAAGTAAGGTCTGAGAAGACAGAGGCAGGGCTGTCTCCTTTCTATCTTCCATAGTGCCTTGTTATAGTCTTCCAATAAAACCTATGGATAAGTTGGAATGAATGGCCTGCTGATAATTCTCTGGGCAGAATTATGTGACCATGAAAATAATTTCTTCTAGCCACACAATGGCTATTACTGCAGTAATACAGGGCATTGACCTCATGTAGTTAATTTCTACTTTACCTAATATACAGTTAGGACTTCTTCAATCACCTATGTAGATGTGCACCTCACTTTACAAGCTCATTTTCTTACTAAATGGTTGTTAATTGACTCCAGCTTCCTATGGAATTTTCAGAATTTTTGATTGGGAGAGCCTACAAACTAGATTAGCATTCAAGGCCTGGCAGCTGCTTTTATATAGCAGAAAGCACCCAGAAATGGACCAGAAACCACATCATTTGTCCCTCAAGAACTTTATACCCACTTTTGCGGTCACCTTCAGCAAGGTGAGACTCTAAGACTTTGGATGTTAATCCAGTTAATTTTAAATCGACTTGCAATGGTACCAAAATTAATTTTGCTTTTTTTCCCTCCTACTAAGTTACCGTTTGAATTTGTCTGATGCTGCTAATTCTGCCACCCAACCATCAGCTTTCCCTATCAAAACTCTGAACACAGAGCAGAGCAGAGTTGTAAAGAGATCCCATTTGACAATTTGGCTTTTTATATCATTGAAAGGCTATGTGCCCTTCAGTTTACATTCCCCCAGCTCACGCTCAAGCAAAAATGATGTCCAGTATCGATGAGAGGCATGAAGGATATGCTGGGTTTTTTTCCCATTAATGAATATTAAAGAAATGAGTAGGATGTTTCAGGATTCAGAACAGATGAGATCCTGTGTATTTATTTTCTTCATTACTCTGGCTACAATGGCACCCAAGAGTACTCCGGAGATGACAACCGGGCAATTAAAGACAAACGTGTGCAGCTCCGGCCCTGCCAAACTGAATCATGACCCTTTTTTGGCAACCCCCACGCCTGAACTCCCATCCCGGGGGAGCTCTGGGGTGGGGAGGAGTTGGCGATTGACAAAATGTGTACTTTTTTTGTGCCTGTGTGACATGTCTGTGATAGGAGCCATTCGTTGGAAATGAATTTCTTCTGTTCACCCCACTGAAACAGTTTAACATCATCAGTGCATCATTTCAAAAGAGAAAGAGGTAAGAAACATATCACCCAGACAGGACATTCCCTCTTTCAGTCACACATTCTCAGAAACATCTTACTTTCCCCTGCAGCAGAATCAGACACACACACACATCCACACATCTATACATTCACACATGTATACACACAAATGATAAATGTGGCAAATTATCCATTTTGAATATCTACACACAGTTGTGGGTAAGATAGCCTAGAGCACTTGGGAGATGGGCCTCACCGGGATAGATTTGGGGGATACAATTTATTCAATTAAGATGTGAAATGTGCCTGAAAAATTCATTTTAGGATAGTGTGGTCTCCTGATTCATGCTATCTTTCCTTGCTGCTGCTTCTCTTAGTATACTAAGTATATAACGGTCCTACAAGACATGAATTGTTTTGTTCCTTAATGAAGTTTGCTGCTTAAGTCTTCCAAAACCATAGATTATAGAGAACACTCTGAGGATGCAATAGGGCATACACTCTCAGATTCGGGAGATATAATCTTTTTCTTGAGCTAATTGTTTTTATTATATTAGAAAATCAAGATAATGTTAAATAAGACATACCAAGAAACTTTTTTTAAAAAAGATAATAATAGATAAGAATTTGAGTACAGACCCCCCCCCAAAAAAAAAACCCACATACACGTGTTTACATGAACCCAACAGAGACCTAAATAATGGAATAGCCTTTTCCCCATGGAGTGACTTTTTTCATTGTGAAAAATTGAATGGTTTAAAATTTTTAACAATTTGCTGACAGGACAGACCTGGTGTTTGTGTCTGAGCGGATTCATTTTGAGACACATCTCACAAAGTGTAATGAATAGCAGAGGGTAGAAGAATGCAGATGTTCATATATGATCCAAAGGAAGGTCTAGGCATAATTAATTTGCCAGAACAGATTATTGCTAATTCACTTCTTTGCTCTTCATCTATTTCTCGCTATACCTAAGAAATTCATTTGCTGGGAGAATTTATATAGCATTAAGTAAGTATTCTCATCATGGCTGCTCGTTTCATGAAAATACATGTGGCAACATAAATGAACACCTCTTCAGAATTGATAAAATTGCCTCTCTAGTCCAAAGCACTAAAGAGGAAAAAGAAAATAAGACGAGAGAGGTATTTGTTGAATGTCTATTAAGTTTTTTATTGGAGATTAAGGAACCTAAAAAAACCCAGCCAAGACATAGTCTGTCAATCAAATAGGAAAAGTGTCATTTCAAATGGGCCGTTAAGAAGCCTGAGGTTATTGGACCTCAAACAGTTGGTCCCAATTATTTCAATCCTCCTAATGACCCAGTCCTATCAGCAGCTCACTGATCCAGTCAGTCACTCAACATTTGGTCCAAAGGGCAATCAAAACTGCCGGTTCCCCATGTAGACACAGCCCACAATGGGGAGTGCTGAGAAAAGTGCCCTTCACTGGCCCAAGAACAGCATCTGGTGCCATTGAAATTTAGCTTGCTGCTACCAGACCGTATCCTGTTCATACTAGCTAGTAAACTTAGGATCCTTCAACCGGCTTTCAGTTAATGCAACTCCCCCCTGTGTTTCAGCCCTAGCTGAACTCTTCGTACAGCCAGAGGCCACTTGTTGTGCTAAAGGAGGATGGGATTTGGGTTTCAAGGGCCTGGCTTTGCATCTTGGTTCTACTACTCATTACCTGGGTGGCCCTGGCCAAGCCAGCTTGTTTCCCCCATCATTAGCCTCCTTATCAGCCAAAGGAAGGAGTAGAAGTGCATGGGGATCCTCTCTCTGTCTCTCTCCCTCCCTCGTCCCTTTCTCTCTGTGTCTCTCTGTGTGTCTCTGTGTGTCTCTCTCTTCTGTACTCACATCATTGCCCAGAACCTTGAATGGATTCCCAAACCTATCTCCTAAAGTGCTTCCCTTCCTTCAAGGCCTAACTCAGGTACCTCAGGTGCAACCCTCAAAGGTATGTACTCTTATTATCCCCTTTTTAAACATGGGGAACCTGAGACTGATAGATTGTGATTTGCCCAGGGTCACTGTGCTAGCAAGTATGTGAGGTAGGATTGGAACTCAGATCGTTTTTGATTCTATGGCCAGCTAGGCTTCCTAGCTCCCTAGTGCTGGTGTTTTGCTCTCTTGGGTTTCACTCTCAGTAGGTATTTCTTTTTGTTTGGTTGGTTTTCTTTGTTTCTTTTTTTTTGTGAGGCAATTGGGGTTAAGTGACTTGCTCAGGGTCACACAGCTAGTAAGTGTTAAGTGTCTGAGGCCAGATTTGAAGTCAGGTACTCCTGACTCCAGGGCTGGTGCTCTATCCACTGCGCCACTTAGCTGCCCCCCTCTTTTTTGTGGGGTAATGAGGGTTAAGTGACTTACCCAGAGTCACACAGCTAGTCCTCCTGAATCTGGGGTCAGTGCCCTATCCACTGTACCACCCAGCTGCTACTCAGTAGGTATTTCTTAATCACAATATGAAGCTTAAAGATGCAACCTCAATTATCTGTTACCCAGTAAGCTCATTCCTATTGAGTAAAGTTCATGACTATGAAAATGGCCATTTTGCTACATGATGTCATTAGAATTCCATAAACTATAGATGATAGGATTGCTTTTGTAATAAATGGTGGCTGAATTCCTAGGATCACAGAATTGGAGCTGGGAGGAAGTTAAGGGGTCCTCTAGTCCCACCCCCTCATTTTACAGATGAGAAAGTCAAGTCCCAGAGATGCTAAACATCTTGTCCAAGATCACACAGGTCACAAGCATCAGGGATGAGATTTGAACCCAGGTCCGCTGCCCCCCAAGCAGCGCTCTTTTAGCTGTACTGAGCTGTAGTAAGAGGCAGCCAGGCATGGTGGACTGAGGTTTGGGTCTGGAATTCAGAAAACCTGGGCTCAAATTCTTCCATTGGCATGTGCCATCATTATAGCTCCCTGAAAACTATGAGTTAACGAAGGACTAAGGTCTGCTGGAATCACAGGTCTTTGATGTTTAGGCCATACAGATATTTATGCTTTGGAAACTACTCCTATTATTATGTCTCTTACTCCAAGGTCAGTCAATGTTTCTTAGAACTACAAGGAGGCATGAGAATCAAGGCTTCAATCTAATCACAAAAGAGCCTATTAGATAATATCACAGAATAGGGAGGGACTACTGAGTCCCTTACCTGACTGACCCATCGCCTCTACAACACCCCCAAGGTCATCCAGCCTTCACTTGCACACATCCAATGAATGGGAACCTATTATCTCTCAATATTCCACCCTTCCACTTCTAGAGACTTATGAACATTAGAAAGTTTTTTCTTGGGGGGCAGCTAGGTGGCACAGTGGATAGAGCACCGGCCCTGGAGTCAGGAGTACCTGAGTTCGAATCCGGCCTCAGACACTTAACACTTACTAGTTGTGTGACTCTGGGCAAGTCACTTGACCCCAATTGCCTCACTAAAAAACAAAAAAAGAAAGTTTTTTCTTACATCATTCAGCCAGCCAACTAGCATTTATTAGATACTAACGAAGTGGCAGGCACTGTGCTAAGCCTCGAAGATACAAAGAAACACAGAAGAAAACCCTTCCCTTAAGGAGGTTAGTCTAATATAGCTGACAATTTAATTCATCAAGATGAAATCAGTCCCTCTAGTTCTTTTTTTTTTTTTTTGCAGGGCAATGAGGGTTTAGTGACTTGCCCAGGGTCACACAGCTGGTAAGTGTCAAGTGTCTGAGGTCAAATTTGAACTCAGGTCCTCCTGAATCCAGGGCTGGTGCTTTATCCACTGTACCACCTAGCTGCCCCGCTCTAGTTCTTCCATTTCTATTTCCTAGGGCTAAGCAGAATACATATAATCCTTCCTTCTTGTGAAGTCATCCTTAAGTCTTTACCAACCTGAATATTCCCAGTTTGTATCAAACAGCATGATTTCATTCATCATCCAAGCCACTTTCTTCTCACTGATCTCCAGCTTATCGACATGTTTCTTCAAATACAGTGCTCAGATCGATTGCAATACTGCTAATGTGTACTGAGCAGGGGAGAGTATGGTGGGATTCTCATCTTTCTTATTCAACACATCAGATCTTTTTTAGTTTTGTCTAAAATCACATTCTCTTTTCTGGATGCCCTGTTGTACTCATCGAGTCTGCAGTACATTAAAACACCCAGATCTCCCTTAGACAAAATACCCCTCACTGCTAATTGTGAAATTAATCAAAGTACAGGATATTACAGTTTTGCTTCTTAAATTTGATCTTCTTAAATTTTAGACAGTTAGTTGGCTTTAGCACCAAGCTTGGCATCAGAAAGGCCTCCGATACTTCCTACCTTAGTGACCCTGGGCAAATCACTTTACCTCTGTCTACTCAGTTTCCACAACTGTAAACTGAGAATAATCATAGCACATACCTCACAGGCTTGTTGTAAAGCACAAAGGAGATAATAGTTGTAAAAATGCTTATCACAGTTCCTGGCACGTAGTAGGTGCTGTATAAATGTTCATACCCTCTTCTGTTCCCTTAGATTCAACCCATAATTCTGGTTTATCAAGACATTTTTTGAGTTTGATTTTGTCACCTAATGTGGAAGCTATCCTCTCCTAGCTTTGTACTATCTGAACACGGGATCGCCTTATCGATGTCTTTGCTAAGAATATTATCAGGACTTGGGATAGAAACCCTTCATTTATCCAGATAGGATCATTAGGCAGGAGGGGTACCATTCCCTTTATTCCACTGAGCCTTCAGGAGTTATCATCTTTAGCATCCTTCCCATCTGAAAATAGCAATTATACATTCAGATATGGTAGTGACTGGTGAAGCAGATCAAGGGGGTAGAGAGGAGGAAAGAGGAGAGGAATTCTTTCAGGTTTTTCTTCCTGCTGCCAAGTATCTATCAAAATTCATTTATTTAACTTATTCATAAATCATTCCTTAAAAACAAAAAAAGTTCATCTTGGTTGCATCTTGATGTCTGCCCAAGAACTCAAGATCTCCTAAGGCTGGTAAGACTCAATCATAATTCAACAGTGCCTATTATGTCAAGACACTGAAGTGCAAAATCCAAAGCCAGTCAGTCCCCTCCCTTGGGAAGTTTTTTTTCACCTGATAGAAGGGTGAAGAAGCAAATGGCTTGTTGGTCATCTCTAAACAAGTCTCCTGATGTGAACCCAGTAATTATAAGACCAAACAGGAGAGCATCTCCCTGGTGCCAAGAACCAGACACACCAGACATGCTATTTAATTATTGTTGTTATTCTCATCATTATCATCGAGTGTTAGTAACTTATACAGTGCTCTAAGCTTTATAAGTCACTTTCCTCCCAACAACCCTGTGAAATAGATAACTTTCATTATTAGCTTATCTGTTTTATAGATTGAGAAACCGAGAGCTCCAAGAGAAGTGTTTTATCCAAGGCCACATAGTAATTAGCAGTTAGGATTCAAATGTGACTTCTCTGCCCCCAAATCCATTGCTCTTCCCACTGAGAAAACACAACAAAAAGGACCATTCCTCACCAAGAAGATATGGACACCCTTTAGACAATTTCGTTGTCATGGGAGTGAAAGCTCAAATTCAGATTGTCACCAGGAATTGAAGCATTTCTCCCAAGTGGTAAATAATTCCATTTTTCCATCCATCATCATTCTAAAGAAAGCTCCGAAGAAACAAGTGATTATTTATGCAAGTCTTGTGCTCCCTCTGCTGGTTCTGTAATTAACTAATAAGCACCACTGCCATAATTATGATGATGTCATTGATTATTTCTGCACAGACACGAAAATACCCTCACCAGCATGCTAAGTTCAAGCTGCAACATGAAATGAATTTGAAGGAAACAAAAAAGACTCCAACTAACTAAAATTTCTATCCCAAAAACTCATTGGCTGTTTGGGGCACTCACTTGGGCTGCCCTAAGGGGAAAAGGTCAATTGCCATTTTTTTTTAACCTTTGAGCAACTTCCAGTGTTTGCAAAATACTTTACATCTCCTGGTTTGCAACTGTTCCTTTTATGATAGCTGTTTAACAAGTGAGCACTGACATTCTGCAAAACCTTAGCTAACAAAGCAATAAGTGCAATCTTAACCTTTCTATAGCTTTTGGAATTTTGCAAAATGCTTTCCATGTAGGATTTCCTCCCTTACCTTCTTTTGTAGACAACTGTTTTTAACTTTATAATTTTGTATTGCATATATATATATAAAACATAATATATATGATATACAGTTATTTGTACAACATTCAATGTTCAACTAAACTAATTGTAAACTGAACAGTTGAAAGAGTATCCATATATTCTAGGTGAAGAATACTTTTTAGTCTTTCCTCAATGGAAAGAGCAATGGATTTGGAAGCAGAGAACTCATATTTGTATCCTGACTGTTAATTACTGTGTGGTCTTGGGTAAGACACTACTCTGAGAGCCCTCAGTTTCTTCATCTAAAACAGATCTATAAAACAGATAAGCTAAAAATAGCTTTCATTACCCCTAGCATTATGGGAAGTGTAGTCTAGCCATGTTCTGGTATAAAGACAGTCAGCTCTTGATGTTCTGTGAGCACAGGATTCACTCCACTGGTTATCCATAGAAAATTTTTCATCTTGGGCTGCTTATCTCTGTCAGCTAATAAATTTCCAGATTCCTCTCTGCACCATTTAGCGTGAGCTAAGAGAATATAAATTAATTTTAATATTAACTTAAGCAAAATAGAATTGGGAAGGGGACTGTGATAAAAATGTGTTCTCACATGCAGTGAATTCCAAAGCTAAACATAAATGACTTTGGGGTTAAACACACAATGGGCCCTCCATTCACAAGTACAGTTGAAAGGATAGCTAATAGCCCATTGATGTTCACATTTCAACCCTGATGACATGAAAATATCAGTCTATACTACCTCAAATAAGGACTTCATTTAAATATTTCATAAAAACACATTAGAGACTTTGCATTAGGTGTCATGTACACTATTGTAGGATATGATAGGCTGAATTCAGCTCAAGATTACACATTTATTGTCAGCATAAATGTCAATTCTTCATTGATTAGCTCAAGAATACATTCTCTTGTAGCGCAAATTATTTTAAATTAATTTTCACTTTACCAAATTATAGGTTATGATTGGTTTCATTGGGAAATCCATTATTTTTGAGAGAGTAGCTTTTTAAAGCATCCACACTGTGAAACCCAATGGCTTAAGAAAGCACGTGATATTTAATACAATCTCATTTTTTATATTTGTAATCCTTATTTCCACACTATGTTCAGGAGTCCTCTTAATAGTATGTCCATTCAAGGAACAGTACATGAGAAAATACAATACTGTCCCTATTGGTCTCTGTTATTGGGATTCTCTTTTTCTTCCACTTAATCATTTCCCAAATGTCAGTTTCTCATAGCCTTTCCTGTGTCATTTATCACTGTACAAATGTCAGATCTGAGACAGGATAACATGGATGTTTGACAACTGTCTAATAAATTATGCAGAAGAACAAGTTAAGGACAACCACAACTGACTTTTAAAAAATAAGGCTGGTATGTGGCTCATTCGAGGGTTTTCCATGGAAAATATACAGAGTAATTCAACTAAAGGTTGGTTGAATGAATCAATGAGTGAGAGAGTGAGTGAATGAATGAAGGATTATGGAGCCTGTAAATTAGAATTAACCTTAAAATGAGTCAGGTATGATGAAATGGTTTTGGGAAGGCTTGGGTTCTAGTCTTCACAATTCAGGGAAATCTAATTTAAACAACAAATTCTTTCCCTACTGTTTGTTTTCCCTTTTTAAAAAAGGTTTAGGTGGCACAGTGGATAAAGCACTGGCCCTGGATTCAGGAGGATCTGAGTTCAAATCCAGTCTCAGACACTTGACACTTACTAGCTGTGTGACCCTGGGCAAGTCACTTAACCCTCATTGCCCTGCCCCCCAAAAAAATTGTTCTGTGGCTCCCTAGTACCTCCTGAATGAAAATTAAGCTCTTGGTATTCCAGGTGTTTCCTCCTGTCAACTTATAAATGTGATATTTCCTCTTGTTCCCCTTTGGGACCTCTGTGTACTGGCTCACATGGTTCTACTGTTTCCTAAACGCTCTATCTCAAGAAGAATGTAAGCTGCAGAAGAACAAAGAATGTTGTGTTTTGCTTTTTCAATACGAGCACCAGACACACTAATCCAACTCTTAGAACCTTTGAGCTTCCTTCAGTGTTCAGTGGAAAGCCTTTCCAAATCTCCTCAGTTACGATTTCTCCCTCCTTCTTCAAATCATCTTGTATTTATGTCATGAATCTGTTTTATGTGTTGTACCTCCCACAAGATTTCTAGGTTCAAATCCTGCCTCTGACCCAATCTGGTTGTATGGCATTAGGCAAGTCAGTGTCCAGAGCAACTCTCTAAGACTGGAAAGTGTATAGCAGCTACAGATCTGCATTGGTAGAGAGATTTTTCACAGCAGAAATTCCTTATTACAAGGAAAAAAGTTCTCCTTTCTTCTCCCCTCAAGATAATCTCCACATGATTAATGTAGAAATATGTTTAATGAGTTTGTACATATATTACCTATATCAGCTTGTTGTCTGTCTTGGGGAGGGGAGAGGGAAGGGAAGGTGGAAGAAAAATTTGGAACTAAAAATCTAATGAAAACAAATGTTGAAAATTCAAAAACAAAAACAAAAGATAATCTCCAAAATGGGGAGAGAGGGGTGCTTTTCTTTGTTTTTTTTTCTTTGTATTCTCAGTGTCTAATATATTATCTTATAGCCATGTTTTTGTCATTCAGTTGTTTTTTCAGTCTTGTCTGACTCTGCAACTCTATCTGGGGATTTTCCCAGCAAAGATACTGATGTGGTTTGCTATTTCCTTCTCCAGCTCATTCTGCAGATGAGGAAACGGAGGCAAACTGGGTTAAGTGACTTGTCCAAGGTCACACAGCTAGTAAGCATCTGAGATCAGATTTGAACTCAGGAAGATGAGTCTTCCCGACTCCAAGCCCAGTGTTCTGTGCACTATGGTGCCCCCTAGCTGTCGTGGGCCCATATTGGAAGTGTTGTTGAATTCAATTAGATTGAAATCATTGTTCCAGGTATATGGCAGTATATCAGAGAGGTATATTTTTATCATCAGGTTGACTGTAGCTACTTTAGGGGAAATAACTATGTTCTGTTACCAGTTCAGTGTCCTCTTCATCCCAAACAAAAAAATAGTATCTTACTCTCTAGGTGAAGATTTCATTCTTGACCCCCAAGGCATTCATTTTGATTTACTCCAGGAAAAGTGATGCGTTTGTACTAAGGTAATATTTCTTCTAAAGGTTATATGTAGGATCGAGGCTAACTGGCCCAATTAATAATGCGGAGATTTCATTTTTGCCTCTGATATTAGAGTTGTTTTGTCTTTTCTTCATCTGCCTCTTGCCATAATTATTTCATACAAAACCCTCAAAATCATTCCTTGTCAAATTCCTTGTCAAACAGTCTTACATTCATTTTTCAACCTTTTTAGTGGGGTGTGTGTGTGTGTGTGTGTGTGTGTGTGTGAGAGAGAGAGAGAGAGAGAGAGAGAGAGAGAGAAAGAGAGAGAGAGAGAGAGAGAGAGAGAGAGAGAGAGAGAGAGAGATGATTATCTTTATTTTCTGGATTTACAAGAGAAAAAACCCAGCCAGATACAGAGGAAGTGTGGCACAATGAGTAGATCCCTGGCCTTACGGTCAGGAGAAAAATGGGTTTAAATCCCAATACAAACCTTATTCTTATACAAGGCCTTTAACTTTACTCAGCCCCAGTTTTCTAGTCTATCAGATAGGGGATGATAATGTCCTACCTCAGAAAGTAGTTGTGAAGAAAGTACTTTGTAAATCTTAAAACACTATTAAATGTGAACTACATAATATGAAATATAAATATTCTTCTTCCTGGCTTTTCATTATGTGTTCTATCTGGCCTGTGTCCATGCCACCCAAATTGATCGATAGCTTAAGAAAAGGTAATGCAGTGACATAAACGAGCAGGTGTTCTTTTGAGGGCAAAAATACTTTAACCAAAAAAGCATTCAACCTGGTTTCTGGCCACTCTGCTGCCCTTTGAAACCAATTTTCCATTGGCATTTGTTTCCCATTCACTTAGACTCTTTGGTGACCCTGTTTGGCACATCATTCCACTATGACCAAAGTGACAGAGCCTGGTCTCTGTTGGATTAATCAGTGTGTTCTTTGATCCATAACATATGCTCCCCATAGACATTTCGAGTCAACATTCCCCATTTGTGGTCTTGGCAGTCCATTGTTGTTAACCTGGCTGAGCGACAGTTTATCCATTTGCATCAAAACTCTCCCCCCCCCCAATCTCACACACACACATCCACTCCCAATAACACAAATATTGACGATCCTAATCATTCATTAGTAGTAAAATTTTGAGAGCAATTATCTTTTATTACGCTTGCCCTGAAAGACACCATTAATTACTTCAATGCTTCTGGATTTCTGCCAGTTTCGGTCTTCCCTGAGTCTACTACCAACCTGCCTAAAGAAGTATTTACAGCTCTGAAAAGCATAGAACAAGTTTTCATCTAGCACCCAGTCTGCCACTTTTGTCTCTGGATGGGAGCTGCCAAGAATTACCCCGTCCTTGTATTTGCTCCCAGCTTTGACTTGGCAGGTCAGAAACACCAGTGACGGTAGGTTCTCCCCTCCCCTCCCCTCCCCACCCCAAGTATGTATGTCTTAGGATCAAAAGGTGTGTGGAAATGTGCGACCTTGTAGATTTGTGCATGTGTTCTGTTTGGGTGGTTACTGTTGCTTCATTCCAGGAGATGTAATACAAATTTGGAGAATTAGCATAGAAATAATTACACGTCAGGGGAGAAATGTGTCCTGATTTTCCTAAAGAGTTCGGTGCGCTAGTTCAGACCGAGTTCTGGTTTGCTAAATTGAAAGTATAAAGATGTAGCGCAAAGATAAAGGCCCTTCGAGTGATTCTCCACAGTAAGCCTTTCATCTTTCGTTCATCAGTTTTGATCTGGGCCAGGTGGGGAGTGACCCAATCTCCAGGCTGTCTGATGACTTTCATCAAATTCATTCTCACAGTTAGCAGAAAACATGCCAGAGGTTTGAGTGGTTAAATCCAAGCCAGAATCTGAACTAAAAAAAAACAACAACATGGAACTAAGTCTTCTCCTCCCACTGAAGCATCGCCCATAGAGTTCAAGGATCTGCGTTTCATATTGTGTGTGTGACCTCTCCCCATACACACAGTGGGGAGGTTGCTGGAAGGGGGGTGGGGGGTGAGGGGTAGGGATGAGAACTCACAAAGCTTGGTTCCAGTTGTATTAATGCGCCCATATCAATGTGTAAGTCTCCATCACCTAGTAAGTCCCTAATTGTATTTGGTGAGTACCATCTAGTAAAGATATATTGATATAGAGAAGGTATTATATGAGAGACTTTCTGTCTCCATCAAAGACAGAATAAAGAATTCTGCAATAGATAGTAAAGCATGAAGAACCCAAATTAGACAGTGGGAAAATTTTCTCAACCATGGCTGAATGTTACTGAACCTGGGAACAGGGAATGAAGGAAGGCTTTCATGGGAACTCCTTCTTTGGAGACCTTTCTTAATAAAATGGAAGCAAGAATCCTTAAGGACTTTGCTTTCTGAACTCGTTTGATAGTCTGGGAAAGCCTATGGATCCCTTCTGAGAATACAGTTTTTAAATGTATACAATAAAATACATAGTATTGCCAGGGAAACCAATGATATCAAAATTAAGTTATCAAAATTTTTTTAAAAAGGAAAGAAAGAGGGGGCAGCTAGATGGCACAGTGGTTAAAGCGCTGGCCCTGGATTCAGGAGTACCTGAGTTCAAATCCGGCCTCAGACACTTGAAACTTACTAGCTGTGTGACCCTGGGCAAGTCACTTAACCCCCATTGCCCTGCCAAACAAACAAACAAACAACAAACAAAAAAAAAAAAAAAGGAAAGAAAGAGACAAGTTCACTGAGCCCAGGTTGTTTCCATCCCACTATTCTATGAACCTCAGATTCCTTGAATGGTATATACAGAAGCAACATTTGGGCTTATTCCATATGTTGTTATAGAGGAACTGGGCTCCTCAGAACCATTTATCTGGGATGGTGGCTTTGGTTTCTTTTTAGACCAATTCTCTTTCCCACACACAGACAAAAAATGCAGTCAGGAATCAGGAACTTTCAGACACACCAGACCAACTGGTTTAGTGAGAAGAATCCCATATAAGGTAGTCCTCATTTCTTCTTTTTTTTCTTTTCTTTTTCTTTTTTTTAGTGAGGCAGTTGGGGTTAAGTGACTTGCCCAGGGTCACACAGCTAGTAAGTGTTAAGTGTCTGAGGTCGGATTTGAACTCAGGTCCTCCTCACTCCAGGGCTGGTGCTCTATCCACTGCGCCACCTAGCTGCCCCAGTCCTCATTTATTCTTAAGGTGAGTGTTCTTTTCTAGACCAACCTTTTTTTTTTTTTTCTTTCTTTTCTTTTTTTTTTTTTTTTTTGCAGAAACAGATCTAGATGGCCTGCTATGATGAAATTACCCATTCTGGCCTCCTTTGATTAAATTACACATTCAATTATTTTTGTTTGAAATGAAAAGCTTGATTATGTTACTGAATGTCGTGTAATTTTACATGCTCCCGTTGTTGTATTTAACAACAAGGCCCTGAGTGTGATTAATAATGCGGCAGCTTGTAGAAAGAGGCAAAATAATTATTTTTTCGATATACAAGTCCTCATCATAATTCAGAAATCAATATGCATCCACAGAGAATTTTCTCTAGCAGTGGATTATAGAATTCAGGGTGGCCTGCCCTCGTTTCTTTATGAATGGAAAGCTGTTGAGACTTTGGTTAGGCAGGCAAGTTTGGGGATTTTTTTTTTCTTAAAGACAAATGTTTAACTATAACCACTGGGACCAAAATCATAGCTTCCAATGCCAAACTATGAATATTAATCAGGCACTAGGCCATGGAGTTGCTTGCTGAGTTTGACAGTTTAAAGGATCAGTTAGTTAATTAGAAGATGACATGGCACCTCAGGTCCCAAGGCTCTGTCCTGCCTTCTGTCTCCCCTTTTCATTTTCCTTTTTGACAAGTTAGATTACATCATTACTTGTAGTTTCACTTGTTAGCTGCACCATGAAATGAGAATATTTTAAGCTTTAATTATCCGTGGTTCTTTCCCCCTGTTCTGCTAAAACCTGACTTAAAATGAAATTCAAAAAGAACCGTATAAGAGGCAGGGTTCAAAAACCCATGAAAATCAGCTTGATGGTACCTACCACACTAAACACCACATTTCAGCTAGGAAGAAAAGATTTTTAATAGCACTGAAAACTGGGTTATTCATAGTCATGGTAATTGCTTCTAAATATGAAGGTGCCCTTTCTTGGCTTTTGTAAATCATGCGTGAATCTATTATCAGCTTTTCCATGGTCCTCCGCCTGGTGGATTCTGTGCATTGAGTGGACTGCTAGGTTTCATGAATGTCTGGCATAGATATCTATGTGGTTGAGATCACTCGGATACTTTTTACCAACTGACTTGAATGGATTAGGAATATCGGGTGGCAGAAATGAATTCCAACCTTCACAGAGGAGGGATGTCAAAAAACAAAATTATCCCCCTCTTCTGGGCCTATGAATATCATTGTGGATAGTTGTTTAGGCTAGAGCATGCTCCAGGCATTCCATTCTCTCCTTTAGCTCCCAAATTCTTCAGGCCCTAAAGGTAAGTACTAGGGAATGTGCAAAAGAGGCAGATTTGACTTGATATCCAGAAAAGGCCGTCAGAACTGTCCAAAAGTGGAAAGAGCTTTGTTAGGAGGTAATTGGGGTTCTTCAGGCAGACACCTGGATGCACGTTCATCAGGTCGGGTCCGTTATGCTAGCAATTCCTTTCGAGTACGGTTTGGTACCAAATGGCCCTTTCGATTAGAAGTTTCTCTGATTCTGGGATTTGATGATATCCAACATTATAGGAAAAGGCATTGCTCCTGAAGTATTGAAGTCAAACCAGGAATCATGCCTCTGGGGCCAATTCTAGGGACAAAGAATCCACTACAAATACCTCTCAGAAATCTAGAGTCTATTTCACATAGTGACAGTAAGTGCCTCGAGATAATTCTCACGGTTTCCCCTGCCCTTCTTCTAATTGGTCCATGGTGTGTTGCTGCCGTACCAAGATGCTGCTGAACACAACTTGGTTATCTCTCTTTGGTGTCAGTGAAATAACAGGAAGAGATGTTTTCTTGTTCTTACCCTTCTATGCTACACCTAGGGAGTGTCTCTCATTGTGCTTAACACTGGGCTGAGTAGCCAGTAAATATTAGGTGTGTTTTATTCAGATGTTTTTCAGTTGTATCTGACTCTCAGTAACTTTATTTGGGGTTTTCTTGGCAAAGATACTGGAGGGGTTTGCCATTTCCTTCTCCAGGTCATTTTACAGATGAGGAAACTGAGGCAAACAGGGTTTAGTCATTTGTCCAGGGTAACAGAACTAGTAATTGTCTGAGGCCAGATTTGAATTCAGGAAGATGAGTCTTCCTGATTCCAGGCCTGGCATCCTATCCACTGTATCATCTAGGTTACCTATTAGGCATTCAGAGCTAGATTATTATTATATTGTAATATAATTCTGCCTCAAATACTTGACACTTACTAGCTGTGTGACCCTGGGAAAGTCACAACCCCAATTGCCTCAAACATCGGGGCCATCTCCAGTCATCCTGATGTATATCTTGCCCTGGACCCAAATGGCTCTGAAGGAGAGAGTGAGGCTGGTAACTTTGCACAGCTCTCCCTCACTTAAATCCAATCCAGTGAAAGTCATGATATCACCTTGATGTCATGGTCCTTTTTGAGAACAAAGAACAAACAAAAACAATATTATAGTATGGTGCTGGTAACATTTTGGCCTTAGCACCTTTAAAATTTTTCCTTTTCTTCTTTCATTAATTTTAAATTATTATAATATGTTTTATTCTTATATAACATGAATTTCCAAATATATCCCTCCCCCTTGTCAACATCCAGGAAACCACCCTTTATAACAAAGAAAAGGAAAAATCCCAATCCATTCAGTAAGATTAACCAATGTACCAGCTGGTTCTGACAGTGAATCTAGTATTCCATATCCATGGTTCCCCACCTCTGCAAAGAAGGGGAGAGAGATATTTTCTTCACCGGGGCCAAGTTTTGTCATAATTACACAGCATTCATAGGGTCATAGATGTAGAGTTAAAAAGGACCTCAGAGGTCATGTAGTTCAATCCTCCCTTCATTCTACACATGAAGTAGCTGAGGCCCAGCCAGGGAAGTTAAAGGACATGCCCATACATAAGTTTTGGAGGTTGGATTAGAACTCAGTTCATCTGACTGTAGTTCCTGTCTTCTTTCCACTGGCCCACTTTTCTTTTTCCTTCCATTGACATTCCTTGCAGTCATTGTGCATATTGCTATCCCCAGTTCTTTCTTTATTTTGCATCATTTCATAGAAAGTCTTCTAATTTTTCTCTGATTTCATCATTCTTCTGACACAGCGATATTCCATTATATTCATGTACTACGGTACTGTGGGTATATACTTTGTTTCTAGTTCTTTATTATCATAAGAAGCATGTAGTATTCTCTTTTGATTTAAAATAGCCACAATATTATTTGGGGAAATAACTATTTCAGAGATAGATGGAAATGTAAGTAGAGTATAAACTCATCTTACAAGAGACAAAATTACGGCAGAAAAGACATCACTGACCCAAGCTCACATCAATCACTAATTACAAAGTCAAGAATATATTGGACATACCTATTTATATACCTGCTATCTATCTGTATCTGATAGAATATGAGCTTCTTGAGAGTGGAGACTACTTTGTTTTTGTCTTTGTACCATACCCACCTGGGCACAGATCCTTGTTGATACTTAACAAATGCTGCTTGATCCATCAATAGATTGATTGATTGCAAAGGCCACAAAACTCTTAGTCATGGGCAATGCACAATACTGCTTTTTTGTAAGATATTTTTCTTTTCTTCTTCTTCTTCTTCTTCTTCTTCTTCTTCTTCTTCTTCTTCTTCTTCTTCTTCTTCTTCTTCTTTTTGGTGAGGCAATTGGGGTTAAGTGACTTGCCCAGGGTCACACAGCTGGTAAGTGTTAAGTGTCTGAGGCTGGATTTGAATTCAGGTACTCCTGAATCCAGGGCCAGTGCTTTATCCACTGCACCATCTAGCTGCCCCGTAAGATATTTTTCTAACCAATAATCTCAGTGTTGATTTGAATGAATCAGGAAGACCTCAGTTCAAGTCCCATCTCTGATGCATGGTGGCAGTCTGGTCACTTAACCTCTCAGTGTTCTAGGTATCTCTCTGAGATGGTAAGTTGCAGAACAGGTGCCAATCTTTATTTGTAGAGGGAGTTTCTTTCTATTGGAGTTCCAGAGACCTGTGAAATTACAAGTTCACTCCATGCCCCTTGTTGATTTTAGTGATGGGAATATTAAAAATTATTCATTTAGTACATATTTTTTGATCACCTCCTGAGTGCAAGGCACTGTGTCTTCTAGTGTGGAGAATGAATAAATTTTATTTCATTTATTTGTTTAATTCTTTAATTTGATTGTTTTAATTTAATAAATACATAAAAACTAATATTGTAATACATAAAATAAATAGCAAATAAATATAAATATATATAAATATTTTAAAATAAATAACAAATAAATATACTAATATTGTAATACATATTTTTATGACACCTTACAGTTTATGAAGCACTTCCATACACATTTTATTTGATCCTTCCTATTAGGATTTTTGTGTCCTTGCCCGAGTTGCCCTGGCTATCACCAAGCTACAGACAAGTGAGACATGGTTGTTTTTTAAGGTCTGAAAGAAAGGAGCCAGAGAAGTGGATTGCAATATTGGAGAGATGAGGAAGAAAGTGGAAAAACTAGTAGATCAAGTTGCTGCAGGCTTGGAGATGACATCAAGTTAGAGGAGTTAGTGCTGGAAAGGATGAGGGTCAACTTGTTGCCTTGGTGCCAGGTTATAGAATAGGGAGGATGGATAAAGGGATGGATGAAGTATGAGGAAGAGAGATGGAAGCCAGCCACATCCATCAGATGGCCTCTTCTCTTGATAAAATAGGAGTGGGAGGGGACAGGAGGGAGGTGATAGGCATCAGCAAAATGAGATAGAGCTAGAAGAGCAAGTGTGAGGATTATAGTCAAAAGTCAACAAGATGTGAAGGGTTAGTGAAGAGTAATGGAGTTTAGCTAGCATGGATTCCCAGTGGACCCAGCACTGTTTTTACTTGATCTAGCACCCTACCAAGCAGGAGCCCTTAAGGACTAGACGCTGGCATTTATCTAGACCTAGAGACTGGAAAGGGGGAAAGAGGAGACTCATGAAAGTAACCCTCCAAAAATACATATCAACAGGTGACTTTAATATGATACTTTAAGTTTCCCGAAGCATGTTGTCATCATCTCATCAGAACCTTAAAGTAAGCCTGTAGCACAGGTCCTAGGGGTGCTATTTCCCTGTTCTTACTGGAGAGAAAACAGAGGAACACATACTTTAAGTGACTTTTTGATAGTCTCACAACTAGTAAAATGTCAGAGGGTAACTTTTAAAAAAATCTCCAAATCTAGACCATTTTCCTCTATGCCACTGGTATTACCAGCCTTAGGGTAAGAGATAGCAACTTTGTAGTGAAAATGGGGAAGGAAGGAAGGGAGGGAGGGACAGAGGAGGGGAAGGGAGACAAGAAAGGGAAGGAAGGAAGTTGTATATGACTTTGAATGTGCATTTCTTTCTTTTTTTTTTTTTTTTTGGTTGGGCAGCGAGGGTTAAGTGACTTGCCCAAGGCCACACAGCTAGTAATTGTCAAATGTCTGAGGCTGAATTTGAACTCAGGTCCTCCTGACTCCAGGGCCGGTGCTCTATCTACTGTGCCACCTAGCTGCCCCCGAATGTGCATTTCTTAACTCTTTTCCCTTTTTTTCAAATCATTCAGCAAATTGTGATTTTCCCCTTTCCTACTTATCCACTTATATCCTTATATGCCAGAGAATAGTCTTCCCAACCCCTTTGGGCAGTTCACCTTCAAGATGTTGGGGTTGAGGGGCAGCTAGATAGCGCAGTGGATAGAGCACGGCCCTGGAGTCAGGAGTACCTGAGTTCAAATCCAGCTTCAGACACTAACACTTACTAGCTGTGTGACCCTGGGCAAGTCACTTAACCCCAATTGCCTCACTTTAAAAGAAGAAAAAAAAGATGTTGAATTACTGAAATGTTTGGATGCAATAAATGGATTTTTACACCTTGGTGTCTTTTTGATATTACTGTCTTACTTCAGCAATCCCACTAATATCTGATCTAGCCTATGGGGGGACCATTCAGAATCATTTCAATTTTCCATATCCTGAGGCTATAGCCATAATACCTGAATCCCAGGCTCAGTATAGCTTGTGATCTAGTGTTTTAGTTGCCCATTTATATTAGAGTGGACTTTATTAGCTTGTGGACATGTGTCTATCAGTTTTAAAGATTAAGTAGCCCATCAGTCCTCTCACAGGTCTCTGGTGCACTCAGTCAAACATTAGACTTTCCCAGAGAATGTTGGGAAAAAATTAGCATCATCATTTGCAGAAACATTTTTTTCCTTCGAACCAACCTTTGGTCATGGTGGTATTTACTTATGTGCTCTACAAAGTGCTATTTTATATATAGAAAGTAAATCCAGGGTGTGAGCTTGCTGAGTAATTTCAGACTTTATAGCACATGAACCTTAGAAGGATGAGTGAATTATGAAGCCTCTTTTGCAATGGGTTGGGGGGGGGGTGTTCCAAAACTCTTCCTCTTCTTCCCTGAATCACTTGCTTATCCTGTGAGAAATTTTAAAATACTGAACTAGCATCCTCTTATGTCCCAAGCCATCCATAACTAGCCTATGATTCTCCTGGCCTCCAAATTGTTTCAGATGCATAGGAGTGGTTACCATCTCAACGGTATACAGCACAATGCCAAAAGGAGGCAAATTGGATGTTGGGTATAGGTTGTTTGAACCTAAAGAGTGGCGAGTTTAAAAAATATTGATGAAGTTGTCTCCCTTGAATTAGAAATATTTCATTGATAGCAAATTTTGACTGCTGAGAACAAGACTGTCTTTTTTTTGGGGGGGGGTGATGACAGTTTACATTTATTTCCTTCCTTTCCATTCATACTAGTACATGTCCCTATTACCTCACACTTGGGTTGCTCCAACAGTTGCCTCATTACTCCTCCTAACTCCAGGGTCCCCTCCTCTAATCCATCCTATGGTCTGCTGGCACAATATTTTTCCTTGAACTATTCTTCCTTCACAGGATCAGATATCTAATGAAGCCATCTAGTGGACCACCCTCATTTTATAAATGAGGAAACTGAGCAGCAAGTTAAGTGACTTTCCTAAGGTCACTCACAACGGTAGTAAGCATTATAGAAAGAATTTTGAACTAGATTTTCTGATTACTACACCACTGCTTCTCCCACAATATGTCATTCTGCTTCTCATACTCAGAAACTTTCACCAGCTCCTTGTTTTCTACCACATCCTTGAAATTCAAGGATTATTAGAGTTGGAGTTAGCTTTTAGTCTAGCCCCTCTTTTTATCTTTTGTTTGTTTTCCCATTGCATTTTCTTTTTCAACCAACAAATATTTTCTCTTTTTCCCACCCACCCCCAATTTCAAAGGAAAGAAAAAGTGTACCAAATATGTATAGTCATGCAAATCAAACTCTCACATTGCCCTTGTCCAAAAAATGCATGTTAACCCCTCATTTTATAGAAAAGGAAACTGAAAGCACTGACAAGGGAAGTTAGGTGATAACAACAACAACCATAGTGATAGCTAGCACTGAGGCCTGCTTCCCAGTTTGTGAGACTTTGCCTAGGATCACCATGTCTTGAGCATCCTTGATTCCAGTACTCATCTCACTTGGAGCTCACTCTCTGGTGTGTTCTACCTTCTCAAACACTGCCTGGCCTGTAGATGGGTACCTTCCTCCCCTCCCCAATCCCCTTCCAGCTCTGCTTCTTGTTTTATCTGCCCCTGCTCCTTGAGAATAGAGATAGTCTTGTTCCCAGCAGCATCACTCAATACAGTGCCTGACCTACAGTAAGTGTTGAATAAATGCTTTTTCTGTCTATCTAGCACTTTGTGGTTTATAAAGCACTTGGCATATATTATATTATAAGATCCAACATCCCTGTGAGGTTGGTACTCTTATTATCCTTATTTCACAGATATGGGCACTGGGACTAAGAGAGATTAGTGACTTTTCCAGGGTCACCAATTGAGGAAGGATTTGAACTCAGGCCTTCCTGACTCCAAGCCTGACACACCATCGACTGGGCCATACTAGGTGTTAAAAACACAAAGCAAAGAAGAAGGAAAAATCTTTGCCCAAGGAGCTTATGTGCTAACAGGATAGAAAAGCAGTTAATAAGTCTTCAGATAATTCTTCCATATCTGATCATTCCACACGACTCTGCCTTTCCAATGTAAACATCTCTGCTAAGTCTCTCCATAATTTGGTCTCGCCTTCATTTTTCCACTCACTGCTTCAATGTAGTCAGACTGTCTTCTATCCACAGAATATGTTCATGTCCATGTCTAGACTAGCAATGCAAACAGGATTGAGATCTTTCTTCGTCTCCTTTAGCACCGATATCTACTTCTGCCTGCCTTGATACAGAACCAACCCTGTAACCCCTCTCCCCCAGGGCATGGCCCGTAGCCTTTCAGGGGGAGGGAGGATGCTGTGGAAAATGTGTGGGGAACCTGGTTCTCACACCCCCTCCTGAAATGAGCTCATAGGGAGAGACAGGGTTGGTGAACTTTATCCCCATGTGAACAGAGGAAATAGACCTCTGGGAAAAGAAGAACAGGGAAAATCATTTAGCTAGTTTCTCCCATGATTAGTCTTTTGATGCCTCTCTGTTACCTGTGACATGAAGTCACAGATTATCCTGGGCCTGGCACTAAAGATCCTCCCCTATCTTTTTTTCTTTTTTGCAGGGCAGTGAAGGTTAAGTGACTTGCCCAGGGTCACACAGCTAGTAAGTGTCAAGTGTCTGAGGCTGGATTTGAACTGAGATCCTCCTGAATCCAGGGCCAGTGCTTTATCCACTGCGCCCCCTAGCTGCCCCTGATCCTCCCCTATCTTGCCCCCAACCTGCCTTCCCAGTCATGGCTTCTACAATGCATAACATCATGGGACAGTAGATTGAGCACTGGACTTTGAGTCAGGAAACCTGGGTTCAAATCGAACATCAGAGGCTAACTGTATGACTTTGGCAAACTCCCTTAACATTTCAGCATCTCAGTTTCCTCATCTGTAAGATGAGAGGGTTGGGGCAGCTAGGTGGCACAGTGGATAAAGCACCAGCCCTGGATTCAGGAGGACCTGAGTTCAAATCCAGCCTCAGACACTTGACATTTACTAGCTGTGTGACCCTGGGCAACTCACTTAACCCCCATTGCCCTGCATAAAAACCAAACAAAAACAAAAACAAAAAAAAAGATGAGAGGGTTGGACTATCACTGTCCAGACCAGCTCTAAATCTATGATCTTGATGTGTATTTTGCACTCTAGATAAAGGAGTCCAATCAGTGGTCCCCAAAACAGGCTTGATGTATTTCAACCAACTTGCTTTTATGCATACCATGTGGAAAACCTTCTCCTCTCTACCTATCAAATCCTATTCATCCTTCGTGACTTAGCTGCCACATCCAAGAAATCTTCCTAGATTCATGTAGTCTGCTGTGCGTGCTCCACCTCCTCTATATTCATGATACTTACTTAGCTATCAGCCTTTGTGATATTTCTTGGGCGGTGTCTTAGGACAGTTATTTAACTCTGGTAGTGTTCAACTTCAGTCTGCTTGTGTTTTGTCTTACCAAATGGAATGAGGGCAAATACCCAGTGTCTCGTACTTCCACACTTTATTCCCTGATCAAAAGTGTAGCACAGCATGTTACACAAAGCAGGTTTAGAGTTGGAAGATAGCTCCCTTAGGAATCATCTAATCCAAGGGTTTGTGTAATGGCCCCTTTGGCAGAATCTGGTGGACCCTTTCTACAGGTAATGTTTAAATGCATAAAACAAAATACATAGGATTATGAAGGAAACCAATTACAATAAAAGGCAATTATCAAAATATTTTTTAAAATAAGTCATGAACCACAGTTTCAGAACCCTTGGTCTCATCCCACCCATTTGTTCTGTAGATGATGTAAACATTAGCTTCCAAAGAAATAGCAGTAAGGAGCAAAGTAGGCTTTGAAACTTGAACTGTCTGCTCTGAAGGCAGGGGGCTGCAACAAATGACTGGTGTGGCCTCTTTTCATTCACATTGAGCATGCCTCTGTCTCTTCCACTTACCACTTATGTGACCCAAAGGAGACCACTTACCCTCTCTAGTTAGTCCTCAAGCTTCCCCAGGACAAATGAGAGGGAGGAGGCGGGGATAGCTGGCCTACAACCTTCCTTCTAACTTTCAGCTCTCTCAACCAGTTGAGTCACTGGAGACTTTAAAGGATGCACAACTCCTACAGATGTTGTTCTCTCTCTTCCCAAGGACTCTCTGGCTCTACCTTTCCTTTTTTAATTAACGAATTCCTTCTCTTGTCATTCTTCAGTTTTGTCTGTTATGCCAAGTGCACAGACCTGACCATTAGAACTAATCCCTAGATGTTTTTGATAGAACTGAAGACTAAAAGTTTCTGTGCCTGAAGCCCAGGAGTTTCTGTTTGTGGGGTGAAAGACTAGAGCATTGTTCATTGCTCCTGCATTGTCTAAATGGGACCTGACCTGTGTTGCATTAGTAACTTTTAACAGACAGACATACATTGGTGTGAGGTTGATTTGATATTTTCCCAAACTAGCCAGGCAGCATGGGCACAAAAGACCAAACTGACAGAAGAACAATTCAAATTTTCATGACATTGATGTATTATGTTTCCATTTAATCTTTTGTTCAACAAACTGATTGTTTAATCCAGCAAATATTTATTTAGCATCTCTTGTGTGCAAGATATTATGTAGTCTTCTTAATGAGGTTCATTGTGGACACTTCTAAGTGCTGAGAAGTTAATCCATTAATCAAATACCCAGTGTTTATCAAATACACACTACCCTTGGGATACTATACTAAATGCTGTGGCTACAAAGTCAGAAATGAAATAATCCCTACCTTCAGGGGAGTTATAGTCTATCAGGGGAGACCACATAGAAATCTATAACTATAAATAAAATAAATATAAGGGAATTTCATGGCAGTGAAGACACTAGCTTCTGTGGGAATTTAAAAAAGGGTTCATGTAGGAGATGGTGCTGGAAGGCACTTATAAAGGAAACTTGGTATTCAAAAAGAATCCCAAGAAATGTGATGGGAGTCCATTCCAGGCATGGTGGACATCATGTGCGAGGGAGTTTTCCTGGCAGCCATAATGATTTTGTATTGTGTCTTCCTACACTCACCTACACCTCTCCAATCCCAGTGCTAGAGAAGGATCATTTTAAATAATCCCCTTCAGGACAGAGCCTGTGAGATGAAGTCCATTTGAAAAATCACATTGCCATTAGCTATGCTGTCCCCCATGCCCAGAAGTTCCTCCATTCTGACCTCCACTCCCCAGAATCCCTCACTTCCTTCGAGGGTCAATTTAGTGCCACCTCCTAAAGGAATAAAGGAAGCCTTTTCTGAATGCCTGGATCTGAGTGTTCTATCCCTCATCAAAAATATCTGTTTAAATATTGAACCCCCTGCCCCCAAGAGAAGACCATAAACTCCTTGAGGGTAGGAACCATTTTCCATTTTATCTTTGTATTTCCGGCCTAACCCAGCAGCTAGTATATGGATACACATAAATGCTTGTTTGGATTGGATAGGAGCAACTGGCTTATAGGCAGGGTTGTAATAGAAAGATCCTAACATTCTAGTACATTTAATTATTGGTCACTGCCAGCGTTCGCTATATTATATCAGATATATTTTTCATGGTCAGCCGAGCAAGGTTCGAAAATTGATAAAACTACGCCTTTGTGCTGTTAAAATGGCAGAGATGATCACCGGGCCACAAGCTCTCCATCAGCTCACCACTTAACTTGATGCCTTTACATTCTCTAATTTGTCCCTTCTCTCCAAATTCCATCAGGTGGAAACTGCCAGTGAATAATTCTGCTCATCAAGCAGAGTTTCTCTGGGCTCATTCAGGTCTGGGCGGGATTCTGGGCTGCCCTATTGTGCAGAAAGTGTTCAAACAAATGCAACAGCCCTCTGGTTTTGCAAAGGATGATTTGGGCTCCTGAGCATCCATCTTGAGCTTGGAGAGCCATTCAGTGCCTCAAAGTGACTATTACCTTTTTAAAGCCACTGGTCATTTTTTTGTGCCCTGACACTGTTGAAGGCTTTTTTTGTATTTACTGGGTTAATGTGGTTTTCTGCTGCAATCTACTCCCTCATCCTTCTTTACTTATAGCCCCTTGTGTAGTCTTCAGGACCCAGTGGCTATTACATAAATACTATTAACTGACTGTGGAAAAGTCACCTTGTCCGAGATGTGGGTTATTAAAAAGACTAAGTTATTGAAACATTATCCTCAATAAATTGTTGTCTGGGTTCTTTGAGTTGGGTATGGAAGGTTTTAAGGCTCTTTGTTCCTCTAACTCATGCCAGAAGCACTCCTGGTTTCTTTCCCCGGGTTAACAGTTATTATCATCATCATCAGTATTAACAAGGATGACAATAATAATACAAAGAAGGTTAACACTCCCCCTCTGATAGAAGGGTCTCAACATGGAAGGATTCAGATTGATGGACCCCTCTCCTTCCTGAACAGGTGTAAGGTATGAGTCTGAACAAGGTGCCAAACTAGCCCCTCCATGGGAGTTTTGTCCTGTACTCTCATGTCTTCTGAGACATGCAATGTCGGTTGAAGGAGATCTCTTCTTCTGACTTCCCCTGTACTCTTCTCCTCTTCCCTGTGTTGGCAAGGATTAATGGACCTAGCATCTTTCACCATCTCTAATATCTTATGAGGCTCTACGAAGAGCAGAATAGAGGAATGTAATGAGTCGTGGGATAGAGTATGCAAAACAACAAAAAAAACTAATAAAGGATGCTATTTCCAGGACATGCATAGTCAACAAAATCTACTAACTGAAAGCAGAGCATTCTCTACTTAGTGAGTAAAGCAACCTACCTACAGACAGGTGTGTGCCCACACTAGGGGCAGGCAGTGTGGCCTGGTAAAAAAGAGGGCTATGCTAGAAATCAGGAGAAACCTGGGTTCAAATTCGATCAGTCGTTTTTATTAGTTGTGTGACTGTGAACAAGCTTTGCAAGATTCCATTTTTCATCTGTAAAGTGGAGACTAATAAAAACTCCATCTTTTAGGGTTGCTCTAAAAAATCAAATGAGATGATATAAATATAGCCTTTAGGAAGGAAGACTTGAATCTATAGAAGCCAGCTCTTATTTTTATCATTTAAAAAATCATCCCTAGTAGTGTTAGAACTTTGAAAGCCCAAATCCTGAAGGTTCCTCCTGATAATGTCACCTCACCCCACCTCTGTATATCCGTAAATCAGGGATCTGTGATTTTGTTGATGTGGGAACTCCCTCAGTGGATACAGATTGCCAACATATCTTCGAGCATTGCCTGAAGTTCAGAAAGATTGTGGCCTGCCTGTAGTCACACAGCCCATACTGGAAGCAGGATTTTAATGTAAGTCTTCCAAGTCCAGCACCCTATCCACTGCCTCTTTGTCCTTTCTACACCTACACTCAGTGCAATTCAGCAAACACATGGCTTCTCATGGGTCTCTCAGCATCTCTACTTTCTACGGTTTTTGTTTTGCTTTTTTTCCCTAAGTTCCATGAAAGCAAGCAGGGATGGTGTCTGTTTGATCATCCAGAGCACCCCATACATTAGGAAACACTTTCCAGTGATGACGGTATACAATTACTTCCCCAGGAAAACAAATGTTGAGCTCCTTGTTAAATACAATGTAAGCTTTTTTCAAGGATGGTAGTTTTTCATTTTCCTGGGATGACTGTTATCTCAGAAATAGCTCTATCTATTACAAGTAACTCCCTGCCACTCAGCGCTCCCCTCTTGCCCTTAACAGAGACACTTTGACTGGGGTGATTGAACCCTCTAATATATTTCACTGAATAAGGCATACCTTACTCTTTCCTATGGCATACCTTACTTTACACCTTAAACTATTGTGTGTGAATTGATGTTTTGTAAACCTAATCATATTCTGAATTCATTAGGAGAGTACACTATATTGAAGAACAAGTCCTATCCAACAAGCATTTATTAATCAATCACCAAGCATTCGACTTTATTACAAAGCATGGCCCTCTGGATAAAGGAGGCAGGGGGATATATTTGGAAATGAAGGTAATATAAAAACAAATTATATCAATCAAATTGGTTCAAAGTTTAAAAAAAAAAACAAGCATTTTGGGACAGCTAGGTTGCACAGTGGATAAAGCACCAGCCCTGGATTCAGGAGGACCTGAGTTCAAATCTGGATTCAGACACTTGACACTTACTGGCTGTGTGACCCTGGGCAAGTCACTTAACCCTCATTGCCCTGCCCCCCCCAAAAAAGAAACAAGCATTTTTTAAGGTCCAGGCACTGTGCTAGCCACTAAGGGAACAAACACAGAAATTAATCAGTCTTTGCCTCAAGGAGCTTATATTCTATCCTAGAAAACAACATATATACAATGTGTACAAAATACACACAAGGTAACTTCAGGGATGAAGAGGCAATAGCATCTTGAGAGATCAGGAAAGATCTCATATAGGAAGTTGTATTTATGCTGAGCTTTGAAAGAAACTAGGGTCCCTCTAGGTGAGGAATGTTGGCACATGCCTGTAATCCTTCCTACAGGAGGAGGCCGAAACTGGTGGATCATTTAAATTTGTGGATTCTAAGCTGTAAGAGGACCAAAGCCACTTGGAAGTCTGCACTAATATTGAGGATGATCCTCTGGGAACTTCCCAAGGAGGAGCAAGCCAGCCCAGGTTGGAAAAATGGAACAGGTTAAAGCTTACATAGCATTAGAATTGGACCTGTGAGTGACTGCTTAGCGTCCAGCCTAAGTGAGATAGAGACCTAGTCAGTCAAGGTGAGAGACAGAGTGTGGGGGGGAAGGGACAGGGAGAGGAGACAGAGAGGAAGAGAGGGGAGAGAGAGAAGAGAAAGAGGAGGAGAGAGATGGAGAGAGATGAAGAAATGGGAAGAGAAAGGAAGAGGAGAGAGATGGAGAGTGGAAGAGAGAATAAGGGGAAGAAAGAGAGAGAGGTGAAGATATGGGAAGAGGAGGGAGGGCGAGAGAGGAAAAGAAAGGGGCAAGAGGGAGAGGGCATATCCAAACTAAGGACTCTAAAGGTCAGGGGTGAAGAGGGGAGTACATTCCAAGCGTGGCATGTTCAAAGGCACAGAGATGAAAGATGAGGATGTTGTGTGTGAGTATCAGCAGGAAAAAGACTAAGCTTGGTTGACCTCTAGAATGTAGAAAGGGCATTATGTATCAGAAGCCTAGAATGTAGGCTGGAGCCAAATTTTCCTTCAGCTCCTACTATTTGCTAAACCCTGGATTTTTAAAAAAGACAAAAAACCAAAAGAGTCCCTGCCCTCCACGAGCTTACATTCTGCAGATGCTCAATAAGGATAAGGAAAAAAACTACTGTGAAAATTAACAGTCAGACATTTTTTGGAGGGGTTGGCAGGGGAGGGAGCAGAGGGAAGGGAAGGAAAGGGAAGGGAAGGGAAGAGAAGGGAAAGATGAATGATGAAACGAAACAGGCTTTTGAAAAATCACAAAACTTGACACATTTGTTTGGGACTGGTACCTCCTGCACACTGTAAAATCAGCAAAGGAATTCAGACATAAAAATACTTAAAGACGGGTGTACTGCCCTAGTATTCTGCTTACTCAGACAGAGACACATGGTGGCAGGGTGTGCCTTTGCTCACACACAGAGGGCTTTGGCACCATGGGCAGAGAACAGGTTCTTACCTTGTCCTGTTACTCAGTCCCTTCAAATGTCTGCATTTCTCTCCCTACCCTTGCAGAGTTAAAAATGATTGTGTGTTGGGGCAGCTAGGTGGTACAGTGGATAAAGCACTGGCCCTGGATTCAAGAGGACCCGAGTTCAAATGTGGCCTCACAGACTTGACACTTACTAGCTGTTGACCCTGGTCAAGTCACTTAACCCTTGTTGCCCTACAAAAAAAGAAGAACAGATTGTGTATTTCAGGAGGTTCTAGAGAAAGTCAAGGAATTCCGAATTATAATGGAGTTTATTAAACCAAGGCCTTTTGACTCATTTTCTGTATCAGTCAAGAGGACTAATCACCTCTGCTAGTTCAGAGCCCCCAAAAGAATTTTGTAGAGATACATTTAATAATATTTATACTGTACTTTGAGCATGGATGGGGGGAGGTATTGTTATTCAACCTCCCTGAGGCCTCACTTCTTCAAAGACAGTTAAACCTTTACTAGATGAAAGGAAAGACTATGGAATTAATTGATAGAATTTTAAATATAAATCACTGTAGTTAAGAAATTCCCTCATGACCTTCAAGTAGCAAGGTAAATTCTAAATAACTGGAGTTTGAGTAAAGGCCACCAACCTTACCCAATAGGGAACTGTGTCCAGAGGACATAGAGTGGACACATCCTCATAGAGCAAGGTCCCTCAGACTCATGCCACAACTGCCTATTTGTTTGAATTGCATTGTCTTGGAACTTCCTGTCTTCCTCAAACACAACACAGTGAAAGGTGAGATCTGTCACAGCTGAGCATAGTCAGTTTTTAAAGGGAAAGAGGTATCTGGATGCTCATCAGTTCAAGTAGAGGATATCTAATACAAATTTATCGGGCCAATTAGCCTAATGAGATGAACCCTGAAGAATTCACAGTATCCATAAATCTGAAGGGGAAAAAAAATCACACACAGCCGACAGCTTCAATTATTTCCAGTTAGCTTGACAGATCTATAATAAATAACTTTTCATCCTTTTGAGATGGAAGCATACTTAATAATCACTTTCTTGTACCCCTTTTCTCAATACTCTTTCTTTTTCCTAAGGAAACTAAACAGCACTGGAGACCTTGGTTATTATGTACCTCTAACTACAGGAGGAAAATGCATTTCTCAATTAAGGAAATAATAATTTTATTTGCATGTAAAATGGTGTTTGTGCAGCTTTGTTTAAAAAAAAACACTGCCATTTGTATTCTTCCCAAGAAGAGTTCATTTCCATATAACCAGTTTATGTGACATAGTTATCTACAGCATTAAATACATTTTATATCATCAGACTTTTTAACAATATATTTTAAAAATGTATTTCTATTTAGCTTAAACGTGTTAGGAATCATCCTAAGGGACTGTGTGAAAATGTAGTCGTTTATTTGTAATTGCCAGAAAATGGTTTACAAAATTGTTAGTGGCTTTTATTGCATGCGCCCTGCTCCTGGAGCACTTGCTTGTTAATTAGAGAAATTTCAACTGTCATAGTCGGCAATTATAGCTTCTGTATCATTGTCTGTTATGAATAGTCAATGAGGTCTGATTAATATGCATGAGCAGCAGTATATAGGGTGTGCATTGGACCACAAGCCAGCAGCATTACTACAGCGGTAGAGGGAGTGTTGTGGACTCCGAGGGAAGGAGGGAGGAGGAGGGAGGGAAGGAAAGAAGCATTGAGGAGAAAGAGGTAGCAGCTTCCCCAGCCCTCAGTGCAGTCAATGCCAGCGTGAGCTGCTCCCGTTGACTCACCTGGGCGTTCCAAAGGATATCTTCTCCATGAGTGCTAAGTAGCTGGGGCTGCCTCTGTGGGAGCTGGTGAATAGAGAAGTGGCTTTCCTTGCCGATCCTCTAAACATGGGATGCAGCTTGTGCAGTCTGCAGAAGCAAGAAGAGCAGTACAAATTACTGTATGAAGTTTGTCAGGTAACCAATGGGATTTTGCTGCTGAAAAGATACAGGTTCTCAGCCAGCTAGCACGGTGGGAATAGGATGCCTTCTGGAAGTGGAATTTGGAAAAGTGTTTGCAGGCAGGGAAAGGCAGAGTTTTAGCATCTCTGAATTTCATGCATATGTTGCCTGTTTACTCTCTTTTGTGATTAATTTTCCACATGCACCAAGATGGTTCATTTTGACTAGCTAAATGTATGTTGACGTGTAATTAAAGCAAGGTCTGGTCCCAAAGCCGCTCACCACAGACATTTCTCCCCGTGCGTGTTAAGTACCATGTCTGGAGGAAGGGTCATAGCTTGGTCATGCACTCTTTGAACAAGTTGGAGGAGACGCGTCTAATGATTGATGCCTGGGAGGTTTTTGTCTCTGTTTACAAATAGTTTTAAGGGATTTCTTTCAGGAGAGCACGGGACATCTTCATTCTTTCAGCAACTTCTCTGGATGGGACATGTGGTTCAGATTTATGTTTCACACATTGAAATGTCCCTGCCTCCAGCCTATCCAAAACAAGGAGAAAGGGACTTGAATTTGGCTGGGGATGTTCCAAGCTATTAGCTGCTTGCTTTCAGTTTAACGAGGGAAAAATTGAAAGATAGAGTGAAAGAAAGCAAAGTATGAAAAACTAAATGTTAAAAAACTATATTGTAAACTGGCTTTTGTTAGGGGGGGATCAGATTTAACAGCTGCCACCCCTCAAATTCTAGTGAGGCTGGCTCTGATATTGTTAATTTAACATGAATTTTGTAGGTGATTAGGGGCTTTAATTGTCCTGACTACATAAAGTTTTTCTTCAGTTAAGTAAAAAAGTTGTTCTTACATTGAAATACCTTTGGGAAAGGAGGGGAAGGAAGAAAAGAAATATGAGTATTAAGATTGCTAGAACAAGTAAAAGACAAGGTGATTTTTTTTTCTTTTAGTGAATTAGACAATGACTGCTATTTTAGTATTTACACTTTTAAAAATCCAGAGATCTCAAGTGTGAATTGCTTAGAGAGGATTTCCCTAACAGGCTGGTTTAGAGTTGCCATTTTTCTCTTTGCCAGCAGAGGGCGATTACCATCACAAAAAAACCCAGGACAAAGTACTGGGACCTTTGTGTATTTGCATCCTATCACAGGCTCCCGCACTGTGGCAAATTTGACAAGGAGACTCTTATTTGGGGCAAAGTGCATAAAGATGTTGGAAGCCAGATTTAAGTTGGGGGGGGGGTGGTCGCTTTCCTTTGCCCCACCTTTTATTGTTTCGTGTGCCCAGACATACATTCCCTCCAGTACCTTTTGTTTTGTGTTTTTGTTGGTTACAGTCATACACCAAAGGACCCCATTGTAAAATAGTCCTCATGAGTTTTACAACAAGGTCATTTCTGAGGAGACCACGTTCTCTTGGACTTAAGTGATCTCAGAAAACTGGCTCTAATTCAGCCTCCAGTAGTGATCTGTTCACATCAATTCTGCTTTATCATCAGGCACTGCCTGTCATAATAGTTAGCTCTTGTCCCTGCCAAGTTTCCATTCAGTCTGAGCTGGAGGGCTCTTAATGAGTCGCACATTCAAGAAGTGAAATGAGAACAAACAGAAACCATCCTTTAAGCCAGGTAATAGAGGGGTTTCCATTGGAGAAGTGAGCAGCAGAATATGGAAATCAACACCTGTTTTGCACAAAGCATTTCCTTTAGCTCCCTCTTCCTATTTCCCCTCCTCTAGACGATGAAAATATCATTTCGTACTCATGGTACTAGGTTGTATAATTATCTCGAGAGACCATAATGGTACCTATGCTAAATCAGTTTTTCTCTGATAGATTAATCTATCTGATTTGGCAAAATCTTAATTCCTAAATAAATGAGTAAATTTCATTAGATTTTATTTATTTCTTACTTTTTTTACAACATGAAATTATGTGGAAATATTTTGGGCCAAAACACCACACAATGAATTTTGATAAATGACTCCCATCTGGCCTACACTTTGTCAGCAATTTGGGAAGCCATGCAAATGCACTTTCAGGAAAATGAAAGCTACTTTTCAGGCTACTCTTAGGCTTGTAGGATCATCAATCACAGAGCCAGAGCTGCAAGGGACCTCAGACACCACCTAACACACTTTTATTTTATACGTGAAGAGATTGAGGCCCAGTTAGCTTAAGTTACTTCTCCAATATCCCAGTAGTAAAAGTCAGAAGCAAGATTTGAACCCAGATCTTTATAGGTCCCAATGGAATAAATCACCTCCCTCCTGTCTTCATAGAACTTAGACTCTTGGGAATTCCCAAAGCATTGGCCCCCATTAATAATTCCACTTTCCCCATTATCCCTCAAAGCTTTATGACAGCTAAGAAATTAAGGCTTCCACAAACACCAGTTCCGGAAGGCCCAGTTGCCTAGCTCAATAAGTCTTCAGAACTGAAACATGAAGAAAATCAAATATTCCCAGGCTCAGAGTTTATCCCTTCCTCATCTAAAGGTAATTCAAAGAGATGCTCTTCATTAGGGTCCTTGGCATTCTGCCTACAATTTCTTTGGGGTGTGTGTGTGTGTGTGTGTGTGTGTGTGTGTGTGTGTGTGTGTGTGTGTGTGTGTGTGTAGGGGGGATTTCTGTGAGCCTAATGACACAGAACAATGATTGGGCCTCTTGTCACTCACACACCTTATTGCACCTTTAATCACATCATAAAAAAAAGAAAAAACAGATTAAGGGACCTAATCATTAGAGTGCAGTGACTAGCTTTGATGCGCCTTGGGTGCTAGTCAGCATGACGGTAGAGGCTTTGCCCTCTGCAATACCCAGTTATTTCTCCTCAGTGTTTTCAGTACCGGACAGTAATTTAGTATCTCAATCACGTCCATTCTTTGTGCATCTGCAGGAACTACAACCTGCTGGAGAGTTCTTCTCTGGGCAGGCACCCCAGATCAGTGTAGAGCCAGTGTTTTTAGTTTCATTTTTCATTACCGACGTTTAAGTTGACAGTTGTTCTCTACCTTGGGGGATGTGCCCTGGGGTCCCCAGGTTATTTTTCAAGACTCAGGAGCATCATTAAAGGAAGAACAGATGGAGAAAGGATGGAGCTGCTTAGAGGTTATCTGGGGTGCATCTTCTTCTTGTATAAATTAATTGAGAAAGAAGATCAAATGGCTGAGGGGGTTGGAAAGGGGATAGGGAGCCTTTTCACCACCTGGTCACCTTCACTGCATGATCTCTGGCTGTAACTCAACTAAGGCTGGTAGGGACTGAAACTCATCATTAAGCACCTGCTGTTCAGTGGAAGGTATGAACTGACTTGGTGGTCTTCAATGTTTTCCTTTGTATGGCAGCCCCCTGGCTTAGGTGTTACTGCCTGATGACCCTATTTGCAGGAAGGGGCTTAAGTGATCAGATTCAATTAACCCCAGATGCTATCCTCCCAAAACAAGGTGGGAGAGGCTCACCCTTAAGTGTAAAACCGATAAAGAGGGAACTGAGTCTGGGATACCATTCCTTCTGTGTCCCTATGGAAACAATCCTCTGAAATTATTTTTTGAGTAGAGAGTGGAAGAGAGAAGAGAGGGAAGAAGGAATATTGCTGTTTAAAGTATAGCTTTTGGGGCAGCTAGATGGTGCAGTGGATAGAGCACTGGCCCTGGATTCAGGAGTACCTGAGTTCAAATTCAGCCTCAGACACTTACCACTTACTAGCTGTGTGACCCTGGGCAAGTCACTTAACCCCAATTGCCTCACAAAACAAAACAAAACAAAAAAAAAGTATAGCTTTTATTCAAATAAAACATTAGCTAATTATTGATCCAGCATGCCAGCTAGAGAAACAAAGGTCTGCCAAATATTAACAATAACAGCAGTTAACATAGTGCTTTTTTTTGCTTTTTTTTTTTTTTTGCTGGGCAATGGGTAACTTGCCCAGAGTCACACAGCTAGTAAGTGTCAAGTGTCTGAGGCCAGATTTGAACTCAGGTCCTCCTGAATCCAGGGCCAGTGCTTTATCCACTGTGCCACCTAGCTACCCCCAACATAGTGCTTTAAGATTCATGATATGCACTGCATATATTAGCAATTCGAATGTGAGCTCCCTGAAGGCAGGAACCATGTTTTTATCTTTCTTAGTATCCCCAGTGCTTAGCATTGTGCCTGGTATACAGTAGGTGCTTGATTGTTGATTGATTCAATTCACTTAATCCTAACCATAACCCTGCAGAAGTAAATCCTCCAAATAGGCTTATGTCCATTTTAAAGAGGAGGAAACTGAGTCTGGGAGGGGTCAACTTGATTTCCTAGTATCAGAAAGCTAGCTGATGTCTAAGGCAGAATCCGAACGCAGGTCTTCCTCATGCCAAGCCCAGCACCTTATCCATTATGCAGAGTAGTCTCACAGCTGGGACTAAGAGAGAAGTCAGGGCAGCCGCTAGCAAGGAGCAATGCTCAAGTCTGCTGTCGCTCCAGATGGGCAAGACCTTTTGGTAAGCATTAATTCAATATCTGCTCTGTGTAGTATGGTATTAGACATTTGGATAGGGAAGGTACTTAAAGCAGCTGCATTTCTGACTCAGTGACCATTACATCCCAAAGTCTACATTGCAGAGCAGCCACTAAATCAATACTGTGCGGCACGGCATAAATATATCCAAGGACCGAAGGCTACACAGACACTTATTTGCAAAATAGAAGTAGTTGGCATATTTTGATTGTTTTGGAGATCAGTAGTCCCCATAGCCTATGTCAAGGATGGCCTGAAGAATTTGTGTAACTGAGGGTTATGGATTGGGGGCTAAAAGGAACCCGAGGGGTCATTTACTGTCACCCAAAGCCTTTGTTGCAAAAATGAGGAAACTCCTGTTTAGAGAAACCACATGACTGAGATCACACAGTGAATAGCAGACCCAGGGTTTCGATTTAGGTCCCCCAACTCCAAATCCAAATTGCTGCCTTTGAAAGCAATCTCATGAATAAAATGCAAAGCCTTTAAGAAAATGGAATAACAAGAAATATCATACAGGATGATTTTGTGCTTCACCTCAGAACTGTTTATTAGAAGGCAATAAGATTCCCTGAGAGCTAGGACTATGACAGATGAATGTTAATTTTCATATTTATGCACATCTCTTCCTACCTGTATGACCCTGGACAAATCATTTAACTATTCAGCCTCCATTTCCTCATCTATAAAATAAGAGAGGTGGACTCAATAGCGTCTAAAGTCTCTTTGTGCTTTAAATCTCTGTTATTAATAATCTGCAATATTTCATTATACATTTGGCTGGATACCAGGGAAATGGTGACTTTTTTCATGCTTTAAAAAAACTCACACCCTTGTAAACAGTGTATTTCTTATTTGCTGAAATAGATATAGTATTCAATTAGATAAGCACAGTCCTGATGACTTTCCAAGAAATAAACAACTGTGTTGATTCTGTTTACTAAACGTATAATACTTGCTCTAAGAACAAAATGTGCACACTGACACACCAGCTGTGTATTAGTCCTATTAAAGTTAGTGAGGGGCAGCTAGGTGGCGCAGTGGATAGAGCACTGGCCCTGGATTCAGGAGGACCTGAGTTAAATACGGCTTCAGACACCTGACACCAGCTGTGTGACCCTAGGTAAGTCACTTAACCCCAATTGCCTCACTAAAAAAAAAAAGTAAGTAAGAGGTAAGATCACTTATATACTGTTTTTCAAACCTCAAAGAACTATGTAAATACTAGCTCGGTAAGAGAAAAATGACAGAATTGAGGAAACTTGATTTCCATAACATTGTAGGACCATTTATACTTAGTGGCAAAGTAGAAGTCTTTTTGTTTAAAGGAAATTATTTCAGAGGGCTTTGTTCTAGGGAAAGTTTTCTCTCCTTGAATTGGTTGGCAGAGATAGAGGACCTATGCTTGATACAATCTTCACCAAAGAGCCCCCTGGTTATTGCTGTGTTTTTATGTAACTGAGAAAGTCTTCTTTTAAGATCATTTATTTACCAGAAACTGACAAGTGAAATTGTCCTCTTCATTTCACAATGAATGATAAAGTACTCCTGCATGTCAGAAACTGATAAAGAAAACACCATGTCATATTGTATGGGCAAATAGGTGGCACAGTGGATAGATAGAGTGCCGGGTCTGCAATCAGGAAGACTCCACTTCCTGAGTTCAAATCCAGCCTCAGATACTTAGTAGCTTTGTGACCCTGGGAAACTCACTTACCCCAGTTTGTCTTGGTTTCCTCATCTCTAAATTGAGCTGGAGAAGGAAATGGCAAACCACGCCAGTATCTTTGCCAAGAAAACCCCAAATGGGGTCACAAAGAGCGAGACATGAGTGAAACAAGTGAAAGCAAAAATGTCATACTGTCATTGCTTAAGAAAATAAACAAAGGAGAAAGAAGGAGAATTAATACTCTTCTTAACTGGCCAATATGTGACAAGTTACTACTTAGAGATTTCAGAAGCCATTTAGCACACCCCTTCATTTTATAGATTAGGAAACTGAGACTCAGAAAAGTTAAGCAACTTACCTAAGGTCATACTAATAGTATGCAGCAGAGCCAGCATTTCATCTTAGGTCATATAATAATTCCAGGTTCAGCATTCTTTCTACTACGTCACACTTCCTTACCTCCCTTCTATAGCTCTTCAAAGACTAGCCAAAGCATTGTACATTGTTCTAATTTTTTTCAGTGCTTGAACAAACTCTAACCAAGTCTCCAAATATATTAAATAGCCCAAACTTAGATTAGAAAAAAAAAGCTTTAACAGTGATGACTGATTTGGTGAATGAGATTTTTTAATGGGTTCCTCTGCTACATCTGCTTATTGCGATGAAGCAGGTGGTAAGAAGTCACAGGGGAGGAGACAGCTTCTCTGCTTTACTGTCACCCATCAGACATGGCAAGCTGAAAGAAAACATATGGAACCATGAAAACCTGGTACTCTAATAAATGTCTCGTGTTGTGTTCATTAATAATGAAGGAAAAGGTCATGGTTCATTTGGGGCAGCATGATAATTGTCCACAGGGATGTTGGAAAAACTGAGTAGAAATGACTCTTGGAGCCCCTGAGAGTTTTCTGAATCTTCTTAGAATTGAGTTGACTTAAAAATCATAGACATTCCCTCTCTGAAACTCATAGAGCAATATATCTCCTTGACTGGTGGCACCTTTGTCACAGAACGGGTCATTTTAGCAAGCTGTCCTTGTTAACAACCTGACCACAGCAATATCCCTGAAAGAAGAATTCTGCTTTGAGATGTCTAAAGAACTTTTTTTCCTATGCCTTGAATGACCTGAGTTTACCTGTGCTTACCTGAATTTTATATTACAATTCCATTGAACTTTATCCTCTTGGTCAACTTTGAAACGCAAACTTTGCAGAGCTCTTGCTACTGGCCTGTGATTGTAAAATGCACTTGATGGCTTCCATCAGCTTATGATAAGCTCAGGTGCTACCTCCTATAGGTAGCCTTTCTTTATCTCCCATTCCTTTTGTCTCCCTCATCACCAAATTAATTTGTGTTTTGTCAATTTGGAGGAGTGAATTTGGAAGAATGTATAAGTTCTGTTTTAATTATGTTGAGTTGAAAGTGTTGATGTTGAGTTGAAAGTGTTGCTGGGACATTTAAGTGGAAACGAGTAGTGAACAATTGACAAATCGGGACCAGAGGTTTGTAGAAAGATCAAAGTAAGGTATATGAATTTGACAGTCACTTTGGCTCCTCTCTTTGACCAGCAGGATTTCAGAAGTACTGAGTCACCTACCATGGGGGTTATTAGGCACTTCTCCAGAATTTAATTGATGTTGAAGAGTTTAACCAAAATACTATGTACATGTAATTATAATAGGCTCTAGAGGAGAGAGCTGAATGAAAGCTGGGCAATGCTGACAAAATAATATTGGTAGGGGCAGGCAGGTGGCACAGTGGATAAAGCCCCAGCCCTGGATTCAGGAGGACCTGAGTTCAAATCGGGCCTCAGACACTTGACACTAGCTGTGTGACCCTGGGCAAGTCACTTAACCCTTATTGCCCTGCAAAAAAAGGGGGGGCAGCTAGGTGGTGCAGTGGATAAAGCACCAGCCTTGGATTCAGGAGGACCTGAGTTCAAATCCAGTCTCAGACATTTGACACTTACTAGTTGTGTGACCCTGGGCAAGTCACATAACCCCAATTGCCTCACACACACACAAAAGGATATATACAGATATATGCAGCATCAAGCTAATGCATGTGGGTGCATGCAAGCAAACACACACACACACACACAGAGAAAGTAATTAAATGCATATAGTTTGGGAAGTAACTCCTCTAGGAGTCAAGAGGAACCAAGACTTCATACAGAAGATGGTGCCTGAGTTATATTTCCAAAAAAGAGAGACTCTGAAGTGGAGTTAAGAGAATGGTGGTGGTGGTGGTGGTGGTAGTGGTGGTGGTTCATTCTTTGTTTTCAAAAAGGAACATGATATCACAGGGCGATGTCTTGACTTACATATAACTAGGGAAGTACACTCTAGACAACAGATATCAACACTACAAAAGCATAGAGAATGGAGATGTAACATGATGACTGAGGAACAGAGAGGGGCCAGTGAGCTAAGCTGGTATATAGAATGGAATATTCAGGTGGTATGAAGTTGGTGCAAGAATATGAAGGCCTTTAAAAGCTAAACAGAAGAGTTTATTTCTTAATCATAGACGCGATGGGAAGCCCCTGGTGTTAGTTCAGTAGGAGAGACACATGATCAAATTTGTATTTGAGAAACATTGCTTTAGTAGCAATGTGTAGGAAAAAATTGTGTAATGGGGAGATACTTGAGGTAGGGGAGAGCTAATGTGGGCTTGAAGTACAGGAGGAAAGTGTGAGTGCAGAGAAGAAGTTGAATGCAGCCGGTGTTGGAAAGGTAAAATTGGCAAGATCTGGCAACTAGCCAAATATGTGGGATAAAGGAGAATGAAGAATCCAGAATAATTATTATAAACCTAGGATAGTGAAATGGATGTCTTCAACAAAGATAGGGATGTTTAGAAGGAGGGCATATTATAAGTGCTTAATAAATGGTTTTTGGATAGAATGAGGAAAGGAGAAAAGGAAGGAGAGAGGAAGATTGGATGGATGGATGGATGGATGGATGGATGGATGGATGGATGGATGGATGGATGGATGGATGGATGGATTTGCTTTTTCAGTGGTCATATTAAGTTGCCTAATTTCTTATTTACAAAGCTTGAAAGAATGTGAAATTTCTAACAGAATACTCACTTAACAGATGGATAGGACATGAGAGAAAAAATAGATAGCTGTGTTGTAAAATGAGTAGTAAGGCTTATAATTAGAGAGTGGGAGTTTCTTTTCTGATCCCATCTCTACTAGTATTTTTCATTAACGTCTGACATAATTCTAAGAGGAAAAAACTATTGGTTTTGTTAATGTCACCACAGTAATAATAGCTGCCATTTACACAATGTGTTATGGTTTACAAAGCACTTTAGGTACACTACCCCACTTGGTCCTCATTGTAACCTTGTGAGGTCGATACTACAGGTGATATCATCTCCACCTTTATAGATAAAGAAGTTGAGACCACCATTCCTGTTAGGCTAGTACATGTTAGGGGAAGAATTTGAACTCAGGTATAGGGATTGTGTAAGCCCCATATGTATAGAGGGTCCCCACATATGGCATGGAGAAGAGAATCCCTCTAACATGTAGCAAGGAGCTGTCATTGTGTGGCTCAGAGTGGGGCAGAATAGGCATCACTAACCTCACTGCCAACCCCCATCCTTCTCCAAGGGAGACTCGCATTCCTGCCAGGACAGGAAGCAGGAGGTTGAGGCCAGAGGCTGGTCTGCTCTCCTAAAAGAGAAGGCGGTACTGGGCTGGAATTATATCTGCTCCCTCAAATGCTGCTAGTCTCAGGGATATGATTGGGCTCCATCTAACTTTTGATCACTTCGCCATTTGGGAGAAGGAAGGAGAACTTCAAGCTGTTTGTCCAATGCTTGATATCTTGCCCACCAAATGCCAGTCCCACAGAGAACACACATAGCAAAGCAAAGCTAGCTTATTTATCCAAATTGGTAGCAAAAACACACCAGAGAAAATGTACATGGGAGACTCTGTACCAGACAATACAGAGTAAGGGAGCTCTGCCATTGGGAGCAAAATAGCTCAGCTCAACCGAGAGAGAGAGCACTGGATGCTACCCCAGGGAAACTCCCTGCAGTCCCTAGTGTAGCAAGCTGGGAACAGGGACAAGATGGAGGCTGCCACTTCCTGGCATATATCCCCAGAGGTTTTTCCCTCAACTGCCTGCAGTGGCTTCTTCCATCTTCTCTCTTGAATATAGATGCCGGAAGCGACTTGACTTGAAACTTGATCAGTAGCAAAGACTGGGAAAGTCAGCAGCTTTCATGCCTTTCACCAACTCTACCCCACCTCTTATGGAGAGCAGGGCATCCATCTTCACCAATACGATCCCAAGAGTCCCAAACCAGTAGACCGTAGGACAGGGGTTACCCGGGTTATTTGCTTCTTCCAAGGCCAAAGCTTTTTCCAGTAGATCTTCTTTACATGACTATATAATAATACTGCATGAGGTCTATACAAAAAGTGATGGGCAGCCAGTTCTCAAAGATAGAAAGCAGTCCCCAGTCAGAAGGTTTGGGTCTGGTTTTTAATGTGTGCTACCTGAATGGCCCTAGACAAGTCACTTAACCTCTAGGTCCCCCCAAGCAGTTCTTTAAGATGAGGACTTGCAGCATAGCTGCTGATCTGCATTCGTGGAGGGAATTACTTCACTGGGAAGTCCCTACCTCAGTGAAATCACGTGTCTGGGGGAGAGAGAGACAAAGAGAGATAGACACAGAGACAGAGAGGGAGAAACAGAAAGAGTCAGGGAGAAATAGACACAAAAAAACCAGGGAGAGAGAGACAAAGGGACAAACAGAAAGAAAGAAACAGAGAGAAGCAGACACAACGAGAGAGAGAGAGAGAGAGAGAGAGAGAGAGAGAGAGAGAGAGAGAGAGAGAGAGGGAGACACAGAGGCACATAGACACACAGACAGAAAGACAGAGACAAAGGGAGAGAGAGACAGAAAGAGACACAGAAAGATACAGAGAAACTTCTCAAATAGTCTTTGTAGTATTTGTAATGAAAAAATATAGCTCTTTAAATGTTTTTTCTTATTTTTCCTTTGTCAAAATGTGCCAAATAATTTCCCTTGTTTTCTTAGTGTCTCTGTATGTGTTATTTCTTTCTTTCTTTTTTTTTTTTTTTTTTTTAGTGAGGCAATTGGGGTTAAGTGACTTGCCCAGGGTCACACAGCTAGTAAGTGTTAAGTGTCTGAGGTCGGATTTGAACTCAGGTACTCCTGACTCCAGGGTCGGTGCTCTATCCACTGCGCCACCTAGCTGCCCCTATGTGTTATTTCATTAGGAAGAGGAGTAGCCATCATGTTGTGCAATGAGATGATGCTCTTTCTGGTCTAAATCAGTGACTGTCCTTCCTAGTGGCAGGAAAAAGAACTCAATGGACCATCCCATAGAAGCCACCTATTTTATAAACCATCTTTTTGAAAATTCCCAAAAGGAGAAGTATGGAAATAGCCTTTCCAGTTTTCTCAGTCTTCTTTCTCTTTCCCCCTCTTAAAGTGTAGCCTACTTTAGAACTTGGTAAAGAAGTGAATTGGATGCCTATACAAGGCACCTTAAATAGGAAATAGATGAACATCTGTAGCCTAATAGAGCTAATGTCTAGGCAAGCATATATCCTTGGGTTGTGGATGCTTCCACACAAAGAAACATCCTAACCATTATTTTTTTTAAAAAGCCTCTGTAAAACTTGTGAATTATAGAACAATTGACTCACAACTCATATTCTGCATAGAGGTCATCCCTTGTCACCATATTAAGCCCATAAAAGTCCAATAATTCGACAGGCAGCTTGGAAAATAATAGTATTTTTTCCAAAGCACATTACAAAGGTTGTGAATGCCCACCCACATGCATTTGTTCATGCAGTCCTTTATTCCCCAATGAAAGCCAAAAGCAGTGAGATTTAGGGTGCATCAAATTATAAGTGATGCACTTTTTTTCAAAAACTTCTCAAGAAATATGAGCTGCCATCCTTAATCAAGCAGCTGTTTTATGTTTTGAGAGTCTAGTGGGTCACCAAGCTAGAAAGCTGTGTCTTCCATAAAATTTCACTTGACAGTCAGTGGTTGAAGATGCTACAGATGTCTGTGTGTGTGTGTTTCCCCCAGAATGAATGCGATATATTACACTTGGGGCCATGTTTTATCTTGTTATGAATTCACTAGAATGAATAGCTTGAAATATATATATATGCTGTACACTTAATACATGAATTATACTACATATGTATGTACATTATGATGCATAAGGATGCATATGGAGTCTGGATATTTTTCTTGTGAGATGATTCATTCATCCACCTAATCTCATATTATTACTTCCTTGATATATTATTTCGCTCTGCCTTCTAGTAGATACTTTGTTTTTCTCTATGGGGGCCTTATTCAGGCCTCAGATTTGTGTTCCCTTTTGCAATGTGTCTAGGAACTTTCCAGGAGTTTAAAAGTGTTACTTAAAATAGTTCTCTCACATTAAATTCCTATCCCTATGAATTCTACAATCAAAGAATGAGCAACTGAATGGGATGCTAGCTGATAAGTATTTTTCAGAGGGTGTGGCTAGAGGTGTGAGGAAGGAGGAAGGAGCATCATAGAATGTTAGAGCTGAGTGGGGCACCCTAGAGATTATGAGGAAAAGTGCCCTCATTTTATGGAGGGAATGACTTGCCCAAGGTCACATGTTTATTAAATGACAAAAACAGTTCAAACCCATGTCTCTGATTTTTCTCTAACGCAGTGGTTCTCAGAATGATTTTATCTAAACATCCATTGACACTTAAAAATTATTGAGGATTCTCCCCCTGAACTTTTGTTTTTTATATATTATATCTCTATATTTGTTCTATTAGAAATTAAAATATCTTAATATTATTATCTTATAAATATTAATATTATCATATTTTATTATTTTGATGATGATGATGAAGAAGAAAAAACAGTTTTGACCTTGTGGACCCCCTAAAAGAGTCTCAAGATCCCCAGGGACCCCCAGGCCATACTTTAAGAACTGGTGATCTAATATCCTTCCTTCTTTACCCAATCTTGTACTCAATTAATAAGCACCCTATAGTGTGCTTTTAAGCATTAGGGATAGATGCAAGGACAAAAAACGAGACAGTCCCATGGACCATACATTCTCTCCAAAGAGATAACATGTATATGGATGAATGGGTGGATGGATAAGTAGATAGTATAAGATAGAGAGATAGAGAGATAGAGAGAGAGAAAGAGAGAGAGAGAGAGAGAGAGAGAGAGAGAGAGAGAGAGAGAGATATGAAGAATCAATTTATTGTTTTCATTTTTGTTTTTTTGGTGGGGCAATGAGGGTTAAGTGACTTGCCCCGGGTCACACAGCTAATAAGTGTCAAGTGTCTGAGGTCGGATTTGAACTCAGGTCCTCCTGAATCCAGGACCAGTGCTTTATCCACTGCGCCACCTAGCTGCCCCCAAGGAATCAATTTAAAATAAACATAAGGTAGTTTGGGAGAAAGGGCATTAGCAGGTGGATGAAACCAGGAAAGTCTTTATGTAATAAGGTGACAGGTAACTTACCTGAGTCTTGAAGGAAGGAGGGAAGTGAAGCCAGATGTCAGAAGAGACCACACATTCCAGGCATGGGAGACAGCCAGAACAAAGACACAAGAGATGGGTGTGCTGGATGAGCAAGGTCATTTTGGCTAGACTGGAGAAGGCAAGAAGGGGAATAACGTATAATGGAGCCAGAAAGAGAGATTGGGGCCAGGTTGTCAAGGACTTTAAATGACAAACAGAGGAATTTCTATTTGATTCTAGAGTCCCCAGACAACCATTGGAGTGTATTAAGTAGGGGAGTGACATGATCAGACCTGAACTTGACGAAGGTCATTTTGGCAGCAATGTGGAGGATTAAATTTTGAGCTCCTAAAGGGCAGAGACTGGCTACTGCTTTTCTTTGGATCCCTAGCACTTACCACAGTGCCGGGTCTATAGTAGGTTTTTCATAAATGTTTATTGACTGACTTCCTGGCTGACTGGATTGGAGAAAGGAGAGACTTGAAACAGGGACATCATTTAGAAGGCAGGTTGCTCTATCCCCAATGAGAGATGATGAGGGCCTGCACGGAGGAGGTGGCTTTGTGAACAGTACATGCTACCTGACTGACTGTTCAATTGTTATGATTATTTATAATCCTAGTTTCTACTTGCATATTGTTTTTACTCCAACAAAATACTTTTGCATGGGTAAATTATGTGTCCAAAGAGGGACTTGATTAATTAATCAGTAGCAACTCAAAAATAAAGGAAGATTTCAAGTTGATTAATTGATTCGGAAGCTAGTGTACCCCAGCTCCAATCAGACTCACCTCATCATCAGGTCATGTCAAGGATCAGAATCACAGGATTTCAGAGCTGGGAGGGCCCCCAGTGGCCATCCGATTCCTCCTACAGTGTACCCAATAAGGGGCCTTTGGCTGAAGAGCTCCAATGTCTAGAAGCAAACTGGCCACCTAGCAGCCTATTCAGCTCAGGCATAGCTTATTATTAAAGGTAGCATTTCCTGACCTGCTCAGGTCTGATAATGCCTTCTGGTGCCAAGGGAGATGGTTCTTAACTCCTATTCTACATGAGAACCCTCTTTTGCCCTTAATATATTTGAAGAATGCCTTCCCACTGAGACTACCCTCCATTGACAGTGTATATGTGTGCATAATGTATATGTACATGTGTGGATATATACATACATATATACATACATATATTATGTATATATACACATAATATAGTTATTTATATTTTTTCTTCCCAATTAGAATGTGAGGCCTTGAGGGCGGAGATAGGGCACATTTTTGCCTTTAGCACAGTGCCCGACATAATATTTACTGACTAGATCCCTGTTGACTTGATGGATTTATTGTGCCCTTCCCTTTTGCCGCCCCCTCCCCTTCTCCCTCTCCAGGCTAAATACATTTGTGACCTCTCCAGATTCTAGACTGGAGCTCCAACAAGGCTTGTGCCCAAGGGTCCCTATCAGCCAACCAGAAGGCACGCTTGCTAATTGTCCTCCCATGGGATGAATTTCTATGACATGAGACTGGACCCACAGAGGGATGGACAGGGAGATGTACACTCAGAGCCATGGTGTCATTGTTGCCGAGAAAAAGGACATGTCCCCTAACTGCCCCACACTGACATTGCTTCAGGAAGCTAAAGGCCAAGAGAGTTTTCCCACTACTGTGTTTTGTAGCTCTGGGTGATGGCCAGCCATGTTTCGGAGCCACATTCTCATTTCCAGCATTCTCCCTGTTGTTGTTGTTTTTTTCCCCAGACCCACACTAGTGTTTGCTGAAGCACAGCTCGGGATGTGTCCACCCAGATGGGCTGTCTCTCCTATAGATTGTAATATCAAAGCTATAAATGTCATCCTTGTATCTGCCAGTCTCCTCTCCTTGACTTTGCTAGCTGATAACTTTTTTTTCCTGCTCCCATCATAATTTTCCCTCTGAGAAAGATCAAAAACAACTCCCACCCTTCATTTTCCTCCTTCTCCCTTTCCACGGTCTACCTCCCTCCCCTCTAGAATTCTCTCTTTCCTCCTCTCTCTCTCTCTTCCCTCTTTTCTCTCTCCCCTCTCTCTTTCTTCCACTTCTCCTTTCTTTCTCCCCTTACCCCTTTCCCTCCTATATCCTTCTTTCTATCCCGTCTCTCCCTTTCTGCCTCCCTCTTTCAATTATATATCCTTCTACCCATCCCTTCTTCTCATTTTCTTCCTTTTTCCCTTTTCCCCCTCTCTCTTTCCCTCCTATAACCACCTTTCTATCCCTCCTCCCCATTTCTTTCACTTCTCTCCCTTTCCCTCCTTCTCTCCTTCAATTCTATACTCTTGTTCCCATCCCTTCTCATTTCCTTGTTTTCTCTTTCCCTTTCCCCCTCTTTCTCTCTGTCTTTTTTTTTCTTTCGGCAGGACAGTGAGGGTTAGGTGACTTGTCCAGGGTCACACAGCTAGGAAGCATCAAGTGTCTGAGGCCAGATTTGAACTCAGGTCCTCCTGAATCCAGGGCCTGGGCTTTATCCACTGCGCCACCTAGCTGCCCCCAGTTCTCTATCTTTCTTCCATCCACTCTCCCCTTTCCTTCCTTTCTCTTGCTTTCTTTTCTCTTCCCCTGCTCACTTCCCTCCCCTTCTTTTTCTTCCCTTTCTTTTCTCTTTACCTCTCATTCTCCCGTCATGCCCTCTTCTCTTCTTCTTACCCTCTTGCCCTACTCTCCACACCCATCTTTCCCTTCCTTTTTCCCTTCCCCACCTGTATTCCCTAAATGACTAGCATAGTGCTGGACTCAAGAAGCTACAGACACAAATTGCCACACATAGGTTTCCTCCAGCTTCATCCTTTCCCTAGTAAGTCATCCTAAGAAATACTACAGATTTTGTCAATGCTCCAGGCTTTGTCTACACTGGCAATTCTATTGTCATCAGCAACCAAAAATTGCAATTTGCCCTTGTTCTCAGAGGAAGAGAATTAATTTGTATCACTAGCAACCAAAAAATAAAAGATTTCTTTTTTTTTTAAAGGAAGATTTCAAGTTGGTGACTGACTCTCCACAATAATTCCAAAGGAGATAAGGCATGGGGCTTACAAGAAGTGTTGCAAAACACCTAAAAGGAATACCATTGAGTCCACCAGCCCAATCATAATCCTTGTATCTTCTTTCTCTTTGTTATTTCTTCATGGTTCCTTCTGCTTCTCCCTTTCCCCCAACACTTCCATGTTTACTCCACAACCCTTTGTGATAACTTAATTCAGCCTTGTTTATGCTGAAATTTAGAAGTCAAAATAATAACAATAGCTAGCATTTATATAGCACTTTAAGGTTTACAAATATTATCTTATTTGATCCTCACAATAAGCCTGGAAGGCAGGCACTTTTACAGGTAAATAAGATTACAGAGGTTAAGTGACTTGCCCAAGGTCATACAGCTAAAAAGTAGAACTAATAACTGAGGGGCAGCTATATGGCACAGTGGATAGAGCACTGACCCTGGAGTCAGGAGGACCTGGGTTCAAATCCGGCCTCAGACACTTACCACTTACTGGCTGTATGACGCTGGGCAAGTCACTTAACTCCAATTGTCTCACACACACACAAAAAGAACTAATAACTGTAACCAGTTTTAATTGAATTTTCATTTGTGTGCCAAGAACTGTGCTCATCAGTGTAAATAATATAAAACTGGCTAGTGACACAGTCCCTGCCCCCTCCCCCAAGATTGTTCCAACCTGCTCAGAAATCTAAAAAAAATGCAGGTAAAATTTTTCAAACAGTTCAAGTCACTATGTAATCAACCAGGTAGGTAGGTGCTGCAATGAATAGAGCACTGGCCTTGGAATCAGGAAGGCTCATCTTTATGAGTTCAAATCCAACCTTAGGCACATATTAGCTATGTGACACTGTGGTAGTCACTTAACCGCGTTTGCTTCAGTTCTTCATCTATAAAATGAGCTGCAGGGGGCAGCTAGGTGGCACAGTGGATAGAGCACTGGCCCTGGACTCAGGAGGACCTGAGTTCAAATCCGGCTTCAGGCACTTAACACTTACTAGCTGTGTGACCCTGGGCAAGTCACTTAACCCCAATTGCCTCACCAAAAAAAAAAAAAGAGCTGTAGAAGTAAATGGCAAAGAACTCTAGTATCTTTGCCAAAAAAAAAAAAATCAAAACAAAACAAAACAACCAAAAAAAAATCACCAAATGGAGTCACAAAGAGTCAGATACAACTGAACTGACTGAATGACTAAACAATAGCATGTAATCAAGACCCAAGTTGGTGTTTCAGGTTCTGAATACCATGGGCTTTCAGAGAAGGATGTTGACTGGAATGAGACAGGAAGGCTTCTTGAAGTAAGCAAGATTGGAAGGATAGATAGTATTTCTATAGATGGAAAGAGTGAGGGAGGACATTCCATCAAAATGGAAAACAGCATTTGCCAAGTGCAGGGCTATCTCAACAGAATGTTATATTTAAGACTTAGTAGGAACTGGGATTGGATTGGTTGGGAGAAAAGAACTAGAGAAGAATAAAGGAGACTAGGCAATGTCTTCTGTATTAATATGAAATGAGACCAGCCAATGCCTGAACGTTAGGTATCAATAGGTATCAGATAACCATTACAGATCCTTGAGCAAGAGAATGATATCAGGAATGTGGTGTTGTAAAAGAATTATCTTAGTCATATTATCTGGTTTGAATGAGAGGAGGAAAGGGAGATTGCAACATTCAGGTGTAAAGTGGTTAGTCAGTCAATCAGCATAGCATTATCACGTGCCTACTATATGCCAAACACTTTCCTAAGGTGATGAGAATGTTAGGAGTGAGAGCATAGTCTTAGAAATATTTCAGAGGTTCTCTGAAATCCCACACTCTCATTTGGAGGCATGAGTGGGTTCTCAAAGACTCTACCAGCTAAATGTAAGCTCTGGAGCATGGAAAGCCTTCAAGTACTGGTTTAACAAAGGACGTGGTGGGAGGAAAGCCCTGGATTTGGAAAATTACACAAATGGAGTAATGGTTTCATCACTACCTTTGTAACTTTCATTAAGGTCTTTTCATCATCTAGACCCATATCCTCATGTGTAAAGGGAGGGTGTAGAATTTTTATGACTTCTGAGGTTGGTCCAAGCTCTAAATCTATGGTCCTTGGATCATCCTAATCACTTCTGGAGTGCCTATCTCATCTACAGAGAGCAGACTACCACTCAGCTTCTCACAGAGGGGTTACAGTGGACAATGATGGGGGGAATGTACACAAAATATTTGAACTACTGACAGTTCAAAGAAGAAAACTCCAGTATTTAGGGATAAATAGAATATAGGGGTTTGAAAGAGGGGATAATTTGAGTTTTGAAGCCCAGGTGATTGGAAGAATATAGTGGTCATTGTAGGGGGCGGTGAGGAGGGAAAGGGTGGAGAGAGAAAATCTTCTACATTATTCTGTTTTGTGAATAACTCACTTGCATTTGTAAATTGGTCCTGTCTCCCTTCTCTATGGAATGTCAGTTCTAAGAAATGAACACAGAGTGGGAGACATTATTTCTGGCCCTCTGCTCTCAAGCTGCTACAGAAAATAACACAAAGAAAGAAGAATAGAGACCATGTGACCATGTTTCCTTCTTTTTCTACCTCTCAGGGACTGATTCCCACCATGTCCTTTTACAGCCTTGAATCCCTGGACCAGGGATGCTTAATCTTTTCGTATGCTATTGACCCTTAGGCAGTCTTGCATAGCCTATGGACTCCATTCCATACTCAGATGCATAAAATAAGATATAAAAGAATACAGGGGAATCATTTCTTTTGAAATTCAATCATCAAAATAATTTACAAAAGAAAATTTTCAAGCGCTTGAAATTTAGGGGACTCCAGGTTAAAAACGCTTGCCCAAGGCAGTTATCTGGTTTACTTCTTCTGAAGGCCCTGCTTGGAAGCCATTCTAAAGGAATAGCAATAACTTAGTGTCTATTCCTAATAAAATATTTAAACCATAATATAAACTATCTTGTACTTTCCACTGATGCAAGATGTTTGGTCTCAGCCAAATAAGAAGGTAATTCCAAGGAGGGAAACTCAGAGAAATCATGTATACTGGAAGGCTGAAATGCATGATAGCTTTGAGCTGACCTAAGTCATTTTATATTTCTTTGGTACCAGGAAGTTGAAGAAGTCATTTCCATAATCCATAAGGTCCCTTCTAGTTCTAAATCCTATGATCCTAAAAGACCACATACCAAACACATCCTGTGTCTTTCTGGATGGCCACAGTCATGGCAATGGGATCCCAGATAGCTTTGTGTCATTGTTAGTCTACCTTTGGGATTTGGAAAATGAAGTCAAAGAAAAAGAAAAACAGGCTGTTAGAAATATCTCATTGAATTGCTTCCCCTATTGAGTGTTTTCCATTTGTGTAATTTTCCTATTAATTACAAATATTTATAAACTTCAATCAGAAGGCATAATTCTGAGTGCTTTCTCTCTCCTCACATTTTCCGGGAGGTTTTTTTTTTTTTTTTTCTGATCTCTCCCTTGCTCCTGCCATTCCTAATTTATATGTATTTGCCTATATACATGTTGCAATACCCTAATAAGATGTAAACTCCTTGAAGGTGGGGACTGTCAATTTTACTTCTTTCCCTAGTATCTAGGAGAGCACCTTGCAGACTAGCAGATGCTTAGTAAAGGTTTGCTGAATTGAATCGATCAGTTCTTTTGGGTGTTTCTTTTTTTCATTAAGCTATTTGCTATATTTCCTTTTTGTCCTTTATCACCTGATGTGATACACTTGCTACCCAATTTCCCAATCCAAAACCACTTAGTCTGCATTTATGCATTGATATTCTGGGGAGGGGAGGTTCCTAATGCTCTAGTTACTACTACTAATAGTCATATTGGAGAATTAGTGTTATCTGGAGAACAGTGAAGAGGAGAATAGGCAATATGAGCATACTGCAGCATGTTACAGAACCAATTTATGAAGAAGACCCAGAGTAAAGAATGTGATCCCAGAATTACATGTGTCTGGATGAAAAGTAGATAGGGTAGCCAATGGTAGTTGTTCAGTTGTGTCTCACTCTTCCTGACACTATTTGGGATTTTCTTAGCAAAGATACTAAACTGGTTTGCCATTTCCCCATTCAGTTCATTTTATAGATGATAAATAGGAAAATAGGGTTAAGTGACTTGCCCACGATCGTACAGCTAGTAAGTGACTGAGGCCAAATTTGAACTCAAGTCTTCCTGATTCCATACCTAGCACTCTATCCGTTGTGCCACCTAGGTAGCCAATGGACATCCCTAGTATTCTACTAGTATCTCATTATGTCAGTAGAAGGAGAGGAAAGAACATTATCACCTCTGGAGACCTAGAGGAGAACATGGATAAGAATCACCAGTGATGGTCTGGCCCATCTGTGTTGTGTTCCAAGTCACTGCAAGAAATCCCCACACCAATGACATGAGAGACCCATGTGAGAAATTTGATTCTCAATAATAGCAGTATTCATATTGAATATTAATAATTTAATTAGTTAATAGTGGTGGTGGTGGTAGTAGTCAAATTGTAATTAAGTCCATTGAGTTAAAGCTGCCTAGGCCAAACCACTCATTTTACCTATGAGAAACTGACACCCTTTTAACTACGGAGATGAAGTGATTTACCCAAGATTACAAAAATAGTGCATAGAAGAGCCAGGATCTGAACTCAGGTCTTCTGACTCCCAGTCTAGCATACTTCCCTCTGTGCCTTGCTGCAGTGCCTTCTTATATAATGTCATATAACTTTGGTAAAGCACTTTTAGAGGACACAGCATCCAGGCATGAAAGCCAGACAGAGATGGGAGATGAAGTGTCATTTTTAAGGAACTATAGAAGTAGGTCAGTGCAGACTGTATGTAAGAGAGGAAAGTGTAATAAGACTCAAAGGAAGGAAGGGCCCAGGCCAAATAGGATTTTCTATTTTATCCTACAAGGAGGCCCTGGAGCTCACTGAGCAGGATGAAGCTCAGGGCATGGGACAGGGACATAATGAGATTTATGCTTTAGAAAAAGTCAAATCAGGTATGTGGATGGAGGAAAGATTGGAGTGGAGGCTTGATTCAAGAAATCCAATTGGAAAACTACTGTAATAGTACAGGCAGTCACGAAGGCCTGAACTAGGAGGGCGGTTAAGTGAGTGGAGAGAAGACATCACAAGAGATGTTTTCAGAGTAAAAACCAATCCACAAGACTGGTTACATGGGGTGATTGGATGTGAAGAGTCAAGGACAACACAGATTGTAAACTTGGTTGACCAGGAGGGGGGTAGTACTCTCAACAGTAAAGAAGAATTTGGGTAAAAGGAAGGAATTAAGGAGGAAGGAGGTAATGAGTTCTCTCTCTTTTTTGGGGGGGTTGAGGCAATTGGGGTTAAGTGACTTGCCCAGGGTCACACAGCTAGTATCAAGTGTCTGAGGCTGGATTTGAACTCAGGTCCTTCTGAATCCAGGGCCAATGCTTTATCCACTGCGCCACTTAGCTGCCCCTATGAGTTCTCTTTTGAACATGTTGAGTTTGACTTGCCTAGAGGAGATTGAGTTCAGAATGTCCGAGGGGCAGTTGGTGATGTGGTATTGGAGCTCAAAAAGGACAAGAACTGATAAAGGTCATTATGACTGTCTGTTTTTCATTTTAACTATTCTTATTGTTTATATCTTGATAGGAGAGAAGTTCAAAACTTAGTTTGCTTCTAATCTATGGGTATTCCTTAGTAGATTCTTCCTCATCTCACGATATTGATTGTGCCCTCACTATCACTGAAATCATTAACTTTCTATGGAGCATCATTGCATTGTCTTTCACTGCTCATATTCCTAGGGTTCTATGAAAAAAATTGCATTGTGACCAATAGGGAGTTGCCTATTTCAGTGTAGATAATTTCTATGTTGCTTTGCAAAGAGGTCCCTTGCCTCTCTTAGGTGTCTAGGAAGGTTCTCTGGAAACCCTGAATATTTAGACAGTTCAGTAAAACACGTTTGCATTGCTCCATCTGGACTGGTTCTTGTGGTGTGTGAGATAGTAAGCATTTCTAAACAAAGATTTTCCAGTATCTCATTTGCACATTTTACAGTTAAAATATGGAATTGTTGGCTAGCATTTTTTTAGCATCCAAATGTAGACAAACATTTTTCTCACCTAAACCACTGAAAAGAAGAAAGTATTTCTTTCCCCTCAATTTGCATTTTCCCCAGCAGGTTTTTGCCATAATTTTGCACTATGAATATTGAATTTTGTCATGGTTCTGGAGAAGCTCAGAGTTAGTTTTATGCTTTAATTTTGCACATCAACTAAGTAAGCAATGAAGTGGTATCCCTGCAAATACATTATTCCTCCAAATGATTCAAGCTTTGTTTACAGTGCTGTGAATCAGGAAAATGAAATACTCACACCTGCTCCCCACCACAGAAGAAAGCTTAAGCAAAGGGACCGGCTAGCCATCTGTAGACTTCAGATGGGCAATTTTCATGATAGGAAGAACAAGGAACAGGAGAGAAATATCAGGAAGAATTACTAATTAATTTTTTTAAATTACCACCCTAGAATCCCAGCCCTAAAATCTGTCAATATTTCAGTTGACCCCAAACTGGAAAGGGATAACCAAAAAACTTAAATAGGGTCATGATATCATAGGGTTAGATCTGGAGTGAAACATATTAGCATCCAATCCAACCCCTTCATTTTTCAGGTGAAGAAAATGAGGCTCAAAGTTGTGACTTATCAGATCAAAGCCTCATGCTTTCTAAAACACTAAGCTGCCTCTCAGTTTAACCTAGTGTTAATCCTTCACCAAACCTTGACCTTCCTGTTATAGGCTTGGTAGGGTTATAAATGATAGAGTTTTAGAGTTGAACGTGCTCTGAAGTGCACACTACTGAGGAAGAACTAAATGTATCCCTAATCCTTTGTACTCCGTTGGAGGATTGTGGGTTATTTTTATTCACACATAAGTGTAGCTTTCAATTAAGAAGTTATTTTATTCCCATTTTAAAGTGGTATATTTAAGTACAAGAAGAGTTTGTCCAAAGTGAATGATGTCATCATCGGAAGAATGATGCAGCTTTCCTCCTAATAGCATGTGCTTTTCTGTAGACAGAGCATAATAGAGAATTAATTTTATATCATCAGATTCTTCCCACAATAAAATGATCATTGCAGTTTCCTCAAAGTTGTTTAGTGACTTCTACCCGGGCTCCCTGCCTCAAGACTCTCCCCATTCCAATCCATCTTACACTCCTTTGTTCAGCATTTAAAAGTCTTCACAACCTGGCCCCTTCCTAATTTTCCAATCTATTTGCACATTATTTCCTTCCACATACTCTATATTCCAACCATATTGGTTTACTTCCTCTTCCTCTTCCACAATGCTCTATCTCCTGTCTCCATGTTTTCCCATCAGCTGGCTGTCCCCTATTCCAGGAACATTCCCCCATCACACCTCTGACTTCTGGATTATCTGGTATCCCCAAAGCCACCTTCTTTCTGCATGAGGTCCTTTCCAGCTGTCAACACCTTCCTCTCCAAGGTTACCTTATATTCAGCTTGTATATATCTATATTTGCCTCTACATAGATCTCTTTTCTCCATTAAAATATAGACTTCTTGAGGACAGGGACCATTCTGCCTTTGGCTTTGTATCCCCATGCCTGGAACTGCTTAGTAAATGCTAATTGATCAATAAGGTGATCATGGAGTGGGAAAGCACCAAATTCTCCATTATCTTGGCAATTAACAAGTGCCTGCAGACTGACAATATGTCAGAAAAATATACTGGAGGAAGCAGGAAAGGGGAGGTTATATGAGGTAAGTATCCAAGAAGAAACAAGGCATTTCTTAAAAATAGAATAAGTTGAGAGATAAACTTGTTAGCTCCAAGTCATCAAGCCAATTTAGAAGTAAGAGATGAGTGACCGATTTGGGGGAATATAGTAGGGGGGATTTCTTTTAGGCAGGACTTGGACCCGAAGATGACTGAAGTGCATTCCAACTCTGAGATTCTCTGATTCGGGAAACCCATCTCTTTACATGCTGTATACCACTCAACACTTTGAAAACACTTTTTGAAATGCCTTCCTGTCCATATACCCTTATATTTTCTCTTATCCATTTCTAGTTTCAAAAGATATTCTTGCTCCCATTTATTCATTAACTCATTCCACCAGTGGTGAACACTTACATGGGCATACATACAAGTCACAAAGCTAGGCTCTTAAAGGGGAGACAAAGATGTCTGAGGTATTTAGTCCCATCTCTTGACGTGTTTACAGTGTGGTAGGGATCAAGTTTTTTATCAAATTCAGAGCCTTACAAAACACAGCATTGATTAATTTTAAGTTTTGGTGTTCCTGAATAAGGCAAAGACACATTATTAGGAAAAGCTAATGAATGGTTTCTATTAGATTGTGAAACAGCATGGTACAGTGGAGTGTTGGATTTGAAGTCAGATTACCTGGTGTTCACACCCCAATTCTGCCATTCTTACTACCTATAAAACCCTGGGCACACCATAGACCTGCTTGGGGACCTGAGTTTCTGCATCTATCAGGGCTATGGAGTAGACCCTGTTAAACTCTTATGCCCTCGAAGTTCCTAGTATGCAGGTCAATAAATCCAAAAAGAATTGTGTTCCAAAATTCAGACCATTTTCAGCAAAATTTTGACTAAAAGACCAACATCCTGATTTTTAATGTTGGCTTCAAAGATCCCATCCCAGTTGCTTAAATGGAAGTTTAGCCTAATATTTGACAGCCCTTCAAACAGGCAGCAAGCCAAGAGAGAAGTTGGCTTTGATCTAAGTGAGACATGTTATAGTTTTGCTTTGTAAGAAAAACAGGAGGGGAAGAGAGAGAGGAGAAAGAAAAAAATTAAAAAGGGAAATTGGATGCCCAAACAGAATTTTAAGTTGTACCAAAATATTTTGGCACAAATCCACAAATGTCAGGAAATTCATTTTAAACAGGAATATCAGCTCCAGCTCTGATTTCCTTCATATTTGTTAGTTTGGTGTCTTGGCCCCCTGTATTGTTTAAATCTAGTAGGGAGGATTTCATAATCCTTTTTAAGAAGAACAAGGAAATGTGGAAAGCCTCTAAATCAAGTAGGAGCCAAACAAATAAACACTCAGCAGAGATGCATTGCTTTGACTTTTCTTCCATGTTTTCCAGGACTTTCAGAATCACGATACCATCATTTTCTTGGTGGATGATTTTTTTTCACCTAGATGTAAATTTATAAGAAGTACGGAATGTTTGCCTGTTTCATTGCGTACAGTTTCACTGGACTCCACCAGCTTCCTCAGTCCCTTGTGGACTCTTCTGAGTTTGCCCATCTCTCTCCTTTAGCACTCCTGAGGACAAATGCCTGCTAGAGCTCCTCATAGGCATAGATCTGAGAATAATTGAATGTTTCCCCTTTCACTCTTACTCAAAAACAGCTTCAAGGGGCAGTGAGTTGGAGTGGATAGGGAGCTAGTCTTGGAGTCAAGAAGACTTGAGATAGGGTGCTGCTTTTTACAGATATTGTCTGGGTAACCCTGGGCAAGTTCCTTAGTTCATTTGGTGCCCTAGACAACTTTCTCCTACAAATAAGTTGACAGTTGGAAGGAGTTTTGCCTATATCCATAAAATCACAAAGTACAGGATGGAAAGTAAAAACCTAGGTTCAAATATGTTATCAGACAATAAATACATAAATATCTACATCACTTCCTGATCACAATTTCCAATAGTCCTACCTCATGAATAACTCTCTTCTGGGTCACTTTCCACCTCATCTTTATGTGTTGTCTTCCTTTAAGAATAGAAACTCCCTGAGGGCAAGGGATGACTTTCTTAGTTGTATTTATATCTCTAGCATTTTTTTTTCATTTATTGGAATTCCCAACACTTAGGACAGTAGTTGGCATGTAGTGGATACTTAATAAATGCTGATTGACTGACCAATACTATCAATCTATTTGTAAAACGGGAAGAATAATTCCTATAGTACCTTCCACATCCGGTTCTTGTGAGATTCACATGAGATAATTCATGTGAAATACTTAGCCAACTTTAAAATGCTATGTAAATATCAGCTAATATCATCCAGAGAAGTGGGCAGTTTGCCATTTACACCTAAAATCCTATTAAGTTTGGGATTTAGGTTGGGTTACCGGCACTCTCAATAAATACAGATGCAGCCAGTCACATTATTCAGCTCAGTGCCCAGAAGGTATCTGCTTGCCAAGACTAATGAAGCAAGAAGTAGGTATGATATGAAACATCTAAACAGTGTGTCTTATGCTCAGGCTTGGGAGGCAGATGCTTACAGAAACTTGGCATCTGGGGCTTTTAGATACAAATATTTCAAGTCCTCTCTTCCATAGCAGAATCTTATATCAGTTTTTCTTTCTTATTTTAATTAGATGATATTCTGTAGGTGTATGAACAAACTGTAGTGTCATGTGTGCACTATTGTGGGTGTATATATATACATATATATACACACACACACACACACACATATATATATATTGTAAATAATACATATTTGTATATATGACATTCACTATTATATAAATTGTCTATATACATTAGACTCTATAGGGTGTCCATCCCACTGCATATCATTGTCTGGACAATGGCCCCTCTTTACTCATCTACGAGGTTTTTTTGGCCAATCTCTTGAGCAATTCTGGATCTCATTTCGATGCATCCGCAACGTTTAAGGGCTTGATGGCATAAGTCCAAACCCATCTACCAACAGGAGCATCTGTAGGGCCTCATTATCAACAAAGGCCCTTTTTCCAGTTTAGACTCTGCCCTGAATCTCCCGGCCAGCTTACATCTCCCTGTTTTATATCCAGCTTGATATTAGTAAGCAAAAGATAGTGGAAAAAAGGTGATACCAGTTGTGGCTCTCAAGAAATCTTATATAAGTTTGATTTGTGAAGAGGAGACAGACATCTCACTAGAAGAGAACCTTGAAGGAGGTGTTTTGACTTACCAAATTGTTTCACAAATAACCCCTCTCCAATCCATCTAACTGCTGTTCCTTATTCATGATTATCCATAATCTTAGTGCACAGTTTATTCCCATACCTAGTATTCATTCCATCTTCCCTGCTACCCCTTAGAATCTTTAACCTACATCAAAGCTCATTTCAAGTACCACATCTTTCATGAGGCTTTCTCCTAACTCCCTATTGGATAGTTTCCCCTCCCCAGTTACTTTGCATATGTTTCATATGTAATTTTCTATGCACATGTTATTTTCTCCCCATAAGGGAAGGGAATAAGCATTTATTAAGGATCTGCTATGGGCCAGATACTATTGCCCCTCCTCTGTCCATCTGTCTCTCTCTACATATATATGCTAGTATTATATATGTACGTATGTATGATTTATGTGTGTGTGCGTATATACAGACATATATACACATACACATACATGTATACATATATATAAATACAATTTAATGGTTTGCAAATTGCTTTTATAGAAATAATCTCACCTGATCCTCACAATAACCCTGAGAGGTAGATACTATTGTAATCTCCATTTTACAGTTGAGGAAACTGAGGCAGGCATAAGTGAAATGATTTGCCCAGGATCATACTGCTTATAAGTGTCTGATGCTGGATTTGATCTTAGATCTTGTTGACCTAGTTCTCTATGTACTATGGCGCCCCTAGACTTTACATGAAAATGCAAGTTCCTTGAGGGCAAGGATTGGTTCATTTTTGCCTCTATTCTCAGTCCCGGACATATAGTAGATCCTTGATAAATGTTTAATTGATTTAGACATGTAACTGCTTGTCTGTCTGGCACATCTATATGACTTTTTATTTTGGTAGTACCCTATCCTCGGCTTTGAACTTTAAAAAATGCTAATAGTACCTAAGACATAAAAGATCTTGCAATTTTCAAGTATATATTTTAATTCCACATGGCAATGATTTTATTTATGTAAAAATCTTCTTGTATTTTACTGTTCCTAATGAATAGAGAATTGGGAACTGAAATTTACATTCCAAACAGCCCTGTATTCTTTGAGCAAGACATCTAACAAATTTAAGCACATACAGGATATTTATGAGACCTATATAAAGATGGCACAAGGGAGGATTATGTTAATAAAACATTTTTCATCAGACATTGGGTTGGGATAGTTATTAAAAACTCTAACCACTCCTTTGCTCTTGGACATATTATATTTGTACTTTCAAGCATAGTAAACCTCACGAAACATTAAAATAATATAAAAACATGAAAAGAAGAAATTTTGGAGTCCACAATTCTATGCTTTAGTAATAAAAGATTTCCCACAGTCATCAACAACATGAATAGCTAGCATTGCTAAGTGGCAGTCACTGTGCTAAGCCCTTTACAGTTATCATCTCATTTGATCCTCACAACAACTTCAAAAGGTGGGTGCTGTTATTATCTCCATTTTAAAGATGATGTTAAGTGACTTGCCCAGAGTCACACGGCTGTTAATGTCTGAGGTCAGATTTGAACTCAGGTCTTCCTGACTCCAGGTCAGATGCTCTATCCACCTAACTGACATAGCCTGGAAAAGCACCAGACTTGCACTCAGCAGACAGTTCAAATCCCAGCTCACATTGATACTAAATTATTTTATCCCTCTTGCCTCAGTTTCCCCATCTCAAAAATGGAAGACTAGACTTCCTGGACTATAGGGCCTTTTCTGGGTCCAAAGTCTATAATGCTGTTACCTACTGTTTCTGATTTGCCAACTTTTGCATAAAATGATGTTTCAGATTGTATATCTTACCATTTTTTTGCCACATCAACTATCAAAAATTAGTTACTGAGTTAAAGAGGTGTTAAGATCAGCATCAGTGAAGGTAGTCAGTACACCAGCAAAATGGGAAATCCTTGAAATGCTGAACCAAGTGTTTTGAAAACCCGCCAATGATTTTGATGTTATGTCAGATGGCATGCACTGGTTTCAATACTGGGTGACTAATTAAGCTTAAATATTTTAGTCCTTTATAAGAGATGCTTAAAGGAAACAGAGAAACAAATTAGACCTGAAAGGGGCTTTAGGAATCATCTCAAGGAAATGCCCCATTTTACAGATAAGGAAACTGAGGAGCAAGTACGTGAAGTCTCTTACCCAAGACAGAACTAAAACAATGATGTTTACTCTTTTGATTATGTCTTTGGGGGCCATTTGCCTTCCAGTTTTTTAATGAACATTTTTGTTTTCAATCATGTATTGTAGGAATTTTCATGGATTCAGAAATTAATTATTTCAATTCCACATTTATTTTTAAACACTTGCTTAATGCCTGTTGGTGGTGGTGCTGTTGTTCAGTCATTCCGATCATGTCCGACTCTTTGTGATCCCATTTGTGGTTTTCTTGGCAAAATACTGGAGGGGGTTGTCATTTCCTTCTCCAACACCTTTTACAGATGAGGAAACTGAGGCAAATGTTAAATGACTTCCCCAGGGTCATATAGCAAGTAAGCAGCTGAGGACGGATTTGAACTCAGGTCTTCTTGACTCTATCCACTATGCCATCTAAGTGCTATGTACCTAGCCCTGAGATAACTATTAGGGATACCAGGAAAGAAAAAAATCAATAAATCCCTTGTTTTACTGAGTTTCCGTTCTTCTAAAGAAATGCCGTAATCAGTTCAGCAAATATTAAGTCTCTACCATGTATAAGGCTCTGTGTTAAGTGGTGGATCAGGAGAGGATCAAACTAGACTTGGATTCTTTGGTAGAGTCAGGTCATGTGTATTTGAGTTCACTCTTATTTGAAGTTATAAGGATGTAAAATATGGCTTATTGCATGTTTGAATGAGTTCTGGCTCTGATGAAAATATGCAGTGCAAATTCAAATAATGTAAGGGATTCATTATTTACACTAATATGTACCCAGATGTATAAGGAACTACGAGTGTGGAGCTCCTTCCACAGATGCAGATCTTCCTGTCATCTGTAATTTACAATCTTAGAAAGCTGCCCAGGGTGACTGAGAGTTTGAGAGACTCATCTAGGGTCCAATAGCCAAGGGTTTGCCAGCTACAGGACTTGAACCCAGGTCTTCCTGAATCTACAGCTTTCTCTGCGCCCACTTTTCCACAAGTCTGATTTCCTACCAGGAGGTAGAGGATGAGATAACATATAAAAAGACTATAATGTACAAGATAATAGGGCCCTAACAAGAGGGAGAATCATGAAAAGGCAGTGATATTAGCGTGTGGGGTAGACCTTGCAGGAAAATCAGGATTCTGATAGATTGGAGATAACCATCTCCACACATGGGAGATGGTTTTGTTGAATGCACAAAGGCAGAAGGAATGTTGAGTTTGGCTAAAAATAAGAACACAAAAGAAAAGATAATCTGAAATCAGTTAGAAAGGTAGATTGGAGCCAGATTGTGGAAAATTTTAAATGCCAGTCTAAGAATGTCTATGGTTTTTCTGAGAGGCAATAGGGAGCCACTGCAAGATTCTGGAGCAGGAAAAATGTATACTTATTGCCTGTACCTCAGAAAGGGTTTGTTTTGTTTTGTTTTGTTTTGATAAATATGTTGAGGTGGTACTAGAGAGTTAAAAGACTAAACAGCAGTACCAACTATGGCTTATTGAAATAGTCTAGATGAAAAGTAATGAGGGCATAAAATAAAGTGGGGTGTTATGAATAGAAAAAAAGGAAATAAATGTGAGAGATGTTCTGAAACTATATAAAATCAATAGTACTAACTAAAAATCCTGTGAAAACAAATGTTGAAAACTATCCTTATATGTAACAGAAAAAATAATAAAATACTTTTAAAAATAAATAAAATAAAATCAATAGTACTTAGCCAACTTACTGAATATGAGGAGTAAGAAAAAACATAATCAAGGATGACTTTAAAAATATAGACCGGGGAGGCAGCTAGGTGGTGCAGTCGATAAAGCACTGGCCCTGGATTCAGGAAGACCTGAGTTCAAATTTGGCCGCAGACACTTGACACTTACTAGCTGTGTGACCCTGGGCACACATTTCCCTCATTTCCCTGCCACACCCAAAAAATTGTGTGTGTGTGTGTGTGTGTGTGTGTGTGTGTGTGTGTGTACCCGGATGATTTGAAGAATAAAGACTTCAAAACAAGTAGAAAATTTTGGAGGAGAGGGGATTTTAGGGGAAAAGATCAAACATTTCTATTTTTGGACATGTGGAATGTGAGGGGCTGACAAAACTTTCAGGTGGAAATGTCTAATAGGCAGTTGAAGATTCGGAACTATTGTTCAAGAGAGAAATTAAGGGATGTACAGATTTTATGTATATACACACACACATATATTTATGTACATATATGTATATGTGTGTGTACATATATACACACACATATAAATGTATATGTATGTACACATACATATGTTATTGACATAAAGATGATTATTGAATCCGTGGAAATGAATGAAGCCACCAAGGAAAAAATGTAGAAAAGGATCCAGGGAAGAGCCTCAGGAGCACCCACGCTCAGGTGGTGAGAGATGGATAATGATCCAGTAAAAGAGACAAATATGATATCAAATCTGCCTATCTTTCCACTCTTCCATACTGCTGAGGAATTTCATGATGGATAGCCTCGATTTTCTCAGCAAAATAGAAATGAGGCCACATGGACTGATGCAGAAGTCGAATAGTGTAAGGAGCTTAAATAGAAGGTAGAAAGGAAGAGGTTTGGACTTCCAGCTCTGAGCGTTCGTGATGGAGTTAATCATGGAAGAAGAAAAGGATTGCCATTCAGCATGGAGAACCCAGATGAAATGAGAAAATGTGAGTTGGTGATGGAAAACACTATTTCCTCCAATGGCATTTAACAGCTAGTGAGCAGGAACAGGATAAGGCTGATGGTAGGGTAACCCAGGGTTGAAGGAAGAGAAATGGGCAAGGGAGTCAATGATGCAGGACCCTAATCCATAGTTGGATTTGTTTACAATATTGGGAGAGCTGTGAAGGGTAGAAAATTAGTCCAGAACAGAATTGGTAAACTGAGAGAAAAGGTAGGAGTAAAGGTGTTTGAAAGTCATGGGAAGAATGAGGTATACATTTGGGAAGAGTGAGCCAGAAGGAGGGAGTATATTGAAAAGACACAGCATGGTGTTACAGAAAATGTCTAAGAGGATGCTGGTTTCAAATCCTGGCTCTACTACTTGGCACCTGGCAAATCTCAAGCAAGTCAATGACCACTAAGGTGCCTTCCCACTCTAAATCTATGATGTTATGACTTCTCCAGGCCTCAGTTTTTGTATATGTAAAATGAAGAGCTAAGACTCATTGCTCTAAATCTATGACCCCATGGAAGGGCAGAAATTATGATTAGAGACCATAATATAGGTTCCCCAAAGTTTATAAGTAGCTTAGAAGGTCAGCTAGGTGGCGCAGTGGATAAAGCACCAGCCCTGGATTCAGGAGGACCTGAGTTCAAATCTGGCCTCAGACACTTGACACTTACTAGGTGTGGGCAAGTCCCTTAACCCTCTTTGCCCCGCAAAGGAAGGAAGGAAGGAAGGAAGGAAGGAAGGAAGGAAGGAAGGAAGGAAGGAAGGAAGAAAGAAAGAAAGAAAGAAAGAAAGAAAGAAAGAAAGAAAGAAAGAAAGAAAGAAAGAAAGAAAGAAAGAAAGAAAGAAAGAAAGAAATATAAGTATCTTAGAGCAACAACAAAACTCTGGGGATACCCTGTGTCCCCATACATTGGTGCCATGATCACAGCATAATCTTCATCCTGGTAAAGAGAGCACCCATCCTGACACCCTATACATCTGATAGTGATGTGCCATATGGTCTCTCCTCTGGTTCTTTTTTTTTCCATTTGCAAAATGAGAATAATAATACCCATCCTTGAAGAGATCTGAGCCCCTTTGAGAAAGATATAATCAGAAAAGAAAAACTGTTTCCTTCTAAACTTGTGTTTATTCAGATATTCAATGAGCTTATCCATGTTTGGTCTCTGTGAAGCATTCCAATAGACAGTGGTCACATAATTATGTTACTGAAAACTTTACTGCCTATCCCACAGCCCACTGGGAACAGTATTGAAGCTGTTGGCTCTTGGACACTAGAAGTTGTTCAAGTACATTGTCCCTCTCCTTTTCTGTGTAGCCTAAAACAATACCTTGATGTCTCATTACCCTTTGAAAAACATTTAGGTAGGAAAGGGACGTTCAGGATTACACACATTGGGCCATGTCCACCAATCCCTACCGCAGAGGAAGTTAAGATCCAAATGTTGTAAAAACCACTTTGGCCTCAAAGAAGAACTGGAAGAAAATTGGCAGCCATCATCACCCTTGACTCCAAGTGCTCAGTGCTGTTTCTCATCCTTAACATAATTACATAAGGGTTTTTTACATAAGAGGTTTTTCGATAATGCATAAACATTCACAACGTAATTTTCAGGGTTCTGGAATATCAGTGCCTCCCTGTGCTCTATTTCTTTGGGAACCTGGTAAGTACCATTTGTCAGAGACGGTGAAAATTGGATTTGGTGCCATATATTTTGTCAATTCCTCCCAGTACATATTCTCCCTGGGGTCCTCAGTTTGACACCATGAAAACCTCCAGACAGACTGAAAAATTACAAAGCAGGGAGGTTTCTCTCCAATGAACAAGATGTATTTTTTTTTTAACAACGCGAGTACATTTAAAAAGGATTTAAGAGAACTTGTGTCCAAGCTTTCCCAAGGAACACAGGCAACCATCATACAAGATCTCCATGGCCTTGCTTGGCAGGCTTATGTTAGGATTATTATGTAAAGTGAAAAGTGTTTTAAACACAGCCTCAATGGGATTAGACAATGCTTTCTTTTTTCTTTTAACATCAAGTATATCTAGTATTTTTACATCTGCTTCTAAAAGACTCAAGAAATGTAGATTATTGTTTAAGGAATGGTTTCCAGATGACATCTGTCTCTGTTCCTCACAAAATTAGAGCAAATGTATTAAAAATTAACATGAGAATTTAGGGAAGAGATGAGAAAGAACTCCTTAGCAATACAATTATCCAAATGGTCTTTAAAAATAGAATATAGAGGGGGCAGCTAGGTAATGCAGTGGATAAAGCCCTGGCCCTGGATTTAGGAGGACCTGAGTTCAAATTTGGCTTCAGACACTTGACACTAGCTGTGTGACCCTGGGCAAGTCATTTAACCCTCAATGTCCCACTAAATAAGTAATTAGATAGATAGATAAATAGATGAGAATAAAAATTAAAAACAGAATGTGGACCCCAATTTATAAGGAACCCACATAATGTAGTGTATAGTTTCTGAAAGGACATTTCATCCATAAAAACCATCGTGAAAAACTTGGAGCTTTCAGAGAATCTATAGATTTCAAAAGAGAAGAATGGAAAAGGTTGTAAAGAAGAGGAATAGGTTACTTAGGGGGTTAATTCCCAGGACACACATTGATGGTTGCCTTTTAAACAAAAATAATGATTTTCTCCCATATACATTCACTTCATGTTATTATAAAGCCTGAAATTCTGACAATTAGAAATTCATATTAATAAGTATCCTCTTTTTAAGAATATCTCTCTCTCTGTGAGGCCTAAGGGAAAATCAGTCACTCACACATTAGTATGAATTACATCAATCAAATGGTGTTTCCCAACTACTTAGTTGATGTCTCCTATACTGCAAGAATGAAAGTTTCTTAGTTGGGGAGGGGAACTTTCAATCATTTTAGAATATGAACAACTTTGAGGAAGAGGTGGATGGCACTCTGCCAAGGGGAAGGAGGAGAAATTAAGCCAAGGATGTGAGGGCAATGAAGGCTTGGGTAGAAGAACTCTAGTTGAGTTCTAGTTGAAAATGTCAAAATCAAACAATGTATCTTGAACAGTTTTCAAAGGATAGTCTAAGAAAGCCAAGGAGAATATGTTCTTCTGTCTGTCCCTTCTCTCTTGATCCATATATAGGGTCCAAACTCAGGCTTCTAGATTTAATGCTATAGTTTACATTATGAGTGGAGCTTTGAGGGAGTCAATAATTGGACTTCCAACCCACATTGTAATGTTATTTTTATATCGTTAACTGTTTATGAGTATTATTGGGATGCTTTATGAGAAATCAATGGATTTTCCCAGTATTTGGAATATACTTCCTCATCTCCTCTGCCTTTCAAATTCTATTTCTTCCTTCCTTCCTTCCTTTCTTTCTTTCTTTTTGGAGGCAATTGGGGTTAAGTGATTTGCCTAGGGCCACACAGCTAGTAAGCATCTGAGGCTGGATTTGAACTCAGATCCTTCTGACTCCAAGGTCAGTGTTTATCCACTGCCTCACCTCTCATCTTCTTTTAAGTGCCACTCTTCCAACTAGCTCTGCCTGGCCTCAAACTCTCATATCTCTCGCCCTTATATTTCCCTAGACCCCTTGGTCTAGGTTTCTGCTGTGGCCTCTTCCCTTGCCTACCCTATATTATACAAATCATGTTTCTGAGTTGTATCCTCCCAGAAGAAAGGTCATCTACTTGAGGCCAAGAACTGTTAATTTTTTGTCTTTAGGTCACCCTCACCTAACACAGCGTCTGATGTGGCCGGCACAGAATAAGTGCTTGCTAAATCAGGATGGTAGATTTTAGATTTAGAAAGGACCATACAGGTCATCTCACCTTGTCATTTGATCAGCGAAGAATTAGAAAGATTAACTGACTTGTTTCGGGTCACAAAGGGAGTAAGAGACAGAGCTGGGATTTGAATCTGGATCTTCTGCCTGGAAATTTAACCCACTTTCCATTGCACCATCTCATAGAATTGGGAAGTGAATGACTCCAACCAGCCTTTTACAAACTCAACTCCACTCAGTATCACCAAACTTAAGAGCTTGCTATCTTCAGAAATCATCTTGAAATTTCCCTGTTTCAAGTTCATTGACCTACACTTAGAGATCAAATGTATCATTAAAGATTAAGCTTCTGATAATTAGGGGGTGAGGCTTAGATGTCAGAACTCTAGCATTACTTGGCTAGCACGCTTCCCATGGAAATGTCTAGACCTATGTAATTTGTAAATTATCTTGTTCATTAAGGCTTAGGGGCTGAGCTCACTCTGCACAACGTCTAAATTTTCGATAAATCATCCTTCCCCCATCCTCTGTCCCTGGGAGCAAACTGTGAATTTGAAATAAATTAAGGCCGACAGGGCTTTCTTGAATGGAAAAGGGTTTTATTTCTTGGCCTAAATCAGGCCCTCAAACCTGTTCCTTTGCTGTGTGTAGTTTATCATCTTATATTGCTTCCAGTGGAATCTTAAGCATTAATTAGTTTGAAAACATAGGTGTGATATTTTTTAAAAAATGAAATTAGTGCCCTTCTATTTAATTAAAGAAAACTATAAAAGTTGGTTTATAGCCAAAAGCAAGATTTATGATAGCCTGAATTTCAAATGAGATGGGCACTTTAAGCTTGGATTGGCTTGTGCACTAGATATAAAAGTGATTGTGATGTAATAATCAAAGGTTGTCATCCAAGTAAACACTTTCATCCGCACTCACAAAGAACATGGTATTCTCTCTCTATCCACATTTTCCTACTTGAAAATGTCCCAACATCTCTACCATTTTGAGTTTATTAATAAACCACACAATGCCTATGGGGCAGCAGCCAGAACAGTGAGGGACCTTGAGCACATGCTGGACAAGGATCGATTGAAAGAAGTCTAGCTTAGAGAAGGAAAGACTTGGGGGCAAGGAAAATAGGAAAAAGGATACAGAGAGAGGAGAGAGAGAAAGAGATTGTGTGTGTGTGTGTGTGTGTGTGTGTGTGTGTGTGTGTGTGTGGAGACAGAGACAGAGAAAAAGGAGAGAGGAGAGAGACAGGGACAAAGGAGAGACAGAGAGAGAGAGAGAGAGCGCACAAATCTTTAAGCATTTGAATAGGCAAGACCATCCCTGTTCTCAAGTAACTTACATTTGTGTGTATACACGTGTGTAGACATACACATGTATACACACACACACAGATTCTTAATCTTTTTATGTCTGTGTCCTGGACCCCTTTGTCAGTTTCTCAGAGTCTAGGGACACTTCGGGATGTTGTTGTTGTTGTTGTTTTAATTTGGGGGGGGGTTGTTTTTGGTTTTTTTTTTTAGTGAGGCAATTGGGGTTAAGTAACTTGCCCAGGGTCACACAGCTAGTAAGTGTTAAGTGTCTGAGGCCAGACTTGAACTCAAGCACTCCTGACTCCAGGGCTGGTGCTCTATCCACTATGCCACCTAGCTGCCCCATGTTGTTATTTTTTATTAAATAAAATACATGGAAATACAAAGGGGAAAACTACATTGAAGTACATTTGTAAAAAATAAAATTTAAATAAGTTCCCATAGTCCAGGTTGAGAACCCCCTCTAATTGAGGAAGACAACACATATAGGGGAGTAGTGGCCTGGGAGGAAGGTTTTAGACAAGGAATTTAAGGAGACTAATGATTGGAGCTAGTCATAGGACTATTGATTGACATGTCGCTTTTCTAACAATAGTAGTTTTGATTTAATTCTCATTTTTATGGTTAATGTTGGAGAGGGAGTATATGTGGCATGGTGTGGCAGTAACCAGGAAGTCGTCTGGAGAGGGTTGGGTAAGGTGAATGCTCACCTGAGTGTTTGAAATGTGGAAGGGGGCAGAATAGACTTGCCCTTTTTGGTCACAGAGGTCAGGTTGGTCACCACAAAGAGGCAGAGCTAGGCTTGGTCTCAGGAAATCCTTCCTCCCCATCAGAGCTTACTTACTTCAAGTGGAATGCCTTGCTGCAGTAGTGATGAACTCCTCCTTTTGAGGACCTTCAAGAAAAGATTGGAAGACCCCTTATTGAGTGTGCATTGTAGAGAACACTGCTTTTCTGGGACATGTTGGACTAGCCGGAGCTGAGGTCCATTCCAACTTTGAGATGTTACCATTATATGATTCTAAGGAATTATAGTGGTTCCCTTCAAAGAAACTGCCTGTGCATCCAGGAAGAATTGATCACACCCAAGTTTGTTTTTTCTAGCAAAACTTTTCAAGGTTAAATGACAGCAGCAGTAAAAAGAAGTGAGGTGGGGCAGCTAGGTGGCGCAATGGATAGAGCACCGGCCCTGGAGTCAGGAGTACCTGAGTTCAAATCTGGCCTCAGACACTTAACACTTACTAGCTGTGTGACCCTGGGCAAGTCACTTAACCCCAATTGCCTCACTAAAAAAAAAAAAAAAAAAAAAAGAAGTGAGGCCTCAATTGAGAATAATGGTCTAAACACTAAATGTCTATATCCCCTGAAAGGACTCGGACCATCTCCAGGACTTCTCAACCTATGGTGTGTAAACTTTGAAGACATTTCTTTATAATCATTTTTCAGTGCAGTTGGTTTCCGATATAAAAACATCATTTGGAGAAGGTGTTCATAAGTGTCCCCTGACTGCCACAGGCAGGGATCCATGACATGGAAAAGGTTAAGAACTACCACCACCACCACCACCACCCCCCCCCCCCCCCCCCCCCCCGCCACCTCCCAGCCCGGATCTGAGCAGAAGCCAGATAAAAGCTTCCTGCCGAGAGCTATGAGAAAGACGATGTTGAGCATGATCTCTTTGTAAGATACAGGCAGTTAGGGCTTCCCTCCCACCATCTGTTAAGCAAAGCTGGGATCACTAGAATTTGATGTTGCCTCCAGTGGCTTCTCAACAATTGCCAGGAGGAAGACAGAAACCAGCAGAGATGTGTTGTTGTGATTGGTTGTTCTGACCATGATGTAAAAACCTCATAAAAAAAAAGTATAGTTCGGTGTCTTATTCAGGATTAAGTCTAACCTTGAAGGAGAGAATCGTTTTGCTTCAACAGCATAATTGGTTATTTCTGCTAACATTAATTTGCCTGGGAGGACCTTCCCATAAAAGGAGCCCTTTGAGGTCTATTGCTGTCATGTTATATTGAAACAATAGAGCTTCCTTTGAAATGAAGTGATTGCCTCTTCACCATAATTGCACCTAACTCTGTAGAAAAGATCAGGGGGCCTTAGGTGAATAACTTGTGCATTTAACTTCTAGTAAAAATAAAAACAAAATTAGGTTTGCAATCAGCATTTCTCCCTCCAAAACATTTCATTTCCTTGGACTTCAAGCTGTATAAACTATTTCAAAGCAATCTGCTCAATTGGGCGAGTTAATGATATTTAATTTGACCAGGCCAAACTTGACTCGCCTTGCATTTTTTCTGTAATTGCAGCCATCATAACTGCTTTGGGTAATGCAGATGGGGTGCTAAGACAAAGCATAAAGGTTGTCATGTTCGGTTGGCTGCTCACGTGGACTGGAGTCATCACCTCTCAGAGACTCTCAGTTATGTGATTCCAAGCTGACAATGTAATAAGTGTTATGAGTGCTCAGTAATTCAAAACAAATTTGACTGCATAGAAGCATGTGTGTGTTGCTCTGAACTCCCCTCACCTCCCTACCTTTTATTTGTGTGTGTGTGTGTGTGTGTGTGTGTGTTCGTGCGTGCCTGTTTTAAGAGAATATAATGTATCCTAAACTACCACCGTCAAGATGTTCAGGGAACAGAGACCAAGGTTCTTAAAGTCTTCCTGATGGTCTAAAGTCAGAACTCTAGCATCTGGTCATCCTCAAGAGTTTAAGCTGTGGGGCAGCTAGATGGCGCAGTGGATAGAGCACCGGCCCTGGATTCAGGAGTACCTGAGTTCAAATCTAGCCTCAGACACTTAACACTTACTAGCTGTGTGACCCTGGGCAAGTCACTTAACCCCAATTGCCTCACTAAAAAAAAAAAAAAGAGTTTAAGCTGAAAATATTTTTGTGCTTATTGGTGTTTTAAAAAAACCCTACAATATGGTCAAGGACCACCAGATAATAGACTGAGGAACAGAAAGGATATTGGAAGCCATTGAGTCCGACTTCTTTGAGAAGGATTAAGTGACTTGTCCAAGGGTCACACATCTTCTAAGTACCTGTGGCAGGATTTGAACTCAGGTCTCCCTGACTCCAAGTCCAGTGCCCTATATACTATCCTGTGCTATCTCTCATTAGATTTTTTATATATATACATACATACATATGTATATATATATACATACATATATACATATTTTTAATGAGACAGGCCCTTCTAGCTTAACATTATATAATTCTGGGGCAGCTAGGTGGTGCAGTGGATAGAGCAGTGGCCCTGGAGTCAGAAGGACGTGAGTTCAAATCCAGCCTCAGTCACTTGACACTAGCTGTGTGACCCTGGGCAAGTCACTTAACCCCAATTGCCTCACCAAAAACAAAAAACAAACCAAAAAAACAAATCAAAAAAACCCATATAATTCTGTAAAGTAGATAAGAGAGGCTACATAGGAACATTCTTTTTAAAAAAAGAAATACTGTTTCCTTCTCTACCAGTGCCAGCACATAGTAGGGACTCATCATTTTTGAATTGAACTGAAATGGATTCCATTTAGTATTGTGTCCTGTGTTTCCCATGGATAGGTCCATATGATCGATGGATGACATTACCATAGTTTGTGCACATGGTGCATGTCACCCCACAACATCAGGCCAGACTTGGAGTTTACCTTACGTTTCTCCTCTAAGCCTTCAGTAGAGTGGCTACTACCTTTCTGGGTTGCCTTGGTGCCATGGGAAAATACACAAAAGCTAAAGTGATTTAAAGGGGTCTTCCTTGTTTCTCATAATCCAATGGCTCAGAGAACAGTTGGACAGCTTGCCAAGTCTTCATGATGGTGCTATGCCCCATCATGAAATACTCTCTGGCTTACATTTCTCCTGCCAGGTCTATCATGCATGTCTTTCATTGCACTGTTTAAACTCATGGTGAATGGCTCTACTGTGGGTTTGCAAGCTGTAACTCAGAGAAGCAGCAGCTGGGCTCAATTTGATATAGAAAATGACTTGATCAAAGGAACCCTGCTAATCAAAATAGGACTTTGACAAACCAGCATTTTGCTCATCTGATTAGGTAGATGGATCAGACATGGATATGAGAGATGTGACTTTGTTCACATTTTGTGAGTCCATTTTGTCATACGTCAACTGAGTATCCTAAGGCATGAATTTTACCTCCAAGAGGTGAACTGTTAGTGAAATATAATATGGAGAGGACTATTTTTAAATAATAATAATAATAAATGGCATTTATGTAGCAATTAAGTTGGCAAAAAATTACTTTACCAAATGTTCATTTGATCTCCACAATACCCCACTAAAGCAGGCTTGACAGGTATTCATTTCCCCCTCATATAAGGCCTAGAAACCGAGGCTCATTAGTAAGTGATCCAATGATTTCACCAAGGTCACATAGTAAGTGTTAGGGGCAATAACCACACCCAAGTCACTTCTGACCACAAGACCAATACTTATTTCAACACCTGACAAGAATTTAAAGACTGTGTTCATGAGTCATAAAAAAATTAGAATAACAATAATAATAAAAATAACAACAAAAACAGCTCACATGTGGATGGTGTTTTAAATATTCCAGAGTACTTTGTTCACAGCCCCAGAGGCCAGATTTGAACTCGAGTGTTCCTGCTTCAGATCCAATGCTCTATCCACTGGGCCATCCTAGCGGCCTCATAGGTCAGAGGACTATAGGATCAGAGATCAGCAGCTGGAAGGGCCTTCAGAATCCACCTGTTGTTGTTTGTCCTTTGTTCTCAAAGAGGATCATGACATCAGGAGGTGAGGTCATGACTTGGAGTCAGTTGGATTTAAGTGAAGCAGGGCTGTGCAAAGTCACCAACCTCACTCTCTCCTCCGGAGCCTTCTGGGTCCAGTGGCAAAATATACATCAGGACAACTAGAGATGGCCCTGGATGTTTGAGGCAGTCAAGTTTAAGTGACTTGCTCAGGGTCATACAGCTAGTGAGTATCAAGCATCTGAAGCCAGATTCAAACTCGGGTCTTTCTGACTCCAGGGCCAGTTCTCTCTCCACTGTACCACCTAGCTGCCCTTAGAATCTATCTAGTACAAGTACCTCACTTTACAAATAGAGAAACTGATGCTTGGAAGTCAGAAATAAAGTCACCCAGCTAAAAAGAGACAGCAGCAGGACCTGAACCCAGATCTTTTCTATTGCAGATAAGCAAGTCTCACCACCACCATTACTGCTCTGTATCTTCCCCTCATTCCTCCACACTCCACAGCTTTGGGCCTCTCAGCAGCCTAAGTATGAACTACATGTAGTCTTGGACTCCTGATGGCCCCTCAAGATTCATTCACTCTGAGACTTGAGGTGGCAAATTTTTGAAAATCACAATACTAAAACAGTCAGGTCCCCTGTGACTCTGGATGGACAGATTTCTGTGGTTGATCCCTAAGCTTATTTACTGGTACATTCAGCAATTTGTAGCCCAAAGCCTCTTTTGCCCAAAGCCATCTCCAGTGAAAGTAAATTACTTAAATGGATTCAATCCAAATCATTAATACTTACTCTGCTGTTGTAATTTAGTTAAGGCTTCATTAAAGGGAAAGATCCCAACATCAATTCTTCAACCCAACTGTTATTTACACGGCATTCGTGCAAAGTTGCCAATTCAGAGTTCTCCTTGTCCCAGTAGACCCTGAGTTGATGTATTTAAGAGAAAGTAGAAAAACAGCTGCAGGAATCAATGTCCATGTTCTGCTTGGACAAGTAGAAACAGAAGGAAGCTCTCTGCATCTTACTCACATGGACAGCCTGAACAAGTTGCAAGCTTTTTCAGTTAAGGAAAATTATTATAAATAAAATGTGTGCCAAATAGCATCCACCAAATGCACTAATATGAAGAATAGCTTATAAATTATAATAATCTTGAAAGACTCAGCCCCAAACTTCTTCAGTTAAAACAAATATCCTTCAGTGTTAAATCACTCTTAGGGAACATGTTGTTCATCCAAGAGAATTAAGGAAGCTAAAGAAATTTGTGGCAAGGACTGGTTGTGTGGTGTATGATCACTACATTAACGACTTTGCAATTTTGTTGCCAAACAAAAACACCATTTCTTGGAAGAAATTTAAATTCAAGTCCTAATTTTGTGACTTTCTAGCTATGTGGCCTTAGATAAATAACTCAACCCCTAAGCCAAATTTTTCTCAGCTATTACATGGGGTTATAACTTTGTGTTACCTAACTCCATAGGGTTGTTATGAAGATCAAAACACCTACTTTATAACTATAAATTCCGATTCACATACGAAACTGTGGTCTCATTGAAGATCAGAATGTAGAAAGACCATCCACTCATGCAGATCAGATCCATGCCTGCCCATCCTATGTCATTCTTGGCCATGTTTGGGTGCCCATCTTTGTGTCCAATTTTTGTGAACTTCATGGATGTTGATGAAACGTGCCCATTGTCCATAAGTTATATCTTTTCTTGCCCCATGACCAATATTCCATCATATTTTCCAATCATCTTTTCTCAGATGGCATCCTTTGCCCTGCTTCTTTTACAACTCTTCAGCAACTGTAGTGTTTGTATTCGGTGACTCAGAGCAATGTGACATTACTGGAAGATCAATGGTGCTGGGCCTTCATTTCAGAAAAAATACTTTGCATCATTAAAAGAAAATTACAGTTTTCCAAAGTCAGTCCAATACTCTGTCCTCTTTCTGTTCAATTCTGGGTCTAACTCACTGTCTATTCCTTGTGTATGGCCAAGAGGTATATGTTTATAGTAGCTGAAATTTAACAGAAAGTTTCCCTTTGATTCATAGCAGGGTGGGGAGGCCGGTGGAACTAAAGAGGGGAAAGTGTGAAATTAATAAGCAGCTTACACTAATGAACTATTCTAAACCTAAATCAACAAGTATTTATTAACATGCAGTAAGCTTACATCAGAAAGACATAAATGAAACAGATCTACCCACAAGGGTATTGCCTTCTACCCCAGATGTAAGGTCTGAAGTCAGTATATTCTGTCCATTATACCAGAATGTTCTGGGATTTAATGGGGAAAATTAATCTTACATCCACATAGCAGGATCTTTCCAAACATTTGTTGCTGGTGCATTGCTGCCCTCCTCCTCCTCCATTACCTTGTGATCTCTTTGTTTGCATTTTTACAAACATAAAAGAAAATACAAAGGTATACTAAAAGGTAAATCCAAGGTAATTGTTTTTCAAGTATAAGAACAGCCTAGTATAAGAGGCGGCATTTGAGCTTAGCATTGAAGGAAGCTAAGGATTCTGGGAGGCAGGGGTGAGAGGGGAGTGTTGCAGGCATGAGGGACAGTCTGTGCAAAAGCCTGGAAATGGGAAATGAATGATCATGGATGAGTGATAATAAGTCATCTACTTTGACTGAAATGGAGACGATATGAAAGAGAGCCATGTATAATGATACTAGAAACCAATTAAAGCCAGATTGTGAAGGGTTTTAAATATCAAACAGAGGAGTTTATAGTGTACCCTCCAGACAATAGGGAGCCATCTGAGCTTCTCAGACCTGTGCAGTAGGAATATCAATTTGGCAGCTATTTGGAGCATGGAACAGAGGGGGAAAGACTTGACAGGGAGGCCAGCTAGGAGGCTGCTGCAATAAGTCAAGTAAGAGATGGTAAGGACTTGAACTAGAGCCATGTGGATGGAAAGAAGGTGATGCATGGAAGAGCTGTTGTGTGAGCAGAATTAATAAGATTTGGCAACTGATTAGCTCTGAGGGGTGAGGGAGAGAGAAGAGGCAAGCTTATGAAAATGAAGTAACTTCTGCTGGAGTATAAGTGATGTTTTTATTCTAAGTCAAGTTCTGCCTCCATATTTGCCCATCTTTAACTCCCTTGTCACTTAGCATCAATATCATGGGGTAGGGGAAAGAGTACAAGACTTGGGTTCAAATCTTCCCTATTCCACTGCCTACTTTTGAATCCTTGGGGTCCATTAGTTCCACTGCAAAATGAGGGGTCTGAAGTAAATAGCCTCATATCCCTTCAAGCTCTAAATCACTGATGCCTTAACCACAAGTTAAGTACCTACTGCCCTCTGCACCATATGCAACTGCCATTTCTTTCTTTCCTTCTTTTTGGGGGGTGGGGGGAGCTGGACAATGAGGCTTAAGTGACTTCCAGGGTCACAAAGCTAGTAAGTATCAAGTGTCTGAGGCCAGATTTGAACTCAGGTACTCCTGAATCCAGAGCCGGTGCTTTATCCACTGCACCACCCAGCTGGCCTGGAACTGTCATTTCTAATGATCAGTGAAAGGACCAGGTTCACTATTTCAATAATCCACCATTTCTGCTAACCCAGAGGTAATGATTGTCAGCAATATTGCATAAAACTGAATGGATAAGATTATAAGCCTCACTCTGGGGTTTTTTCCCCTTTATTGTGATCCCACTTGTAAAAAATGAATGAGAAATGACATCTACAGGAGTTTCGTCATTGGTTTAAATTCCAAATTTGTCTTCTTGACTGTTTTAACAGGTGAATGGAAAAGACTTATCGAAAGCAACCCATGATCAAGCTGTGGAAGCATTTAAGACAGCCAAAGAACCCATTGTTGTCCAGGTCTTAAGGAGGACCCCTCGAACAAAGATGTTTACTCCTTCACTAGACTCCCAGCTGGTGGACATGGGCACCCAAACTGACATCACCTTTGAGCATATCATGGCACTGACAAAGATGGCATCCCCCACCCCACCAGTGTTGGATCCATATCTCTTGCCTGAAGAGTAAGTAATGAAACAATAAATTACTGAAAATGTGACTTGTTATATTTATTACATCATCAAATCATTACAGCTTTATTTTTTCTTTCCATGTGGAAAAAAAATTAATGCTTCTTGTAATTCTCCTTTGAGTTGCCTCTGTTTAACTTTATTGTTTATAGAGGCAATAAATTGTAGCCTGCTCTGAACTGTTCCATTCTGTTCCCACATATTAATTACTTTATTATAACCCTGAAGCAGAGTTACTCACATTATATTCTAGGAGCAAAATTACTTACAAATGTTGTCAAAGAAGCTTCAGTATAAAATTTAATCACTCCAAATGATAATTTGAGGATTTTGTAGTTACAGAGAAATGATCTTTATTTGTTTAAAGACATATGCACACAGAGTATAAAAAAGACCCTGGAGGTGATAGACTTTGCTTTCTTCAGACCCCATTTCAAGCTTGCATTTAGGTCTATTTGTGCCTTGTATGCTAATAGCCCAAATCTCTGGCTACCATAGATGGATGCATGACATTTAATGCTCCCCATACCCTCTTTCTGCCAAAGGTCACTGATTTAGACCTGGAAGGGACCTCAAAGGCCATCCAGTCCGGGGCAGCTAGGTGATGACCCTGGGCAAGTCACTTAACCCCAATTGCCTCACTAAAAAAAAAAAAAAAAAAAAAAAAGGCCATCCAGTCCAAGGATCTCCTTTTACACATGAAGAAGGTAAAGCCTACAAGAGATGCAGTGATTTGCATAAAGTCACATGGGAAATATGTGGCAGAGTCAGGATTGGAATCCATGTCCCCTGAGTCTTTCTACTACAAAGGTCCTAGGGAAGACTATGTAGGCTAAAATAATTACCAAGTTGCCTAAAAGAAATAAGATTTTGTTATTTTCTCAACTAAACAACTTGCCTACAATAGCACCATGGTCTCTTTATGCCTCAGTTTTTCAGTCTGAAAATTGGGATTAGCCCTGCCCACCACTACCAACATATAAGGGATTTCATTAAGGACAATAAATTGTTGTCCTTTTTAACTTTTTTTGAGAGGGGTAGGTCCCAGCAGGAAGAGACAGAAAGAAAAATCCCATTAAAATAACTGCAGCCATTATAAAATACTTGGAAGTCTACCTGCCAAGACAAACTCTAGGACTATATGAACACAATTACAAAACACTTTTCACACAAATAAAGACAGATCTAAACAATTGGAGAGATATTCATTGCTCATGGATAAGCCAAACCAAAAGGGCAGCTAGGTGGTACAGTGGAAAGAGTGCCTGGCCTAGAATCAAGAAGATTCATTTCCATGAGTCCTAACCTAGCCTTAAACACTTACTAGCTGTGTGACCCTGGGCAAGTCACTTAACCCTGTTTGCTTCAGTTTCCTCATCTGTAAAATGAGCTAGAGAGGGAAATGGCAAACCACATCATCTTTGCCAGGAAAATTTAAAATGGGGGTCACAAAGATTTGGTCATGACTGAAAAATGATTGAACAACAAGGCCAAGCCAATATAAAAATGGCAATTCTGCCTCAAGTAATTTACTTATTCATTTACATATCAATCAAACTACCAAAAAAGTGTTTTATAGAGCTAGAAAAAATGATAACAAAATTCATCTGGAAGAACAAAACGGTCAAGAATATCAAGGGAATCAATATTAAAAATGTGAAAGGAAGTAGCCTAGCAGAATTCAAACAATATCACAAAGTGGTCATCATCAAAACAATCTGATACTGGCTAAGAAATAGAGTGGTGGATAGATTAGGTACACAATACTCAGTAGTAAATAACCATAGTAATCTAGTGTTTGATAAACCCAAAGATTTAAGATTTGAGGGTAAGAACTCACAATTTAACAAAAATTGCTATCAATAATCACTTGAAAAAATGCTCTCAATCATGATCGATTAGAGAAATGCAAATTAAAATAACTCTGAGGTACCACCTGATACCTATCAGATTAGGTAATATGTCAGAACAGGAAAATTACAAATACTGGTGGTGATGCAGAAAAATAGAGGCATTAATAACACTGTTGGTGGAGTTGTGAATTGCTCCAACAATTCTGGAGAGTAATTTAGAACTTTGCCCAAAGGGCTATAAAACCATGCATATTCTTTAACCCAGCAATACCACTAGTAGGTTTGTATCCCAAAGAGATCAAAGAAAAGGGGAAAGTAACTATATGTACAAAATTATTTATGGTTAGCTCTTTTTGTGGTGGCAAAGAATTGGAAACTGAAAGAATGCCCATGAATTGAAGAATGGCTGAACACGTTATGGTATGTGATTGTGATGGAGTACTGTTGTGCTATAAGAAATGACAAGCAGGATGGTTTCAGAAAAAAACTGGGAAGAATTATATGAATTTGCAGAACTGGGAGAACATTCTACCCAGTAACAGCAATAGTGTAAAGATGATCAACTATGAAAGACTCAGCTACTCTGATCAAGACAGTGACCCAAGACAATTCCAAAGGACCCATGATAAAAAATGTCTACCTCCAGAGAGAGAATGAATGAACTCTGAGTGCAGGTTGAAGCAGATTTTTTTTTTACTTTCTTTATGTTTCGTGCTTTTGGGTTTGGGTGGATTTTTTTTTTGAAACAGCTAATATGGAAGTGTGTTTTGTGTGACTTCACATGTATAATTGATGTCATATTACTTTATATCTCAATGAATGGGGAAAGGGTAGGAGCAACGGAGAGAATTTGGAACAATTTTTTAAATGAATGTTACAAATAAATTTTTTTTAAAAGAGAGAGAAAATGGAAAGGAATGGTGGGGAAATTAGAAAACTGCAGCTGAAGAAGCTCTCAATCAAAGCAGATCAACACCTTCTCTGCCTGAGGCTTGGAGATTAAATTAATTGCCCAGAGTCACATAAGCTGTTACATATCTGAGGCAAGAGTTGAATGCAGATCTTCCTGATTATGAGAACAGCTCTCTAGCCACTGTACAACACTACCTCTCAAAGGCCCACTGTAGGCTAAAATTGAATGTTAGTTCATTGGCCAACATGTGCTTGCATGCCTGTGCACAAAGGAGAGGTTCTTATATAAAATTCCAGAGAAATACTGATCTCTGTTAACATACTTTTAGAAGTTCATTACCATTTGAAACATGAGGAAATCCCTCAGCTTTCTGAAATTGAGTAGTCTGACCCCAGTGATGTGAGCCTTTTGAGGGTCCAGTATAACCTATCAGTTTAGTAAATGGTCTTGTCCCTCCTTCTTGGTGAGAAGCATCCTTAGGCACTCAACTGTTGAGCTGGCAATGATAGGATCCTTGGAAGTGAATCCCTTCTTTCCTCCCAAGAAAGGTTACCTTTACATGAGTCTGACCCCACTCCCCATCCCCCAGGGGATTATTTAGACATTTCCAAACAATCTCAGAGGTCAGAATGATCCAGGTTCTCAGCCATAAGGTCAGAAGTCCATGTATCACGTCCCTTGCCACAGAGGGTTCTGGGATTTAATGGAGACCATTAAACTGATGTCTGGACAGCAGGTACTAGCCAAACATCATCCTCACGGATAAAAGTCCCATAACTATGAGTAGTAGGTTTGCCCAATAAGGCCAGAGAATTGAATGCCCTAGTTTGTTTAAATTGCTATGCACTATGCCCTGTTGTTTCCAGTGTAAATGCTTGGGAGGCAAGAGGAGAGCCAATTGATTATGGCATTAACCTGGGAGTGCTAAAGTTCTAGGTACTCAGCCAGCCAGGCCGCTAAGTCAGTATAATGGGAGCAGCCCTGCCAGGAGCCCGTGTCTGTATTGCCATCCTCCCCCATGCCTTGGCATGATTCTGAAAACAGGTGCCCTCCTACCTGGTGAAGCCAGAGCTAATTGAGAAAGAATGCCACGCCAGCTGGAGGTAGCAAAGGTTAGGACACCTTTGCTACTCACACCTCTCCTTTCAAAAACAGATGAGCAGGTGCTGAGCTCCCTGTCCCCATGGTCCTGACTCTGCAGAACTCACTTCATAGTGTTACCAATTTAATGTATGGGTTTCGTGAGTCACTCTGTATGCAGTGAGATAGCATGGCACAGTGAGGCTTGGCTTTCACTCTTGGCTTGGCCTCTTCACTTCCTATATGACTTTGGACAGGGTCTTTTTCTTCTTGGGTCTCAGTTTCCTCATCCTAATGAGTTTTAAGGTCTCTTCTGCCTCTAAATCCATGATCTGATGATCCAAATTTCCCCCACTAAAGGGAGGCTCCTGATCTAATACCCTAGCAGGGTTTTAATGGCAGCTACATTCACGGTGTCTAGCCCAGAGAAATGCAATGAACCTGGGAAGAGAGAAAAGCCTTAGGCTTGAGCACCTGCCTTGGCCAAGCAGTCAGCTGTGGCTGCTCTCCAACTGCATAGCCCTTCCTCCTCAGAAAGCTATCTTTCTGGAAGCCCAAGTACAGCCTCCTAATTACTAAGCAATCTCGTGCCCCCCAAATGGTACAAGATGCCATGATGAAAACATCAAACGTCCATGAGCAGTGCCACCAAAAGGAAGAGAAAAAAACAACCCTCACATTTCCATTTGCCAAGAAGTGATCACAGTGCCCTCCCCTGTATTTGCCATGACCCATGGAGAGGATTAATGAAAATGATGCTTGAAGCAGCCGCCTAAATCTTGTTTCATCTTCTTAGGCATTCATCTGCTCATGAATACTATGATCCGAATGACTACATGGGAAGCATCCATCAGGAGATGGACAGAGATGAGCTAGAACTGGAGGTATGGCCAATGCTCTTTTCTCATCCAAAATGTCTATTATCTGCTCATGAGCCATTTATTTAAAGGAAAATATTGTGTGTGCCATGCAACCTAGGCAATTTATTTCTCCTCCTGTAAAAGAAAAAATAAACAGAAATAAAAGCTTGGACAGAGCAACTCCAAAAGGTAAGGTTTTATTCTGTTGTTTGGTATATAAACCAATCGATCAAACAATAAGCATTTATTAAGCTTTTTCTATGCTAAGCACTGGGGCTGCAGTGAAAAGGCAAAAATGGTCCTTGCCCTCAAAGAACTTTCTAATAGAAGAGACAACATGTACATAAGTAGGTACATAGAAAACATCCAAGGAGTAGGTGTGAGGCAGCCTTAAAAGGTAAGGAACTAGTAGCTGGAGGGTGGTAAGTGAAGGTGGGAGAAGGAGCCAAGCCTCCTTCAAAAGCAGACACTGAACTGTATCTTGAAGGATTCTGGGAGTTCTCAAAAGCAGAGATGGAGAGGGAGAGCATTGTGGTCCTAAGGGAGAGCCAGTCCAAATGCACAGAAATGAAGCATCATCTGTGGGGAGAGTACCACCTAGGCTAATATGGCGGGAGCATTAATTGTGTGGAGGAAGTAAGAATGCTGGAGAGCTAGAAAGAGACACCATGTTTTTCAAAGCTTTGAATGCCAAACAAAGGACTTTATTTCTGGTCCTCATGAGGTAAAAAAGGAGCTGTTGGAGCTTAGTGATGAGTAGGAGATGAGAAATAGATTATGCTCTAGGAACATTTCTATGACAGCTAGGCTTAGGAAGGATTAAAGCAGAGACTACATGGACTGTTTGTGAGTGACCTGTGGTGGAGCCTCCCAAGCTCATGTTGGACTGATGTGCCTTGACCTCAACATAGTGATGTGATTTTGGTCCTCCTGAAGAACAAAGGATTATGACAACAACGTGGAGAGAGGCTTGAGGTAGAAAGAGCATTTAGGAGACTGTTACAGTAGTTGCAGTGAAAGAGATGGTGAGGGCTCAAGAATTCTGTAGAGAATGAAATGACAAGCTTTGACAACATAAAAAGTCTTCCATCCTTTTGATTTTTTGCTGCCATGTTACTTATATTAAACTCACTACTCACTCTTTATATAATTAAGGCTCCCCAACAGTCAGTCTCTCTCTCTCTCTCTCTCTCTCTCTCTCTCTCTCTCTCTCTCTCTCTCTCTCTCTCTCTCTCTCTCTCTCTCTCTCTCTCTCCCCTCCCTCCCCTCCCCCTCCTGTTCCCCCTCTCCCTCTCCCTTCCTCCTTCCCTTCCTCCCTTCTTCCCTTCCTCTCTCCCTCCTTCCCGCCCTCCCTCTCTCTCCTTGATTCATCATTATCACCTTCCACTAAGAGCAGACATGAGATTATGGCTAGAAACATGATTAACATGATCATGAAATCTCCCCTTGTTGACTCATACAGATGTCATCTTGCAAATCCTGTTTGTGGAGTTATAATTAATGATTTTTACTCCTGGGGCAGAAGATAGAAAATATACCCAAAAAACCGTGGGGAGTGAAGACCCTTGAATGTTAAGGAGGCTCCTACTCCCAGGAGGGCCCAAGGTTTGGGCTGGAGAGTTGGAATATTGTGACCTCTGGTAGCTTCCTATTTTAACCACTTCTTTCTAAGGAGGCGCCAAGCTCACATTAGCTTACAAGAACCTTTAATTTCATAGAGATCAGGAATTCCTGCTGAAGAAGCTCCCTTCCTTCCAGTGTCCATCAGCACATACTCTGCCCCTTAGTCTTAGAAAGTACCCTGCTTTTTTTTTCCAATGTTGCTCACCATTCTATAGGCCATGAATGACTCCCATTATGGTTACTATATACTTTTTAGTAAAATTTGGTTTCCTAATAATTATTTAGTCAAGAAGACCTTTAAGAACTGATTTTAGTGTATAATGCCTTTTAAGAAAGTTAAAGCAGATGAATTACATCTGTACCACTCAGAGGTCAGCCAGTTGGAAATGGTTAACATTTTGTCCCATTTCAGAATCGGTCATCAGGTGGCCTGAGCAGAAGCATTAATACTTTTGAAAGAGATGAATTACTTGGTAGCAAAAGGTGATCAGTTCACTAAAAAGGCAGCTAAATAGTTGGAAACAGCTGTTCTCTGGATAGCTCTTTAAAAAGACTGAAGATGTTTATTCCAGTCTTGGAAGAGACTAAGATAAATGGGAGGGAGCAGCATTCTGACACACTTGCTCTCACCTGGATAGTTGCATTTGGATGGTCCCCTGAAAAACACATTCTACCCTAAAAACACCACAACTAGTTACATTTATTTGGGGTGGGGGGGCATCGAGAAGAGCAGAGGGGGTGATTAGTGAATGTAGATCTCTGAAAACATATCTGATGAATCATCAATGTTTATAAAACATGCTTTGAATTTAACCAAGGCTCATTTCCCAAAACGAATGTGGACCAAACTAGACTAATCACTGGCTTCACTGAAATTAGAAAGAAGCCTCTCATGTAAATCTTCAACTAGAGTATCATTTGTATTGGCATCTACTTAAAGCTACCAAGATTGTGTGCTACTTACATTTATTGTCAATTACATGCAACGTACAACAGTTTCTATATGATAATTGCTCAGTGGTTTGCTTGTCAAACCATTTTCCTCCTAAAATAAAGGATTCTTGTTCAAATGCAGGGGAGGGGGGAGAGAGAGAGAGGATGAGAATGATACCCAAGAGTATTACTTGTTTCTAAGAAATTCAGATGTACTGATTTTATGTTTTCAACACTTTTTAAAAAATATTTATTTAACTCTGCTTCAGGAAATAAGGATTCCTCCATCTTTTGTCATGCAATTACTAGCCAAGCATCAGTATTCCCTAACAAGAAAAAGAGAGAAGCAATGTAGCAAAGTGGATAGAATGGTGGACTTGGAATCAAGAAGACCTGGATTCAAATGTCACCTCAGACACTTACTAGCTGTGTGATCCTGAGCAAGTCACTTAACCCCAGTTGCCTTAAACATCTGGAGCCATCTCCAGTGTTCCTGATAATCTACCTTGCCTCTGGGCCCAGATGGCTCTGGAGGAGAGAGTAAAGCTAATGACTTTGCACTGCCCTTCCTCACTTAAATCCAATTCATTGCAAGTCACGACATCTGTCATGGTCTTCCTCAAGAATGGACAAACAACTAGAGCAGAGGCAAAGAGGAAGACCCCTCCCATTGACCTGGAGGATATCAGGCAGAGGCATGACTACCACAAATGATGGTAGCTGGAAATAAAACACAACTCCTTCTCCAGGTCTGTGGGGGTGTTGGGAGACTCATGTGTTAGACTCCCAGCTCAGGCTCTTCTTCTGTGAATCCTTCTTCAAATAACCTCAAGGGCTTCTCCCTCCCCTGAATTCTGATTCCTTATTGCGCAGTCCCTTCGCTGAGTACTTGGCCTTCCCTGCCTCACAGGGAAGTGTCTGTCTCCCAATAGCAATACTAAGAGGCATTTATATAGGGCCTTAATGTTTGTTTGCAGAGGGCTTTGTTAACATTATTGCTTTTGATCCTCACAGAAACCTTGCAAGCTAGATAATATAATCTTCATTTTACAGATGAAGAAACTCAAACTAAGAGAGGTTAAGTGATTATAGCCTTGCTTGACCTTACCAACTGCCCCTCCTCAGTGCCCTTTTAGATCCTGGGGCTGTCATCTGGCCTCCAGATGCTCCCTAATGATCCCTGGGCCTTGCCTTTGGCCCTCACTGCATCCTTAGACCTTCTCGGCCTTACCATCAGCCCTGCTGCTTAACTTTTATGTATTATCTCCCCTGGTTAAGCTCTAAATTCCTTGAAAGCAAGAAATAATTCACTTTTTCTCTTCAAATCCTCAGTACTTAGTACAGTGTTAAGAAAATAGTGAGAAATGAATTAATTATTTTTTAAATTTATACACAGGACAGCTAGGTGGCACAGTGTATAAAGCACCAGCCCTGGATTCAGGAGGACCTGGGTTCAAATCCGACCTCAGACACTTGACAGTTACTAGCTGTGTGACCCTGGGCAAGTCACTTAACCCTCATTGCCCTTCAAAAATTTTTTTAAATAAAAACAAAATTAATGGAGCATTTAGGTGGCACAGTGGATAAAGCACTAGCCCTGGATTCAGGAGGACCTGAGTTCAAATCCAGCCTCAGACACTTGACACTTACTAGCTGTGCGACCCTGGGCAAGTCACTTAACCACCATTGCCCCACAAAACAAACACATAAACCCAATAATTCATACACAGCTTTCAAATGGCTGATGTAATATTCGAACCCAGATGTCTCCTGACTCCAAGACCATTACTCTTTCTGTTACATTATAGATATGGAGGCAGCTAGGTAGTACAGTGGATAAAGCACCAGCCCTGGATTCAGGAGGACCTGAGTTCAAATCCGGCCTCAGATACTTGACACTTACTAGCTGTGTGACCCTGGGCAAGTTACTTAAACCTCATTGCCCTTCAAAAAAACCCAACATTATAGATATATGTATATATATACATATGTATATATATGCATATATGTATATAAAATAACTGACCAATGACAAAAAGCTTCTTTTGTAGGAAGGAAGAAAATAAGCATTTATTAAGCACCTAACATACTTTAAGCAATGTGCTAAAAGGCCTTATAATCTCATTTGATCCTTCTAACGACCCTGGGAGATAGTTGCTGTTATTATCCCCTTTTTACAGTTGAGGAAACTGAGGTGAAAGAAGTCAAGTGATTTACCCAGGGTCACACAGCTATTTAGTGTCTGAATCAGAATTTGAACTTCATTCATCCTGACTCCCTAGTCCAGTGTTTGATAAGGTGGCATGTGTTTGTATGTGTGTGTATTTTCCATGTAAATTGCTCTTAGAAACTCGTGCCATTGATTGGAATGATTTAAATTCCACCTGAAAGGACATTAAAAAAAAAAAAACTTTCAGTCTTGACAAGTGAACAAGGCACTAGGGACGTGAGAGGCCGCCATCCAGATATTACCAATAAATTATTCATACCAGTTTGATTAATAGTCCTTTTAAAAATCATATCTTCATCTTGATGAACAAATATTTATTGAGTATGCTTATATTGCTCTACCCAGCTCGGGTAGTCCCTGTGTGATAAAAAACCGCTTGGGTTCAGGCTGGGATTAAGTTGGAAATTAATGAGGATCAATGGAATTTGAGGGTTTTAAACTTGCACTCATCTCTAAGATATTGCTCTTCATTCCAAAATCGTGAAGCAACCAGGAACAGGAATACTTAGACACACAGAATCTGAGTTGGAAAGGACCTCCAGCGGCCATGCCTGACCCACAATCCCGTCTATATCCCCAACGAAGGGTCATCCAGTTTTTGCTGAAGACCCTTGGAGAACCTCCCAAGATTGCTTATTCCCTGACGCCAGGGATTATCTATTCCAACCCATTCACTTGACAGACAAGGAAACTCAGGCCCAGAAAAGCAAGGGCATTTTGGCAATGTCAACAGGACTGGACATTTTTCCCTGTGTGCATCAGTCAGTCAACAAGCATTTATTAAATACTTACTCTGATCCAGGTACTATGCTAAAAGCAGGGCTTCCCAAACTTTTTTCATTCATGACCCCTTTTCCCCTGAGAAATTTTTACATGACCCCAGGTGTATCGGTGTATAAAATAGATATACATAACCTTTTACTGTTGACAAATTTTTGGCAACTCCCACATTCCATTACACAACCCCATATGAGGTTGCAACTCATAGTTTAAGAAACTAGGTGCTTGGGGGCAGCTAGGTGGCTCAGTGGATAAAGCACCGGCCCTGGATTCAGGAGGTCCTGAGTTCAAATCCAGCCTCAGACACTTGACATTTACTAGCTGTGTGACCCTGGGCAAGTCACTTAACCCCCGCTGCTCTGCAAACATCTTTTTAAAAAGAAAAGAAAGAAAGAAACTAGGTCCTAAAGGATATATATACAAAGAAAAGTGTGGACTGGAAAGGAAGGAAGAACGATCTTTGCACTTAAGTAGTATAAATTCTGATTAGAGAGATCACATGTAATAACTAGATACCCATGTATATAGCTACATGGCACTGTGGAAAGAGCTCCAGGCTTGGAGTCACGGAAACTCATCTTCCTGAGTTCAAATCCAGCCAACACTTACTAGCTGGGTGACCTTGAGCAAGTCACTTAACCCTACTTGCCTCAGTTTCCTCATCTGTAAAGTGAGCTGGAGAAGGAAATAGTAAACCACGCTGGTATCTTTGCCAAGAAACTCCAAATGGGATCAGGAAGAGCTGGACATTAGTGAAACAACTGAATAACAATAACAAACTAGGTACATACAAGATGTAGAGAGAACAGATGAAGGCAGTATGAAAGGGGAAAGCCTCCTAAATAAAGTAGAACTTAAAAAATGAATGAATAAATATATATATATAAATGCATGAATACATAAATGAATATATAAATAAATAAACACATGAATACATAAATGAATGAATGAATAAGTAAATAAGGTAGAACTTGAGATTATAGATGGCATCAGCTCCATGTTCTCTTTCCAATAACATTCATTGCCTGGAGATTTATTTATGGCCCTTGCAAGTTCAACCCCAAGAGTACAAAGGTTTGGGCAGAAGAACCCTGGGCCCGGCCTAAGCTGTCAGGAATGACTAAAACCCTCATCGGTTGCTATTTGTGCCCTTGTTCTCAAGACCATTTCAGTGTCTCCAGCATGTACTTCCTGTGGGACACTGGGCCAGTCACTTCATCAGCAAAATGGCCATACTGATATCTAATCTACCAAACACTACCTAAAAATGAACTATAGCCATGCCTCAGCCTCCTGAATTACATACATCTGACTTGGGTTCCTACTTCCTAGGCAGCCTGCCCGAGGAGAAAGAAAAACCCGTCAGCAGCTCTTCTCTGCAGAATTTACAGATGCAGGGGCAGTCCCTTTTCGGCCCAGATCTTAGAACTGGGCTTTCCCAGGATGTCTTTATCCCATGCATCTTTTCCTTTTCAAAACTAAATCATTTTCAAGGTAGAAAGCTACCCCCAAGAGATTTCACTTGAGCCAACAAATCTACTTCTTCCCTAAGCCGGTTTTCTTTTTAAACTGAGCATCGCAGTGTTATCCTTGACAACTAAACAAACTCGAGGTTGGTGGAGATGGCCTTCCATTGCTCAGAACAAGCATCTTGAAGAACGTTTGGTTTTTCCTACTCATAACTCACCTTGGGTCTGTGCAGGGGCCTCTTGTTTTCAGGGAAGGAATTTGGCCTCACTACCATTGCAATAAGCTTTAGCAAAATCCCACTAAATTAATGCAAGATGACTTTCTGGGTAATTGTGTTCCCCTGGGAGTCATTTTAATGGGAGCCAGCAGCTAAATTCAATACTGGACTCTAAAGAAGTCTGTTGTGGTAGGCCCACGTGTCATCTGGGGGTTGGTTATACCTGAAGAAAATGCCTGGCCAGAAACAACTTCCATTTTTCTAATGTGTGAATTACAAGTGATTGGATGGTGAACACAGGGCCATTGAGCATTATTCCTGTAGCACAGTGAATGATTCACAACACCTACTATGTGCCAAGCACCTTATGCTTCATTCAAGAGAAGTGTGAGATACCACCCCAGACTTCAAGAAATTTACAACATCCTTGAATGTATGCTGAAGTATCAAATATTCTAGAACAGAAAAGATCAGAGATTTAGTGCTTTGGGGGAAGGGAGGGGGTTTCTTAGAGGTTATCCCGGCTAACCACCACTACCATTTTACACATAGGATAAAGTCATCCAGATGACAGGCTTCACAAGTAGGATGTGAACCCATGCCCTCTAACTCCAGAGCCAACATTTTTTCCCACTGTACTACACTATTTGAGATAAAAGCCTACCTTCCTGTAACAGGTAGCTTGCTGTTGCCTAGAAGATAAAGTAAAAACTCTAGCATTTAAAGCCATTCCCAATATGGCTATAACATATCTTTCTAGAAAAACTACACATTTGTCCCATATGCATGCTTTTCATCTAGCTAGATAGACCTACTAGCTGTTCCCTGTACATGATTCCTTCCTTCCTTCCTTCCTTCCTTCCTTTCTTTCTTTCTTTCTTTCTTTCTTTGGCTTCAAATGAGGGTTAAGTGACTTGCCCAGGGTCACACAGCTACTAAGTGTCAAGTTTCTGAGGCTGGATTTGAACTCAGGTCCTCCTAAATCCAGGGCCAGTGCTTTATCCACTGTGCCACCTAGCTGCACCCTTGTACAAGACTCCCGACAGGTCTTCTGCCTCCACAGCTTTGCAGTCTGCTCCCCTATCCCTCTCCTAGAGTTTTTTCCCCTCCCAACCATGGCTCCTTTCAGTGCACCATCTACCTAAAGCCTTTCCTGATCCCCCTTAGGCATTAATGTCCCTACCAGGAAACTATACTGAATTTACTTTGTATGTCTCTTTAACTCTATACATGATGTTTCTCCCAGGAGAACATAAATTCCTTGAAGGCAGGCATAATTCCCTTTTTTTTTTTTTTTGCCTTGGTGTCCCCAGTGGCTTGGGACATAGTAGGCATTCAGTAAACATTTATTGACTTAAATATCTTCCCATGAGTGCCACACAGAGTCTAATCATTCTTCCCCACAGCAGCCTTTTAGATATTCGAAGCCAGCTGTCGTGTCATGCCCCAAACCCTGTCTTCAGGCTGGACATACTTCAGATGGTTCTTTCCACGATTCATTCTTCTCATGACGTGTTTGTCAGACCCTTCACTGTCTTGCTCGACCTCTCTCGACTGGTTCCAGTGTTTCAATGTTTCTTTTATGAGGAGGAATCTAGGAAGGAATGGAGTAACTGAGGCAGGATCCAACAAATTCCTAATTCGGTGGGGATATGACCTCCTTGTTTTGGACACTCCTGTGAATGTAGCTCAAACTTGGATTAGCCTTTTGGTCAGTCCCTTGGAACATAAGAAAAAGACCGTTTGGGGGCTTTTTTTCCCATTTTGAATAACATTGGGAAACAAGGAGACACAGTGTTAGCAAGGATCAGATTTTTCTCCTTGTGACCTTTTCCAAGACTGTCTCAGTGTTTTTGATGACTGCCTGTCTGTCTTATGGAGAACCTGCTGACGGGGCACAAAACTTTGGCTCTCAACAATGTCCCATTATGGCGATGGAAGACGTGGTGTTTACATTCAGCTTGGAGCCTCGCATTTGGCTGGGGACCAAGCAATGTCACCCATTTCACTGGTTCACACTGAGCTGGGGGGATGGGGAGAGAAAGCTGGTCAGAATTAGGACAAAGTCTGCATTATTTGAGTTCTACTCCTTCTCCTTACAGACACCTCTCTGAGTCTCAGTTTCCTCATCCGTAAGACACAGGTAGCAAGACTGTGAGAGATGTTTCATAAGATTGTTGTCAGGAGAGAAATGTATAACCCCTAAAATATAATAGGGGCAGCTAGGTGCCACAATGGTTAGAGCATCGGGCCTGGAGTCAGGAAAACCTCAGTTCAAATCCAACCTCACACTTACTAGCTGTGTGACAGTGGACAAGTCATTTAACCCTGTTTGCCTCAGTTTCCTCATCTTTAAAATGACTTCTAAGTTCTCTTCCCTCTATATAGTGATAATTCTATAGTTCTAGTTATAATTCCTAGAATGCCACCCCTGACACTTAACAGCTAGGTTATCGTGGGCATGCCATGCAACTTCTCTGCTCCTCAGTTTCTCCATCTATAAAATGAATGTATTACACTGGATGGCCTCCATGGTCTCTCCTAGTTCTAAATCTACTATCTTTTCCCAGTGCCTTTCACATAGTAGGTGCTTAATAAGTGTTTATTGCCCATTGTTGTTAAATTGTGTCTCTTTAAAGTATCCAGGCACCCTAGTGGCTCTGTCATCTCATCAATGTGGATATTTCCTTCAGCAGTGCAGATTGCAAATTCTTTCTGTGTCTGCTGATCCTGTGGTGCTTTTCTCCATGCCCTCCCATAAATCCAGCGCAGGGCATCCAACCGACATGTTGAGGTCTTCCTCACACACTCCTGATAGCTTGTGAACCCCCGTGGAGTACAGAGGCTGACCCACTCTCTTGCTATGTGACTGGCTCATCTCTTTATGATCATTCATTTCTCTGCTGACATCCTTTCAACATTTCCTCCTCTGCAATCCCTCATTGGGAACTCACTGCCTTCCATTCACACTCACCACGCAGCTCTCCTTTGCCCTTTGGGTGATCGGTTCTTGAGGAATGGCGAGATCCATCTGGCTCTAGCAGGTCCTTTCTATCCAGTGCAGTGCTGTAGTGCCCATGACACCTGGCAAAATGCTCTGCACAGAGGACACCCTCGTGTATTTACTACACCTGTAGCACCTACCTTCCAGGGTCACTGTGAGGAGCAAATGAGATAATTGTGCATAAGGGACTTTGCAAACTTTTAAGTTCTGCAGACATGTCAGCTATTGTAACTGCTACCTTTAAATTCCCAGCTCCAGGGCCGCAAGGGACCTTAGAGTCCACCTAGGCCAACACCCTCATTTTACAGATGAGGAAAGCAAGGTACAGACAGGTTAAAAGAGACTTGTTCCACGTCACATAGCTAAGTGTCTGAGGTAGGATTCAGATTCAGGTGTTCCTGACTCCCTGTCTGGCACTCTATCCAATGTACCACCCATTTGATTCAATTCAGCAAACAGAAACCAAGCACCTACTATGTGCCAGTAACTACACTGGCTGCTAGAAACACAGAGTCAATAACAGGAAATAGTTCCTGTCCTCGGAGAGTTTACATTCTACTGAGGATAGTCCCAAAGCTCCATAGAAAAAGCATCCCTGAAATGGGCATCTAGAAAAGCCCGTGGTCATATTTCAGCAGGCCTCCCCATAGCTGCCCACTGGAAGAGACTGTTTAACAAACAAGACCAAATGACCTGTCCAAGAATATGTATTATGATGAGCCCCACGGATGGGATTATAATTTGCTGTGGCAACAACTTTTATGCTTGCCTGACTGGTGGGTTAGATTGGCCTCCACAACTTGTTAACACTTCCTAGACAGCCCATAACCTGCTCCCAGAGGCTTTAGTTGTTTTCAAAGGTCTGATTTCCTTCTGAAGCCCAGGCTAATTGGGCCATGCAATGTGCTCTGTGGCTCAACCATTTGCTGAGCTCGTGGCTCATGCCAAGCTCTCAGACCCCCTCTGCTTTTTTCTTCTTTCATTTGCTATAATAAAGCCTGAAACTAATTTCTCGACTGTAAATATCACAGCTGTTGTGGAAAACATTAATTGCATGCTATCGTATTGCCCTCCTTTCTGGGATGAATTTATTCAGTAATCTCTCTTTGCTGTGAATATTAAAGGAGCCCAAAGTGAGATCATCTCAACTGACTCGTTGGAAACATTTGTATTGAAATCAGCGGAGGTGGCTTTTCTATGAAAATGCCCTTGTTTGTGAGAGCCATTGAAGGATTGCTTTTTAAAAAGATTTGCCACCAGAAGTCCTGACACTGAATGAAATATAGGTGATTTTTCTTTCTCTAAGATCAATGAAAGAACTATTTTCAAAATGACTTTATATTGATTGAAAGGTCAGAAATGCCCTCAGCATTGATCCCACAGACATAATCACTTTTTTGTTCAGTAAGTTAACCTGCTGTCTGCAGTCAGATGAAAAGAAAGCCAGGATAGCATTTAAGCAAAATATTTTCAAAGCCCCTGACAGGTCTCTATCATCACGCAGCCTGTTTGATCTTGAATGTCCTTTTTCTCTGCCCAGGAGGTGGATTTGTACCGGCTGAATAGCCAAGACAAACTTGGGCTCACTGTATGTTACCGGACAGATGATGAAGACGACATCGGGATTTATATAAGCGAGGTAAGAATGAGTTACTACATTCCCTCTCATTCAGGCTAAGTGATTAAGGGCTCTCCTTACCCCCAATCCAGCTCAAGACATTCATTAGCAGATGCATAGAAAGATCAATTGTTCATTTTCCTTTCATTTATGTAAGTGAATGAGATAGAAAGACAGAAATACATAGAGTCATAGAGAGAAGACAGAGAGACAGACACAGAGAGGGAGAGAGGGAAAGAGACAGACAAAGAGAGAAGAGAGACAGTGGAATGGGGTGGGGAGATGATTAAAACTTCTGGAATGCTGACAGGTTTCAGAATTTCCTCTCTTACTCTTTCTCCAGGGCAATACACCCAGGCATTCAAGGCACGGGCTATAACTTATAGGTACCTGGTAATAATGAGCACCTTGGCAATTTACAAGTTTTCCACTTGCAAAGACAACACAACTGATTTTTCTTATTTCCAACCTATGTGTCCAAAGAGGTGGGAGGCTTCATGACATAGTGGGTGGAAGGCATATCCATAGCAGGTACCTTGGAGTCACAAAGCCCTGATGTTAAGTCCTGTCTCAAACAGTGGCTGTGTGACCCTGGGAAAGTCACTTAACTTCTCAGTGACCTCAGGCAATCCTCTAAGACTGCAGGTAACAGACAAGTTCCTGATTTGCTTCTGCAAAGAAAGTCTCTGAATCACTAGTTCCCTATGTTGATAAAATCCAGATCTGGACACACACACACACCCCAAAGTAAATAAACAAAGGGTACAGGTGACTTGTAACCAAGGATCCACTCCAGTGAGGCTGCCTTTGCCCTTCTGTGCCTGTCTCCCTTGGAATGAAAAGACAAAATCTGTTCCTAAAATTTTTCCTAAAAAGTACCAATGAAAAGCATCTCCAAAGTTCAAAAACTAGAATTAGGTAACAGGTCAGTGTTTGTAAAGAAGAGAAAACAATGTGAGTGGGTATTGTGTTGTGATTCAGACCAGTCAATGAGTGCCCCATCATGGTGCACGAGGGCTTTTGATCGTTAGTATCTGGAGGAAGTAGAAGGAATTCCATTAATCTTCATATAATGGTGGTCTATGAACAAATATATTTGATTGACAGCCCTTGCTGGCTTTACGGTCCTTTGACCCATGTGTCTTGGGGGACCCTTCCTTTTCTAAACATAAATCCTTAGTTCTTTCTAGAATTTGGGAATCTTTAGCTATTGCAATATCAAAGTTTGCTAAATATCATATAACTTGTTGTTGATAGGAAAAATAATGAAAAACTTTGTATCTCTTTGTCCTTCCTCATCTTTTCACTATTTGGCTGTAACTTACTGGGCACAAAAGCCCCAATGTCATCCTTGTCATCAGACACCACTTCTGGGATGCTCGCCCGTGCACTTGTGAACAGACCAAACATTGGAGCGACATGTAATGGGTTCATTTCCAATATAATTGGCTGGGGTCTTACTGGCCTTCAAAAAAGAGATGAAGATAGAAGATTCCTGCCCCCTTGCCCTCTGTGCCTATCGGCTAGGAAACTACCCTTTTCTCCACAAAGATGATCCCCTAGGGGTGACCGTGTTTATTAGAGGCTGACTTTTGAAACTCTTTTATTGTTTGCTCCTAAGTGGGTCCAGAGGGCATTGGGGCTGTAAATCTCTGTGGCTGGGCTCGTAGGTGCTTGGAGCTAGAAGGGACTTAGCTCTCCTCTGTCTTTCAGATTGATCCCAACAGTATTGCAGCAAAGGATGGGCGCATACGAGAGGGAGATAGGATCATTCAGGTAGGTTGCCCTCTGGCTTGTCTTTTTATCTGTTTAGAACTACTTCTTTCTGTACAAGAACAGGATTTCAAGATTGGCAGAGACCTTAGGGACATCTAGTCCAACCAAGGTCCCCTTCTACATACCTCCCTAACAAAAGATCATCTAGTTCCTAAGAAATTCAAGTGACAAGGGGGCAGCTAGGTGGTGCAGTGCATGAATCACTGGCCCTGGATTCAGGAGGACCTGAGTTCAAATCCGGCCTCAGACACTTGACGCTAGCTGTGTGACCCTGGGAAAGTCACTTAACCTTCATTGCCCCACAAAAATAAGTTAATTAATTAATTAAGAAGGAAAGGAATTCAAGTGACAAAAGAACCTACTATATAAATCTTTAAAGAGGCAGCTAGGTTTTGAATGGATAGAGTGCAGGACCTGGAATCTGGAAGACCTGAGTTCACACGTGACCTCAGACACTTATGGGTTATGGGACCCTGGGCAACTCACTTAACCTCTGCCTGCCTCAGTTTCCTTAACTGTAAAATGGGGGTGATGTTGCAAGTATCATAAAGATTATATCTGTAAAGCATTTCACAAACCTTCAAGCCCTGTATAATAAATCTGAGTTATCTCATTCTACTTGTGGGCAACTCTGATTCCTAGGGAATTTTTCTTTCAGAAGACCTCATTATATCCTTTTTCAGCTTGAGCTGTTTCTCCCCATTCTGACTTCTGGGGTCCAATAAAGCAAGCATCATCCCCAGAGGCATTAGCTAGAGCACCTAAATCAGTAAGGCCTGAATTAGAATCTCACCTCTGACATTGGGTGAGACACTCAGCCTTCTCATTTGTAGTATGAGGGACACCACACCTGCCTCTCAGAGTTGTTAGAAAGGTCAGATGAGATATTTGTTTTTCTTTATTTTGTTTTTGTGGGACAATGAAGGTTAAGTAACTTGCCCAGGATCACACAGCTAGTAAGTGTCAACTGTCTGAGGCCATATTTGAACTCAGGTCCTCCTGAATCCAGGGCCCATGCTTTATCTCCTGCACCACCTAGCTGCCCCCCCCCATAAGATATTTGTAAAAGGCTTTGCCAACCTGCAGGTACTAGAAAAATGTTATGTATCATTCTTACTTATATCCCTCCAGCCTCACATTCACATTTATACCCCATGCTCTATTCATGCAGTCAGAACACAGTCACTGGATTTGATGCCAAAGGCTTTGACTTCTTGCCACTTAGAGATCAATGATAACGGATGGGTCCAATATCCCAAGTTGAGACTTGCAGAAGACATTCTAGTAAAGTCTCCATTTTTCCCTCTCCTCTAAGTTTCTCTAAAGAATTATCCCTAAGCCAGGTTTTTCAAGTTCTGTCCCACCCTGAGATGGAAAATAATCTTTGGGAAATTTCAGTAAAATTACTTGGACTGTCCCTAGAATACCTGATTGAATATTTAGACTACTTCGTGGTGTTACTTCCAACTTGGAAGTTCATTGTCACTTTGGTAAGGCCTGACTTGTTATAGTCATCCATCTTCCTGAAGGACCCCTGTTCCTTCTAGTCAGGCTTCCATTCATCACCTTTTAAGCTCCTGTCTCTAGCACAGAGTTATCCTAGACTGTTAGAGCCAAAAGGTTCAGGGAGCAGTGGAATCCTGCCCCTTGTTACCTCTGGGACCTTGGAGTAAAGCGAATAGACTAGATGACCCAGAAGGTTCCTTCCAACCCTGAATCCATAACCAGATAATCTGATATGCAGTCTTCAGTTCCAGCACTTAGCACAGTGCCTCATATATGACCGGTACTTAATAAATGCTCATTGACGGTCTCAGCATCCCACTGTTTCAGGGAGATCACTTATTCGCCTTCCTCTCATTCATTGTACACTACCTATTTCTAATTCATTTTGTGTCTGTTTACTATAAAGGATGATGAGTCACTTCGTATATCTTTAAGATCCCTCCTTGTCTTTTATTCTTTTTTAAAATGTTTATCTTATTTCTAATTTATGAAATAAAACAAGCATTTCCATAACAAAACTATAATAAAAAGATGGTTACACATGAAACTGCAAGTCCATTATGTACAACTTGCTATTCCTTTTAAATATATAATAAAATTATCATGAAAACTTTATTTTCCTTTTTGTCTTCCCTCCCAAAAAGTTACAGGATCAAAACTAGACTCATTAGCAAAGTTGATTTCCCTCCTCCTCCTTTGTCTCTCTGTCACTTTCTTTCTAGGTGTGCTAGTTACCTCCAAGTCTATGTGTAGTATGGCTTGAGTTTTTCCCATGCACACTCCTGACTCAGAACCCTCTTTACTGACACCTCCATGCCTTCACCTCCCTCTCCCCCCAGTACGACATCTCCCTCTGCTGTCTCTTGCGTCTCAGCAATGATCCACCCGATGCCACCTGCGCTGTTTATTGCTTCAGCATTGCAGTTACCTCATCAACTAAACCAGCAGTGGCTTTCTCATAGGCAGGTGCCAAGAGAAAAAGGCACTGGTATAAGGCCTTTGTTATGTTTGGAGACAGACATTCTTTTGTGGCTGGGTATGATAAATGACATCCCGGGTGTGAATAAGGGAGGTTACAGAAGGCCAGGGCTGACAGTGGGACTGTATAGAATCAGGATGGATAAAGTCCCTACATACAGACTGATTGAATCACTGTATGCTTTTTTTTAAAAGATTAATGGCATAGAGGTGCAAAATCGAGAGGAAGCAGTGGCACTTCTCACCAGTGAAGAGAGCAAGAATGTCTCCTTGCTCATAGCAAGACCCGAACTCCAGGTATGGCAGCTTCATGTGTGTGTGAAGATATTTGTGTTGTTTTCCCCTTTGTGGTTCAGTATTGGTACCTCCATCTCTAGTCCAATAAAGTATGTCATAAGTGATTAGTTTTAACTTGAGCATTAACTCTGCTTTGTCTAGGTAGATGAGTTCTTACCATGTTTCAGAATCCATTTTATTGTTTGCCCTCTAAAGAAAAACTTTCTGCCTAATTATTTGTTTAGGTCTCACTGATAGCTATCCCGGCACAGCAGCAAAAAGCTAGGAACCAGAAAAAAAAGAAATCAAAGGGAAAAGAGAGAATCCCAGTCCAATGTAATAAGTTCATGGAGCACAGGGCTGATCTTTCATTTATTTTTGTATTCTTGGCATTTAGTTTTGACTTACTAAAAAAAGTTCGAGACATAATTTCCTGGTAGTCATTTTATTAATAATGTTAACATTTTAATAAAAGAGGTCAGTGGCATTTGAGAATGCCAAAGACCATCATGGTGGCAGGCTCATGGCTTATATGCCCTTGAAAAAAATGTACCTGTGTTCCAGAGGGTGGCAATCACCTCTGATTGGCTAACAATTAATTAGAGAATGAATATTATAATGAGAAATGGGCTCATCCAGTGAGGGGCTGAGAAAGTGACATCATGTCCCTCTTAGACAAAGAGACTATCTCTACACCCACACCACACCCAGCTTTGGGCAGTCTAATCAAAGAATTAGCCCTACCCAAACCTGAGTAGAGGCACAATGGGCTTCTACACTTAGATTAAGTTCCTTGTAAGGTTAGATGGGGTCTACCAAGATTAAGAAGAGTTCATTCAACCTCATCATCAGGAATGTCCTTTAAGAGAATGAACTTTGAAATGAGGACTATAGAAAATGGGGAAACTCTGGGATCTCCCAAATCATTGGTTTTTAATAATCATTTCCCTCATAGTACATCCCCAAGAAGATAGCAGGGTCATTGCTGAATTCCATAAATGCTTAGCTTTCTTTAGGTATTCCTCTTCCTTCAAGATCGACATCTAGTGGGACATTGCCACGGTTATAACCTAAGGTTCAACTGATAAGCATTTATTAAGTACCTGCTTCTGTTCTCGTTACAAGAGACAAAAAAAGAAACTCCCTACCCTCAAGGAGCTTACCTTCTATAGAGGAAAAAGAGCACATAGATGATTTTTCAGTCACATCCAATTCCTCATGACCCTATTTAGGGTTTTCTTGGCAAAGATACTGGCATGGTTTGCCATTTCCTTCTCAGATGAGATATATATATATATATAATTAGGTATAAACAAAATAAATGCAAGATAATTTGGCAGAGAGTGGCAGTCCTTTGTTGTCCTTTCTAGGAATATGAATTCCATACCCAGAATCTCTTCATCTTAAAAAAGGAACACAACTTGACAACCATAACTTCAGTCTCCCACTCAAGTTCTGAGTATGGTTTGCCACTAAAGAAATTCTCTGACCCTCATTTGGCCAGGTAGAGTGGGGGAAGAAGAGTTGAGCGGCTGAAGCTCTGAGCCAGGTCCAATTCTACTTTATATGTAAAGACCCAAACTAAAAAACAAATGAGAAGCAGTCACAAAAGGGAAGAGGGGGTTAGCTCAACAACACTGAGGACAACATTGATGATGATATTGCTGAAAGGAAGGGACCTTAGTAATCATTAACCTGGTTCTTAACCTGGGTCAAAACTAACTTGTTTTTAGAAAAAATTCCATAACTGTATTTCAGAGTAAGTGGTTTCTTTTGTAATCATATTATATTCTGTGCATTTAAAAACATGACTCTGAGAAGAGGTCCGTAGACTTTGACAGATACTGTTTTCAGGGTTCCAGGACACCGAAAAAAAAAGTTTAAGGACCCCTGTTCCAGTTCAGTTATCTCAATTTACAGATGAGAAAAGGAATATATTACCATCTCCAGGCCTAGAGTTTTGGGGGTATCTAGGTGGCACAGTGAGTGGAAAGAGTGTCTGACCTGGAGTCAGGAACTCACCTTCTTGAGTTCCAATCCAGCCTCACACACTTACTAGCTGTGTGACCATGTGCAGGTCACTTCACCCTGTTTGCCTCAGTTCCTCATCTGTAAAATGAACCAGAGAAGGAAATGATAAACTACTCCCATATCTTTTCCAAGAAAATCCCAAATAGGGTCATGAAGAATCAGACACAACTGAACAACAAAAGGCCTAAGATTACAGAGTCAGAATTGGAACCTGGTCTCCTGACTTCTTATCCTTGGCTACCCTTCTTTGAAATCCTATTTGAGTACAAGGGACACCTTGGATTTAGTTTTTCATCCTAAATGATAACATGACATATAGGACAGCTGCCCTGGGAAGAAAGGGAAACAAATGGAGAATACATTCTCTCAATGAACTTTAATGAATTTGCAGACTACCCTGCTCTTCTTTCTTTAAAGAGAGGACATAGAGAGTCCCTAAGAAAGCAGAAAAATAAATGAGTTGTATTCAGTCAATAACTCACTGTCAAGCATTTGTCAAGTGATTACTCTGTTCCCAGCCTTAGGCTAAGATCACTAGGGACAACAGTCCCTTTCTTCAAGGAGCATATATTCTACTAGAGGAAGGGGAGCTAACCTGCAAATATGTAGATACTTATAAGATATATACAGAGCAGAGGAGAGGTAATTTCAGAAGGAAAGGTACTAACAGTGGAGAGGACCAGGAACAACCTCCCAAGAAAGGAAAGACTTGAGCTGAGTCTTGAAGGAAGCCAGGGAAACTCAGCATTGGAGGCAGAGAGGGAGAGAATTCCAGGCATGAGCAATGACCAGTCCAGAAATATAGGAGATGAGGTGATGAGTGTCAAGAACAAGTAAGACAGCGTGACTGGACCAAAGTCCCACTGAAGCCATGTCTCTGCTTCTCCTTCCCACAGCTGGATGAAGGATGGTTGGATGATGATAGAAATGATTTTCTGGATGACTTACACATGGACATGCTGGAAGAGCAGCACCACCAAGCTATGCAGTTCACAGCAAGCGTGCTTCAGCAGGTCAGGATGTGTACCTACATACAGAAGGGATGGGCGCTTTGCCCAGAATGAGTGATCCTTATCCCTTCTCCCTCACCACCCTCCCCCAGTAGAACCCAAATTTGGAAGACCATTATAAATGCCAACCAAAAATTCCCATGGGAGTCTTGATGGGAAATTCCCATTGGGAGAGAGGGGTTATAATCAGCACTCTGGAAGCTGGCAATGAATGAAGACTTTCAGATGTTCTGCCTAGCTTGAGTACAGACTCAAAATAATCAAAGTGCTTTTCCATTAGGTAACAAATAGAATTCAAGCTATTATTATTCTTGGAAGAGAGAATTCTGACTTCTTAAATTGAGAAATAAAAATATTGTGTTGTTGACCCTCTGAAATTGGCTTAGTGAATGCCTCTGACGTCATTGACACATCGGTGTAAACAAATGATCTTCTAAAGAGTCACATTTCTTTTAGTGGAAGAGTGAATTCAAGAAAGAGGTTTGAACCCCTGATAAAAACAAATTAAGGGCTAAGAATAGTAACAGCTGACATTTCTATAAACAGTTACGTAGAGTCTGCAAAGTAGTTCATGTTGCTCCTCACAACACAAACCCACAGAGGAGGTACTTTGGGTGTTGTTACCCGCATTTAATGTAGACACTGAGGTTCAAGTTAAAGGGCTCACTCAGACTTGCATAGCTAGTGAGCTTCTGAGGCATGAGTCAAAACTAACCCGGTCCCTCAACCTTGTGCATAACATTCTTTCTCCTACATCACACTGCTACTCTAAAATATGGTGGAACCTTTGAATGATTGACCCCATCATACCCCTATAAAAAAAAAATTCTCCCTAAAAATAGAGACCTCTCCATATCCACAAATGCATTTTTATAAGATGAAACTTCCAGATGGAAAATCAGTCCCATATACATTCTCCTTTTCAGCAATGTTGTTGTTGTTATTTTTGTTTGTTTAGAAAAAACATGAGGAAGATGAAGGCACCACTGACACCGCCACCATCTTGTCAAACCAGCATGAGAAGGACAGTGGCGTAGGGCGCACGGATGAGAGCACCCGCAATGATGAGAGCTCTGAGCAGGAGAACAACGCCGATGACCACACCACATCTTCTAATACTCTGGGGAGCCAGAGGAAACTGATGTACAGCCAGGACACCCTTGGTAGCGGAGATGTGCCCTTCAGCAATGAGTCCTTCATTTCAGCCGACTGCACAGACGCTGACTTCCTTGGAATCCCAGTGGACGAGTGTGAGCGATTTCGGGAACTCCTGGAACTCAAGTGCCAAGTGAAGAGTGGCAGTCCTTACAGCCTATATTATCAGAACAGTGCCCTCGAAGTGAACAAGAGCGACCCGGAGAGCGTGGACAGAGAACTGGAGATGCTGAATGAAGAGCTGCGCAACATCGAGTTGGAATGCCTGAACATCGTCAGGGCTCACAAAATGCAGCAACTGAAGGAGCAGTACCGAGAATCGTGGATGCTGCATAATAGCGGCTTCCGGAATTACAACACCAGCATTGATGTGCGAAGGCACGAGCTTTCAGACATCACCGAACTCCCTGAGAAATCTGACAAAGATAGTTCCAGTGCCTACAACACTGGAGAGAGCTGTCGCAGCACCCCACTCACCCTAGAAATCTCCCCGGATAACTCCCTGAGGAGAATCGCAGAAAGCATCAGCTGTCAAGGCAGCGAAGGGGCGATGAGCAACCCCGCTGCTTGCAAAACATCCCAGAGGAACCTGCTCTCCATCACAGAGAGTCCGGAGACTGGCAGCCCCAAGTACTGCCCCTCTCCAAAAGAGCTCGACCTCAGCAAACAGCTGGAGAACAAAGAGAGGAAGAGCAGCGATGAAAGCAAGAGCCCAAGCCAGAGTCCAAAGTTAGGTGGCTCTTATCTCTCCCCCTATCATCACTCCCCCTACAAGCATGCTCACATCCCTGCCCATGCCCAGCACTACCAGAGCTACATGCAGCTCATCCAGCAGAAGTCAGCCGTGGAATATGCTCAGAGCCAGATGAGTCTGGTCAGCATGTGCAAGGACTTAAACTCTTCCAGCCAGTCCGAACCCCGAATGGAATGGAAGGTGAAGATAAGAAGCGATGGAACCCGCTACATCACCAAGCGGCCAGTGAGAGATAGGCTCCTGCGCGAGCGAGCCCTGAAGATTCGAGAAGAGCGCAGCGGCATGACGACGGACGACGACGCCATCAGTGAGATGAAGATGGGAAGGTATTGGAGCAAAGAGGAACGGAAGCAGCACGTCGTGAAAGCGAAGGAACAGAGGAGAAGGCGCGAGTTCATGATGCAGAGCAGGCTGGATTGCCTAAAGGAACAGCAAGGGGCGGAAGAAAAGAAGGAAATGAACATCATTGAACTGAGCCACAAAAAGATGATGAAGAAAAGGAACAAAAAGATCTTTGATAATTGGATGACGATCCAAGAACTCTTAACCCACGGTACAAAATCACCTGATGGCACTAGAGTATACAATTCCTTCTTATCAGTGACTACTGTATAATTTCCATTTCTGAATTGTGTATATATTAAAAAAAAACCAACTCTACCATTGGGGTCAAAATTCCTGCCTCGTTCAATGTGGCAAGTTTTTGTATATAAGATAAATAGAGTCCTTGTGTTTATAGGTGGAAAACTGAACTCTACAACATTGGGTGTGATAACTCTATTTTAACAGGAGAAAACCACCCTGGCCATTCTTTGAAGGCAATATTAACAAACAGCTTTTTTCAGATAACTGATTGTACTTTTTTACTCGTTACCTTTTACATAAAGTGTTTTAAATTTCAGAAATCTTATTAACCATACTTACACAAAAGAATTTGTTTAAACTATATTCATATTAAAAAAAAGTTAGACATGCTTTTCTTTTCCTGCCTGAAACACAAAATGCAACTGCCAATATGTATTTTTACGAAACCCTCTTTTGTAACATTACCTTGCCCCGGGTCTGCCGTACTTGGGGCCAGTTTATCGATATTTTAGCTCGAGTCGTTGGCAGCTCAGCATCACCGACTTCCCTTTGTGTGAGCTGTTCTAGGATACTTCCCACACATAACCAGACCAGCAGTGTTTAGCATTCTGACCCACATTTAAACATTTTTTTTTCTTTCTGATATTCCTAAGGAAGCACCAAGGTTTAACAAGAAGGGCCTGGAGCAGAATATCCTGTGGCTTTAAAGGAGGTTTAAGCATGTTTGCAAATGTTGCAGCCTGTTGAAAGAATTTGCATGTACAGGAAAGTTGTTGATAGGAGACCGTCTGTGTGATTTTTTTAAGTGCCCCCCCCCTTAGTATCTGTTTGCTTTGTAGAGTCGAATGTACTGAATTTAATAAGCAGTTTCATGGAATCACAATGAGTTACAAACATCAAGATGAGGTCAAAATAAATTATTATTTTCTATTTGAAATTATTCCTTCTCATTTGTCCTGGGGAAGCGCCTTTCAGAGTGAACTTCTGGGGGTTAGGTAGGCCGCCAGAGCTTCTCGGAGGTAGATTGAAAAAGTCTTCAACCCCACTTGCCCCATCATCCACTGGCTCAGGCCACCTTGACCCTTCCTAGGATCACAGACAAAGAGATAAGGTAATTTAGAACCATTGAGTCGGACCCCTTCACTTTATAGAGTAGGAGCCCAAGACCCACAGTTAGTGATTTGCCCACAATCACACAAGTGGTATTAAAGATCAGCACATATACATGTACCTATTATGTATGTACATATATACGCATATGTGTGTACATGTATTTTGTGTGTATGTTTGTTTATATGATATATATTTTATATATAGCATATACATACATACCTATATTTATACCTATACATACATACACACACATATATATATATATAATGCATACACATATACCCCTTTAATGTTTGCCAACTACTTTACAAATATCTCATTTGATCCTCACAACAACCTTATGAGGTAGGTGCCCTTATTACCCCCTTTCTGTAAATGAGAAAACTGAAGCAGGCAGAAATCAAATGTCGAGTATCTCATGCTGGATTTGAACTCACTTCTCCCTGACTCCAGCTCCAGTGCTCTATCCACTGCATCAGCTTAGCTGTAGTAAGTAACAGAGCTGGAATTTGAACTCAAGTCATCTGCCTCCATAGCCAACATTTTTTTCCACCGTAGTGCGCTGCCTCTTTCCCATGAAGTAGGGACCATTGACGTATGTAAAATCCATGGCTGTTCACCAAGTGAAGGAGTCCTCCAGTTAGCCGTGTACTATGGCATCTAAGTGGTCTGCGTTGTGGGTAAAGAGTGGAAGTGGGCTAATATCCTGTAAATAGGAATAGCTATTAATTGACTTACTGAGAGCATGCTGGCACTCCTCTGTTTAAACTGAGGCCCGGAGTTTTTTACATGCTGTTACTGCATCTCACAAGGGTATATGAACTGCCCCAAACCTACAGCTCCTATGTGGGGCCTTTGGCTCAGTCAATACCAGAATGGAATAATAGCTCTCGTAGAGGCAGTGGTCTTACTTAAGCTAACAACTGATCGTCCTCTCTACTCCCAGCTATCAACCAGGCTGTCATTAGTTAATGAATCTGCAAAGAGTGAGGCTCTGTTCACAGTCAGCCCCAGCTCCATCTCCCATCAACACAGGACAAGCACTTAAAGTGGAAAAACCAGCCAGACATCAGGTTATTTAGTCTGTATTGTGACATACAAATACTTTTATGGCCTCGCTGTGTTTTTTGGGTTTTTTTTCCCCCACTGAACTTACTGGAGCTTTGATGAAATTCCTCAGAATATCATTGCCATTTCATAGCCAGAGACTTCATGTTGACCATAACCCTATTCCATCAGGCTTCCTTAAAAAACCAAAATTTGAGACTCTCTCACAGTTGTCACACTTCTACTAAGATCCCTTAATGAAACCTGACTTTAAAATACTTCATTCTTCTCTATTAAGGCCTGTATTCATCTCCTTTTTCTAAACAAGGTCATTAAATTTTGACTCTTAATTGCATCCTAAGCCACATGCTAAAGAGTCCCTCTTGGTCCATTAAGTTGAACTGTGGTTTACAGACCAGGGTTTTAAAGGCCTCACTTTAGTCAGGAGAGAGCACTAAGCTCAGATTACAATAGAATTTGATATTTCACCCCCAAGAGAAGGCTTCCTTTCTTTGGATCCCAGAATATGGCTGCCCTAGTTGATATTCCTTCATTGAGAACCAAGATTTACTCATATATATTTAGTTTAGTGAGGAAGGCTTCTCAGGTCCCCATTCCTTAAAGTAAGTTGAATTAAGACTTCCCTCAGATGGGGAGAATTGTGAGAATGAGTGAAAAATGCAGAGGGTTGCTACCTAAAAGGAAATTTCACTAGAGGAAGGGAATAAGCATTTACAGAATGCCTACTATGTGCCAAGCATCATGCTCAGAGCTTTACTTTTTTATATCATCTGATCTCACAACAACCCTGTGAGATAGGTGCTATTGTGCCCCATTTTACAGTTGAGGAAACTGAGGCAAACCATTTAAGTGACTTGTCCAGAATCACATACCTGGTAAGTATCTGAGACTAGATTTGTGTTCATTTGACTAGGCCTTCAAGCCCATTACTCTATCCACTGTATCACCAAGCTGCCTCTACTCAATAATTATCACATTTTATAGTTCGTAGTGCCTTCAAAAGTATACTAACACCCCCAAAACTTTCATAGAGCAAAAGGTCCAATGTACATTGAGGACGTTTGGACACTTAATTCAATTTTCTAATAAACTTGTGGAACACTATCACTCACCACTCACCACTCACCATAGCTGTTAATGATTGGCACATAAAAACGCAATATTTATTAGTAAACTGATGTTTAAGTCACCCAATGTGAGTGCATGTTTATAAATGAGAATTAATTGCAATGAGAAGCATCTCAAACTTGTGATCATGTAGATTGAGGATCACAGTAGAGACAAGTCCAATTCCATATTGCCTAGAGATTGTTGGTTGGAGAACCAATTAGGATTATCAACTGAAAGTATGTAAATTAACCAAATATAATTATCTGCTTGTGGCCTTCAGGTTATGAGATACTTGCTAGAAAATCAAGGATTTGCCCAGAAGCTGGTACACTTTGTCAGAAGGAATTTAAATCTCCCTTCTTTTGTTGGTGTTTCCAATTGGTTTTCAACACCATCTTTGTATTAAGGATTTGTCAAACATAAGCTAATTAGAAAGATGTCACTAGACAAAGATAAGATGCAACATATCTCATGACAATGATAGTTGCCTTCACTTTTGAGGAAATGGGAATTCCTAGTTGTGGTCAGCAAAGCAAGATTTTTCTCTCAGTTCCATTTCAGTTTTCTGCTTAAAAACAATTGTTTTGGTTTTTTCTCCTTGAGTTTCTAGATTCAACTAGTCCTAACATAGAAGGGCTATGTGGGAATGAGATTTGTCCAGAACTCCTTTTGACTTTTCATTGCCTTACCATGTGATCTCTGCACACATCTTTTAATAATAAGATAAATAATGGTAGCATTAATGGCACTCTAGTCACTCTATAAATTCAAACCAACAGTCATTTATTAAACATCTACTATAGGGCAGGCTCTGTGCTAGGTGCCAAGGACAGAAAGTAAAAAAATGGAATAGTAGGGGGCGGCTAGGTGGCACAGTGGATAAAGCACCAGCCCTGGATTCAGGAGTACCTGAGTTCAAATCCGGCTTCAGACACTTGACACTTACTAGCTGTGTGACCCTGGGCAAGTCACTTAACCCTCATTGCCCCGCAAAAAAAAAAAAAATGGAATAGTGGCTGTTCACAAGGGGCTTTCATTCTATGGGAGGAAATAGCATACCCATAGACCTGAAGCTGCAAATGACCTTAAAGGACATCTAATCCAACTTCCTCATTTAAGAGATGAGTAAACTGAGTCGCAGAGAAGTTCAGTTTGCTCCCCCAGAGTAGCAGTCAGGATTTGAACTTGGATCCTTCAATTTCAAAGCTTAACACTCTCCACTACAACACACTGGACAGATTTAAGCGTGCGCGCACACATGCACACACACACACGCAAATTTTGCAAAATATGTATCTTATATAAAATCATTATGATTCAATTTACCTTCAGGTTTTGATTGATAATCTGGGTCACAAAATTGCCCCAAGTACTCTGGACTTGATTTAGCAGTTCCATTCCTGGGAAAACATCAGACCCAGGCTCAGGCCCAGGTCCAGACCCTCCTTCTACTCTCCTCCTCAGTGCTTGGCAGTACAATAGATAAGGTCCTGATGCTTGCCTACTATGCAGTGGGTACACACCAGGTTTGATTTTAGAAGCACCTGGAAGCATCCTGGCCTAAACAAGTCTCCTTCTCTCCCCTCCTACTGATTGACTGCTAAAACTTTCCTGTTAGTGATTTCCATTCATAGGGCTTTGATTTACTCAAATATCACTCGAAGAGATTCAATTCAACAACATTTATTAAACACCTCCTAAACTGGATAAGTCTTGAGCGTCTTCCATGTGAAAACTCTTGGAATATTTTAAAGCAATTATCATGCCCTTCCCCTACCCCATCCTACATCCCCTGTCCCGTTTTTTCTCCAAGCTAAACATCTAGAGTTTCTTCAACCCATCTTTGTAAGACATGACCATGAGTTGTTGGGGTGCTCCCAAGAAATGATCATGTATTTCAACAGTTTAAATGGCTTTTAAAATCTGGGCTTAGGGTTATGACTCATACTGCACCCACTGCAGAGTTTATTATTCTTGTGTTCTTTATATGCCAATTCTAAGCTCAATTCAAAACATGCAATCAAGTGTTTATTTGTTGTTTTTGTTCAGTCATTTTTTCAGTCATATCTGACTCTTCATGATCCCATTTGAAGTTTGCTTCGCAAAAACACCATAGTGGTTTGGTATTTCCTTCTGCAGTTCATTTTACAGATAAGGAAACTGAGGCAAACAGGTTAAATGATTTGCCCAGGGTTACTGCACAGCTAAGGAGTGTCTGAGGCCAGATTTATACTCAGGAAGATGAGTCTTCCTGACTCCAGGTCACATTCCATCCACTGTACCAACTAGGTATCTACTATATATTAGACTATATGTCTATACTATATTAATACTATATGTTATGCTTATCACTGGGGGTTCAAGAATAGCAAAAAACAAAAAACGGAAACAGAAAATCTCTGTCCCTGAGGACTTTACGTTCTTGAATCAAACTCAAGAAAACTTTGTTCACAACATTTCACACACTCTTCTCCTTCCTCCTCCTGATCCACCATGAAATACAGTCATAGAATTATAGAGAAAGTAGCTTAGGAATCACCTAGTTCAACCATTCATTTTGTGAATGAGGACCCAAAGCTAAGAAGGGATAAAAATGGCTCTCACAGCTACATAGAATTCTCTTCCAGAAACATTAAATAAAAACTAGATGCAAAGGCCAGAAATCAGCAGAATGGGATCCTATGATTTCAATCAACCAATCAGGTATTTATTAAGGGCCTACCATGGGCTTCGGCTCTCTGACAGACTAAGTACTAAGAATGAACCGATCTCAATTTGCAAGAAGTTTAGATTCAAATGCAGATAAATACAACAGATCCTGTTTTCAAAAATATACTTATAATGGGGGAAAATAAACCTACACAAATAATTATGAGGGAAATTGATTAAGTTGGAAGGAGAGATCCAGGAAAAGTGCCTTGAGGAAGGCCATCTTAAGTTGGGACAGAATGGGGAGAACAAGAGACATTATAATGGAGAAAGTGGGTGCAGAGATAAACTCAAACAATGAAAGGGTCTTTAAGAGGTGTAGATGGAAAAGAGTCCATCCAGGAACAAGAGCAGCCTGGGCAAAATGATTTTATATGGGGTGAGCAGAATAAGAATAGGGAAGAGAGCAGTGCAGTTTTAGCTGGGATGCAGAGAATGTGAAGGGTAGGAGTGTTGAAATAAGACTGGAAAGGTAAGGTAGGGACAGGGTTTGGAAGGCCTTGAAATGGGGAACCTAGAAAACTTTTGAGTAGAAGTTACCCATTCAAAGGAGTTGACTGGAAAGATTACTTAGGCAGCCTGTGAAGCATAGATGGGAGAGGATGGAATGGAAACCAGGAGACCAATTTGGAAGCTGTCGCAATAATCTAAGAAAGAAGAGATGAGGGCCTAGTGAAATAGGCTTTTCTAGTGAGGGGTGGAAAGGGAGGCAATGGATATAAGAAATATTGTGGAAGCAGAATTGAACACTGATTCTATATGTGGGGTGCCAGAGAAGGAGAAAGTCAAAGATAATTTGAAACCACATGCCTGGGGCACTAAAGGTCAGGGCAAATTTGAGGTGGGAGTATAAGTCCCAAATGGGATATCTTGAGATTGAGGTGACAGCGAGCCATTCGGGTGAGAAATATAGCAAGCAAGACCAGAATCCTGATTGAAGACTGAGGGCAAAGATCTAGAGCCGGGAGTCACCAGCATAAAATGACTGAAGCAATACGAGTGAATGAGATCACCAAGGGAGGAGGGAAAGTGAAAAGAGAACCCCAGACAGAGCCTTGGGGGTCTGCCCACATTTTAGGAGTGGGAGGCAGACAGAAGGAGGGGCCAGAGGGGCGGCAAGAGAACAATGAGGGGGAAGTCTCACATAAGTTGAGGGAGAAAAGGGTTCTCAAAGAGGAAATGGCCGGCGGAATATCAGACTATAGAAAGGTCAAAGTAGATGAGGACAGGAAAAAAACAAAAAAAAAAACAGATTTATTGAGGAGGGTACTGGTGACCTTGAAGAGAGGGGTTTCAATGGAGCTGGTGGGTATTTATATTCAATTCAACGATCATTTACTAAATATTAAATTATTAACAAATATAAGTATTTATTAAATGTATTAAAGGCACAGTGCTAAGAAGAGCGAATATGATGGTCAATATAAAACAATCCCTGACACCATGAAGCTTCCATCCTACTGCAACTTGGGAGTATAAGTAATAGAGTAGGGGCTAGAAGCCAAACTCTCTGACTCCTAGGCTTGTCCCACCAGGTCAGGTGGCTGTCATCATGATAGCCATCACCACCACCACCTGAACCATCACCATTACCATCAGCTAGCACTTCTTTAACATATACTATGTGCCAGGTGCTATCCCAAATGCTTTTAAAGTATCTCATTTGATCCTTACAACAACCCTGCAAGGTAGTTGCTATTATTATCTCCATTTTTTATTCGAGGACACTGAGGCAAATAGAGGTGAAGTGAATTGTCTAAGTTCACACATCTAGTAAGCATCTGAGACCACATTGCAAACTCAGGCCTTCCTGACTGCAGGTCACTGTGTCCCATAACGTCCTCACCTTTTATTTTTCATGGACCCCTTTGGCAGTATGATGGAGCCTAATATGCATAGGATTACAAAGGAAAACAATTTTATTGAAATAAAGGGATAGATGATAGATAGATAGTAGATAGATGATACGTAGATAAATATAAATAGATGATAGATAGATAGATAGATAGATAGATAGATAGATAGATAGATAGATAGATAGATAGATAGATAGATAGATAGATGATAGATAGATAGATAGATAGATAGATAGATAGATAGATAGATAGATAGATAGATAGAGATAGATAGATAGATAGATAGATAGATAGATAGATAGATAGATAGATAGATAGATAGATAGATAGATAGATAGATATAGACAGACAGACATACAGAAAGACAGAGTTCATGGACCACAGATTAAGAACCCCTACACAACACCATACTACCTGAAAAATTAGTGCCTTAATAAAGCAAAATAGAATTGAAAGCTATCAAGGAGAGAGTAATGATAGTTTTCTCTTCTCAGCCTTAATAGATGAGCCAAGGTGTGCAAGGCCTGTCTATGAACTTGTACCCTATAAGGGTATTAGATTTAAAGGAACAAGAACTGAGGTCTGATAAGATCATATCCTATTGAATGGTCTAGGCAAAGAAAGTAATTTGAGTGGTTTCTGGCCACCCAACTCCTCTGATCACTTTATCTCTCTGATGGAGAATCACCTCCTCTCCCGAAATGCACCCTGATAATGAGACTGGAGGTGAGCCCAGCTGTAGCATGTCACATGTCACCTGGAAGATGAGACATTTCCAAGTAAGAGTGTCTCGCCTTATCTCTCAAACCTACTCCTGTAAGTGATCTCTTTAGATTCCTCAGCAGAGACCAGAAAGAGGGGACTCTTCTAAAGCTGGCTCCATCTAGCAAGCCAGAGGATACAGGAAACAATGCAAAGAGGAAAGAAAGAATTTAAATCAATGAAACTGGGAGTGCTGCTTGTGGTCACTGTGAGAGGCAATAAAACTGACTTATTGGACAATTCAAGAAGGGCGGCATGGGAGTGATGGAAAACAAATTGAACTTAGCATCAGGAGGGATTGGGACAGATACCTGTGGTACCTAATTCTCAAAGTGGCATCGAGGATCTAATAACATGATGCATATAAAACACTTTGCAAATCTGAGGATGTGAATGTCAGCTATACCATCAGAACCCACACTGACTGCTTCCCAGGGAAGGAAAAAGTATCTGTGCCTCAATGTGGTGCCTACAAATGACCCTCCAACGAAAACCAGGCAATGTCTGGCTAGAGATCTTTCCCTCAATAGTCCATCTAGTAACTGAGGAACAATACTTCTAGTTTTTTTTCAGAATTCTGCCTCCATATCTACCTTAGGAAGATCTTAGAAACAACCTACTGTCATTTGTTATGTTAATAATGAGCAGCTAGGCAGCACAGTTGATAGAGCACTAGCCCTGGAGTCAAGAGGACCTGAGTTCAAATCTCACCTCAGACACTTACTAACGGTGTAACCCTGGGCAAGTCACTTAACCCCAATTGCCTTAAACATTTGGGGGCATCCCAAGTCATCCAGATGTATATCTTGCCACTGGACCCAGATGACTCTGGAGGAGAGAGTGAGGTTGGTGACTCTGCACAGCCCTCCTTCACTTAAATCCAATTCACAGAAAGTCATGATATCACCTCCCGATGCCATGGTCCTCTTCAATAATGGAGGACAAACAACAATGAGCATTATAAGTGTCTGTGATCCAAGGCCCAAAAATCTTTTAAAAGATTTTTTTTCTTTTTTGGTAAGGCTGTTTTGCAGGGGGAAAATGCAATCTTTTGGCCCAATCCATAGAACTGTGACCTGGTTCTATCTTTCCTCCCTCCATCCTAATGCCTATGTGAAAGATTTCTCAACAGCATAGATCTGAGATCTTTCTATGAGCCTTCCCCTCTATGATCTAGAATTTACCCCGAGTCAAGGAAGAAGATACAGACACTCTTTATGGTTCAGCCAATCATAATAATAATAGTTCCTATCCAAAAGCCATGATTTCCATCAGTGCGAGGAACTCCCAGTGTGGAAACTCCCTACATCTATTCAGGTCAGCAACTTGTCTGTAATAGGTAGTGTGTAACATGTAGAGTGTTGCTTATACCACTGGGTGTTTAAGTGATTTGTCCATAGTCAAAAAGTAAATACGTCTCTAAGGTCGGACTTATGGTCTGGTCTTTGTCACTCCAGGATCATTTTTTCTATTAAAAAAAACCCTAAATCACATTTCAATTATACTGACATGTAAGCCCTTGTGATATCACTGATCCTCTTCGAGAATGAAGAACTAACAACAACTGGTTTAAAGAAGCTTTCTGCACAATGAATATGGTAAACCATAATATCCCATTTTACTGATGAAAGAAGTCACCCTTAGAGATTGGAAATGACTTACCAAAGGTCACACAGCTAGAAAATGGAAAAGCTCAGATAAAAGAATGATAATAAAAGGAGTACCTGTCTTGGAGTCAGAAGTCCTGGGTTTGAGTCTTGATCTGACACTGAAGAGCCAGCAGTGGGACATGTTACTTTCTCTCTCTGGGCCTTCATTTTCTCCTCTTTAAAATGAGAGGTTTGGACTTGTTCTCCACAGTTCCTTCCAACTCTAAATCCGCACAGATCAGATAAAGTGGGTTATATGGTTTTACACTCTCTCCCTCACCCATCAAGACAGCTGAGACCAAAGCGGGAATCCCAGAGGAATGAGTTGGGTTTCCAATCGGATCACTAAATCCAAGTATTAAGGGGTTTCCAAACTAAGATTACAGTTAAATGAGGGCAGAAGTGCTCAGTGGATCCTTCTGGGACAAGACACCGCACTACTTGCTGAGAAAACCTTAAAGGGCCAAGCAGACCTACCCAAAGAGGTAGCAAGACAACACACTGGATGGAGCATTGCACCTGGAGTCAGGCCGACCTGAGCTCAAATCCAGTCCCAGACACAGACTAGCTGTGTGATTCTGGGAGAGTCACAACTTCTGTCTGCCTCAGTTTCTGTAACTATAAAATAGGAATAATAATAGCACCAACCTCCCAAGATGGTTGCAAGATGTTGTTTGCAAAGCACTTAGCACAGTGCTTGGCACATAGTAAGTGCTTCATAAAAGTTTGTTCCCCTCCAAACAGGTCAAGTTCAACAAGTAAAAGATCCCCTTTGGGTCTGAGACTGCTTTTACATGCTCCCCATTCTGCACAATAGTTTCACCCCATTCCTAACTCTATTCTCCTTGAAAATTTGAGTCCTAAACAAAGCTCAGAAAATACTGGTGGATGGCTGTTCCCTTCGGTTACAAAACCGAAACAAACTTCAGTGGCTGTTCCACGGTTACAAAAACAAGCCCAGGCCGTTAGCCCAGTTTCTTTGACCACCAGCTTGTTGTATGTAAAACCATCATCCAGAATCAGACAACTGGGCACATCGTTAACAGAGAAAAGCTTGTTGCTGGAGAAAGTCAGATTCATAGTGACCTTCCATGAAAGTAATTGCTTTGTCCTGCTGAAACCAAGGGCTCCCGTGTGTCAGCAAGAGAGTTAGGTCATAGGGCAGAGGTTGAAGAGCCACAGTTATCGTTAGAAGGACCAGCCTTGCCTTTTAATGATCTCTCCTCAAGCTAGCTCAGTTCTTGTTATATCAGAAGCTGGTAATGACCCCTCCAAAGACAAATCCAAATTAGTTTTTGTATACAGTGAATTAAAGTCAGCAATGGATAAGAAACAGAAATTCCGGCCAACATCCTACTTAAACATAACTATGACTAGTCAGGTGGATGGTAACTGTGTCCAAGCATCAGTCCCAGCAAATAACAACTGTTCCATGGAATCAGGAGGTCCCATCAGGCTGTAGTCCTCAAGACTTTTCCGTCATGCCCCCATTGTAGGTGGGTACCTTTGCCCCCACCACCACCCGTTTCCACTTCTTTTTATGTTTTGTCTTCTTATAGCAGAATGTAAGCTCCTGGGGCAGCTAGGTAGCACAGTGGATAGAGCACCGGCCCTGGAGTCAGAAGGACCCAAGTTCAAATCCGGCCTCAGACACTTGACACTTACTAGCTGTGTCACCCTGGGCAAGTCACTTTATCCCAATTGCCACACACACACACACACACACACACACACACACACACACACACACACACACACACACACACACACACAAGAATGTAAGCTCCCATAGGGCAGGGACTTTCTTTCTCTCTCTCTCTCTTTTCAGGGGAGTAAGGGTTAAGTGACTTGTTCAGGGTCACACAGGTAGTTAGTGTCAAGTGTCTGAGACCGGATTTGCACTCAGGTCCTCCTGAATACAGGACTGGTGCTTTATCTACTGTGCCACCTAGCTGCCCCCAACTGTCTCTCTTTTTCCTTGTATTTGTACTCTCAAACTTTAGTACAATACCTGGCAACATAGTAAGTGCTAAATGAAAAGGCTTTCAAAATAAGCAAAAACATGAAGCTAAGAGGGCAGAGCTTATTAAGCTCTATCATACAGATATTTCCCTCTAGTCACTTTCTCTAGGATTTTTTTTTCCTTTGTTTTAACAAGATACCATAAGAGGGGCAGCTAGGTGACACAGTGGAAAGAGCACCAGCCCTGGAGTCAGGAGGACGTGAGTTCAAATGTGACTTTGACTTCAGACACTTGACACTTACTAGCTGTGTGAGCCTAGACAAGCCACTGGAGCCCAATTGCTGAGAGAGAGAGAGAGAGAGAGAGAGAGAGAGAGAGAGAGAGAGAGAGAAGAAGAAGAAGAAGAAGAAGAAGAAGAAGAAGAAGAAGAAGAAGAAGAAGAAGAAGAAGAAGAAGGAGGAGGAGGAGGAGGAGGAGGAGGAGGAGGAGGAGGAGGAGGAGGAGGAGGAGGAGATGGGTGGGTGGATGGATGGATGGATGGATGGATGGATGGATGGATGGATGGATGGATGGATGGATGGGGTGGGTGAATGAATGAATGAATGAATGAATGAATGAATGAATGAATGAATGAAGAGGAAGGAAGGAAGGAAGGAAGGAAGGAAGGAAGGAAGGAAGGAAGGAAGGAAGGAAGGACACCAGAATAAAGGCACTGTATACAGGAACCAAGAAGACCTGGATTCAAGTCCTACCTGACAAATCCTGGTTGTGTGATCCCGGGAAGATCACTTAGCAACTCTATAAATTGCCAAATGAGAACCAGGGGGCATTGGTGCCACATAGACATTTCCTACAGAGAACCAAGGGGTATTGGTGCCATGGAGATGTTTCCTACATGGATGAAATCACTGGGTTTAAAAGAGGGGGAGGTTCCAGATTTATCTATGAATCAGGCTGGAAAAGTTTTTAAAGGAAAAAGAAAGGTGGAGCTGGTGAGATTGTTCAAATCCCCAAAATGTTACCGCTGAAATTGCAAGATTATAACAAAATGCCACCACCCACAACCTGGGACTCCTTTTTGCGGCTGAGGTCCAAGAAAAACAAGAGTCCTTTATTTCCTTCCCCCCACCTCAGCTGTAAATTATAACCACTGTCACATGCTCCAAAGCAAATTGCTGTCAGTGTAATCCAAAGAAACTTACTAGGTAGACTCATAGCTGCCCCGAAAGTTATCTAGTCCATACAGGTATTACTAGCACTACTGAAGCCTGGGGGAAATGCCACAAGCATCATTAAAGCAGCTGGTATACCACCCTATGGTGGGGGCAGGACAGGGGAGAGGGGAAAAAAACACAGGATCCTAGATGACTACTGGAGGGAAAGGTAGAGGATGGAGCTAGATTGGGGAGGAGCTCAGCAGCAGGTACAAGGGGGTGGGGAGCAAGCAACTCAACATCTAGGAGCTTCCCATTTCAACAGCTCAGCAGCAGTTAGTTGGTACAGTGAATAGAGCACTGGCTCTAAAGTTTGGGAGGACCTGTGATGTTTAAAATCTAAATTGTGGCCACCTTAAATTAGAAGCTTCAGCATCAGTCTTTGGGCATTAAACATTTATTAAAGGTATTCACATGGAGTTCAGAAAGTTAAGAAAAGGCCTATCTAGCCTAGAGTTCCAGCCTGGTTGGGTTCTTCCTCAAGTCCTCTGCCACAAGCCTGCTTCAATCACAAATTCCTTTGCAAGCTGATTGTGGAAGCTTTTTTATAGGTCTGGAATAGAGGCGGTCCTTACACACTACTTCAAGCTGATTGGTTGGTATCATCCAAATCCATTGGCTTTGAAGGTGTTCTCAAATTGAGTTCACAGACTAGCTTCTGAGCACAATACCTTCTTAACGGCTAGCCAGGTGTGATTACAATCCAGTTAACTTGAAGTAGGCTAATCAGCAGTCAATCACTCTCACTTGATTCAATCAGTCTAGATTAATCTCCAGTTGGGTCTTTGAGTATCTGCTAAATCCCATTATTTTATCACAGACCTGAGTTCAAATCTCATCTCAGACACTTACTAACTGTGTGACTCTGGGCGAGTCACTCAACCCCAAGTGCCTTAAACATCTGGGTTCATCTCCAGTCATACTGATCTATATCTTGCCACTGGACCCAGATGACTCTGGAGTAGTAAGTGAGGTTGGTGACCTTGCAAAGCCCTCCCATACTTAAATCCAATTCACTGCAAGTCATGACATCACCCTCATGTCATGATCCCTTTTGAGAACAAAGGACAAACATATCTATATATCTATCACTATATTTTTAAAAGATTATTCTTTAAATATCAGGCTTAAGTTCAGTCGTTTCCACTAACTGAAGGAGTATGTATGGTTTCCGTACCCTCTAAATTTCAATGCCCTATGGCAGAACCCAAATCATCCCACCCTGGTTATAGCTTTAGTGATGTCATTTTGATCCTTTTCGAGAATGAAGGACAACCACCAACCAATAGCTCTGCTGATTCAAACCTTCATTTCATAAATAATGAAACTGACATTCAAAGAGATTCAGTGACTTACCTATGGTCACATCCAGAGCAAAGAGCAATACCAAAATTTAAACCCAGTCCTGTAGTCCAGTGTTTTTTGTACTTATCTGTACTTCCTCCAAATATGAGGCTTTGCAAATCAATTAATCATCCATTCTTTTTTGTGTGTGTGTGTGTGTGTGTGAGGCAATTGGGGTTAAGTGACTTGCCCAGTAAGTGTCAAGTGTCTGAGGCTGGATTTGAGCTCAGGTACTCCTGAATCCAGGGCCGGTGCTTTATCCACTGCGCCATCTAGCTGCCCCCTAATCATCCATTCTTGTTGGCTATGCATCATCCCTACTACGTGTTAAGGATATAAAGTTAATAATGAAATGGTCCCTGCCCGACAAGAGCTTACACTGTATCAGGGGAAATAGCATGGCTGCATATAGATATATAGTCTTTAAAAAGCTAAACTGCTGAGGTTATACTGGAACTGGGGTCAGAGGACCTGGGTTCAAATTCCAAGTCTGCTACCTTGTGACCTTCGAACAGTCACTTAATCTCTTGTGCCTCAGTTTCTTCCTCTATAAAATGAGTGGGTAGAACCCAATGGTCTCTACAGACCCTCCCACTTCTGGCCCCTATAATCCAATGATTTTATAACCCTATAAAGATAGACAATAATAGGAACATGATGTAGATAACAAAATTTTAGAAGTAGAAAGGACCTTTGAAACCCTCATCCAACTGAGGCCCAAATAGAAAGATTGCTCTAGGTTAGGAGATTCCTCTTACTGACCCATCCTTAGTTCTGCATTCTTCTAGTAATTAAGTCCAATCTTTTCTTAGACCAGGTTCTTCTCTCTCTAGATAGGCAAGAAGCCAATATTTTCTTTGTCATTCTGTCATGATTCTTCCAGGGAGGTACTGATAAATGTTTAACAACTGACTCCCATTGGGGGGCGGTGGAAATGTACACGCAACCCACTTTTAAGTTTGATGTGCATTGTTAATATTTTCTCCATCATTTTTTAAAGTCTAGACAATGAACAAAACAATAAACCAAGCCCTGGTAATCTTTGCCAGTTTCCAAGGTGAAAATGCTCTCCCTGAAAATTTTAAAACTGGGTCTCAAGAGCTTGCTCCAATACATCCCTCTTCCACCCCTTATGCATCAAGTTCCCTCACTACCCCTACTTGCAATATGATGGTCCCTTCATTTCTCGAGAAGATCTAACTGAGCAAACCTAGGTCCTAGCAAGAATGAATGTGACTAGTAGCACTGATCTGACTGTAACAGAAGTGGTCGGTGTGGCTAAAAGATCTCTTCCTCTTTTTTCTCCCTTGAATACCTCTTAGGCAAAGGAAAGGTAGTACCCTTCTGCTTTCCTTCTGACACTAACCCCCTTCCCCCTCCTCTCTATTCCTCTCTCTATCTCTTTCCTTTCTTTCTCTTTCCTCTCTCTCTCTCCCTCTCTCTCCCCTTCCTTCTTCCTCCCCATTTCCTTCTCCCTCCCTTTGTCCTTCACGCTAGTCCAGGAGTTGGAAAATCTCCATAGTCTTGTATCAAGGTTTGTGCAACAAGGCCCAGATTAGGTAATCTATTGTCATTATCCTTAGGGGACTGTTGCTATGTCTCTCATCTTTAAGGTTATTGTGAAGCGTTATACTCTCCATTTACAGGAGTCATTTGGAAAAGGTTAGATATTCATCACTAAAATAAAAATTTCCACAGTAGTCCATGTCATTATTTTTTATTAAATATCTCTTCATTCTGTCAAATAAAACTGTGTGTTTATTTTAGTGGGGCTTAGCCCACCAAGCAGCCTAATATCTATTGCCAATAAATATCCCTAGGTAGAAAGAGTATTTGCCTTTAGAGAAAAGCAGTCTCATTAACAAAGTGTGACCCAGAGCCAAGTTGCCTCTCCTGGGGATGCCAGATGCCTCCCTTGTTTACTCATTACCAATTAACTCTTAACAATTAGCTCCAGACATGAACATCTATAAATACAGTCATTTAGCATAGTAACACACAATGTAATGCTAGCATCACCCCCCAGCATGCTGACCACCCCATCTGCCCACTTATAGAGGAAGGATTTTCATGGCAGTATTCAACTACATTGTTGTAACACTTGGAATTACCCCCACATTGCATTATGGGGGCCCCAGACCAGACTACTCCAGGTTCAAGATATTCTGTGGGTCCAAGTCCATTTAAAACCACAGCTCATGACATGCTACCAATGTATTTACTTTAGCTTTAATAGTCAACCAGAGGACACATCCATTTCAAGCAAATACCTTTAATAAAATAGAATAGCAAAAAAATCCATAATAAAGCATTTATCCTCCATAAACTTGGGGCACACTTCTATAAATTCATACACCTTCAGGAGAATGAGTAGAAATATAGACAACATATGATGGGATGTTTCTATGTAGAGAAAGCATGTAACCAGGGCATATTGTGGGGGAATACACAGTAGGAGACAATTATGTCCAAGGTACACATGTGAAGGAATAGCCAGACTGGCTTTGTAGCCAGGACGGAACACACACGACCAGAACACACGTGTAGAGGGGGCATTTCACACCTCTGATGCTCTAAGGCCAACAATGGCTTCTGGTCACACCATTGTATTGATCCTGCTGGGCTGATTCCTCACATGGCACATGGTGTGTATTCCCTGACAGACACTGAGTCTCTGCCATGCATATGGGTGTGGGGTGTAGTCTCTGCCAGGAATTTTTCTTTGCTTACAGCACATGACCACTGTTTGCCTTTGTTCCACTGGTCCCATGGTCATTGCCAAATGCCAAGCTCTTTCAAATATAGAATATATTCCCAGCTAATTAGGTACCACAGGATTAAATCTGTTGTTTAATCATGACATCTTGTTCACCAAGGGTATGGTCTTTCTGAGAAGCCTTATTGTGACTTCCAGTCAGAAAGTCCAAGTAAATCCATGACTTTTTTCTTTCTCATTGGTGATTCTGTGCCCCCAACCCATTTCAGGGGGACTATCACACACACACATACACACACACACACACACACACAAACATACACACAACAAAGTGATGTGACAGGGATGTGCTAGAGCCAGCTTGAACCAGCTGGAGGTAGCTGATTGTTAAATTTTCAGTGTGACCATTTGCACCTTGGAAACTGGCAAATGTTACAAGTTAGGGATCATCTTATTGTTTTGTTGACTGTCTAGACTTTAAAAATGATGAAGAGGGGCAGCTAGGTTGCTCAATGGATAGAGCACTGGCCCTGGAGTCAGGAGGACCCTCAGACACTTAACACTTACTAGCTGTGTGACCCTGGGCAAGTCACTTAACCCCAATCACCTCACTAAAAATAAATAAGTAAGTAAATAAATAAATAAATAAGTAAATAGATAAATAAATGAATAAATGAATGAAAGTGATGAAGAAAATGTTAATGGTGCTGCTTAAATGTAAAAATATGTTATGCAGTATTATCCTTTTTTTCAGAGAGCTGCTCTTTAAACATGTACCAGCACATGAGTATGCGTTTCACCCACTGTAGCCTTTCAGAGAATACAAAATGTTTTCAGTGAGTCTCCCATACACATTAATAAATGTAATCCCAAGGAACAGTCATTGTCTTTCCCTATCTGTATTCCTGACCTTTAATATGCCTATGTGGTCAAGAATTAGCTTCTCTTAGACAGAAAAACCCCAAACCATTGAAATCTATCTTACCCTTTTGTCTAGACTCCTGTGTTTTTGGTGCAGTTGGATCATGGTACCTAGAGCAAAAAAAAAAAAAAAGGGAAATCAAGAAATCATCTTGTCCAACTACATTTATAGCAGTGATAAGGAAACTAAGTCAGAAAGTTTAAGTAACTTAATGCAAGTATGAAACTGCAGAATTGAGATTTAAACCCATGTTCTCCACGTTCCAATCCAGTGATTTTGCCACCACACCACAATGCCCTTGACGCATGTAAGTGACCTAACATGGTTGATATATCATGGGACTTAGAGAGGAGAAGTTGTTCAAACCCTGCATCAGATGCTTACTAGCTCTGTAATCAAGGGCAAGTCACATAACCTTTCTGACTCAGTTTTCCCATCTGTAAATTGGAGATGATAATAGCACTTACCTCAAGTCTTTTTGAATCCAAGTCCAGCAGTTCTTGCTGGAACTCTTTGATATGATTATACAGAATCTTTGAGTTAGAAGGTGTAGTCCAATATGCACCTGCACAAAAAACCCATACACAGCTTACAAGGGGCCTACTAGCTTTTGCTTAAAGACCTCGAGGAAGGGTCAGTCGGTTGTTAGTGAATAAACATTTACTAAGCACTTACTATGTGCTCATTCTACTTTGTAACGGCTCAAATTGTTAGAATTGTTTTCCTTAACTGTAACCTAAATATGCCTCTTTGCAATGTCTTCCCCTTCAAAGCTCCTAATTCCCTCACCCAAGGTCAAGGAAAACCATTCTAATACCCTTTCTACTTGACAGTCCTTTCTTTGGACATGTGCTCAATTTGCCAGCACAGCTCCCTGGAAGCTCTCATGAATATCCTAAGTGTTCCAACCTCAGAACTTCAGGCTGCTCTCCTAAGCACCAGAGCTTCCTAGGAAGACCACTGGGGTTCTGTCTTATGGTTAATCAAACTCAAAAAGAGGCAGAGGTTGGATAATCAGAGTGCAGGAAATGGTGCAAGTCAAGGCAAGGAAGTAGAATAGGAGAATGGAGGATGGGTGTTTCTGGTGTGAGGAACTTTGGGGTTGACAACTAAATCCATTGTCTACTGTCATTGTCGACTCATCTGAGAGTAGGAATGGCTTATTTCTCCTGATGATTCCCTGCCAGGATCAGAGATGCTCAGCATTTGCCAGGGTGCTTTGATTCTTTTGTTCACAAGGGACCCTCATAACCAGTCCTGCTAAGAAACATCTAAAATACCCCTAAGGGAGATTCACCAAACACCAAGAATATAAATTTTCATGCCCAACCCCTCTCCCCCCAAAAAGGCTTGTAGAGCCAGAAAATAAAACAGCTTTGGGAATTAGAACACAAAATTAACCAATCCTTGTTATTTACATGCTGTTTCCCTCATTAGATTATAAGGAAGTAATCATATTCTTTGCCTTTCTTTGTATTCTCAGCATTTAACACAGTTCTTGGCACATAAGTATTTAATACATGCTTGTTGACTGATCAGCCCACTACTAACTCTGCTAGACTTGGCACTTATATTACAAAGTCGCCAAATGTTCATAGAACATTAAAAAGTTCCAGGTTCATAGAACCTGAACCCTGAGGGAAAGGGGAAGAGCCAATTGGAATGCTCCTCCAAGGGATACCCAGCCTATGATCTATGTGTGTCTGTGCAAGGGTAGTATATCAAATATAGAAAAAGCAGGATTTCTCCCCCCCCATCTTCCAATTGCTCTGTGATTCAGGCACATAAGCAAGGGATTATCTGGAGGTCTCAATTAGAAAATTGATGAGGCTTTCTCCTATTTCTCTTTTTATAGAACCCTATAATATCAGGGAAGAAATAGACATTATAATATAAGCTCATTGAGGTCATAGACTATTTTTCACCTTGCCTTTGTATCCCCAGTATGTAGCAAAGTGCCTGGAACATCATACACATTTCATGTATTTTAATAATGTCTTATTGGATTGGATCATTGACTCTAACTTCTCATTTTATGAAGAAAAGGGCTGAGAGCAGTGGAATGGTATGCCTAAGGTGATATAGCTACTTATTAGGAAAACCAGGACCTTCCAGAGCCCAGACCTCCTGAGAGCCCAGTCTAGTACTCACATCATTATGCCCTGTTATTTTGATGTTTCAATCATCAACAAAGAGCCCTTAAAAGGTCGTCTGCTCTAAGTATAAGGTCTTCAGAATTTCCCTTAGGGCAGTAGTAAAATTATATAGCCACAAAAAGGTATCAAAAGTTCATTTGGTCCAAACCCCTGCTTTCAAGCAAGTGAACACCTTTACCAACAACTTTCAAGTTATTGGTTGTCTGTTCTTCTCCCAGGTGAAGTTCATCACACATAAAATGAGAAAAAGGTATCTATAGCTTGGAATTATGAGGATGATGACTGATGTTTTTAGGTGTGTATGTGGTGGGGGGGAGGGTCCTCTCTCCAACTTAGTTGATGTAATCCCAGGATATAATCACAGATGAGAAGGTATAAATGTGTAAGCAAGGTGTTAACACACTTTAATTTCTTTACAAAGTGTGAAAACCTTTCTCTGACAAATTAAAAGGAATATTGCTCTCCCCCTTTCAGTGCATAAGACATATAGTAGCAGATCCAGACTTAGAGTGTTTAAGGTACAGTTGAAGTAGTAGAATCCTAGCAGACAGACATAGATATAGAGAATAAGTCACTCAAGGGAGCAATCAGCTTCCAGAGAGAGGATCCCTGGCAGCCAAGAAGAGAACCAGCTGTGGATTCAAGATAGTTAACACTGGCAGTCTGGAGAGGAGTATTTGAATTCCATGAAGAGAGAAAGAATCCCCATCAGTACCAAAGTTTTGAGTTTCTTTGGCCATACCTGTATTCTACATATATGCCTCTCTACATTTGTACTCTAAGTTTGAGCCCAATATTCTCAGGTACATTATCTATATTAGTAGGAAAGTATATCCAAGGTATACAAGAGGAATATTTTATAGTACAGTTCTTACCATAGCAAGAATACCATCTTAGTAAATGTCTTTGTTAAAAGATAATTGCGGGCAGCTAGGTGGCACAGTGGATTAAGCACCGGCCCTGGATTCAGGAGGATCTGAGTTCAAATCTGACCTCGGACACTTGACATTTCCTAGCTGTGTGACCCTGGGCAAGTCACTTAATCCCCATTGTCCCAGAAAAAAAAAAAGAAAAAAATCAATGTGAAAAAAATTTGTGTAAGGGAACGGCTAGGTGGTGCAGTGGATAAAGCACTGGCCCTGGATTCAGGAGTACCTGAGTTCAAATCCGGCCTCAGACACTTGACACTTACTAGCTGTGTGACCCTGGGCAAGTCACTTAACCCCCATTGCCCCGCAAAAAAAACCAAACCAAAACAAACAAACAAAAAAAACAAAAACAAAAAGATAATTGCATTTCCTAGCTGACTATTGATGAGAAGCACATCAGAGGCGGGTTTCTGAGCTAATGCCAGTGAACTACCTTAAAAAAAAAAAAAAAGGTAGCAGCCATGCTCTAAGGGACCTGAGAGCATACGTTGGGAGAACATCCCAGAGTGGTGATCTAACAGGGCTTTAGAGTTACAAAGTGCTTTTTCTACATTATTTTATTCATATGATTCTCACACCCCTATAAAGTAGGTACTATAGTTATTATTATCCTCATTACACAGATGAGAAAACTGAGCCTCAGAGAGATAAAGAGGTTCATACTTAATCACATAATTCATAAGTGTTAGAGGCAGGATTTGAACTTAGCTATGAGGCCTAGCTAAGAGATGATGGCTAGTAATTATCCTCAATTAACAGGTTTCTGTGGCACAGTGAGGAAAGGCACCAGATTCAGAGTCAGAAGACCTAATGCTGCTGCTTACTATATGGTTGATCTTGAGTTATCACTTTATCTTCTCATTTTCCTTATCTGTAAAATAAAGAGGATGAACACTGTAAAGAAAAGCAATTCTGATCAATGCAGTAACAAATCATAATTCCAATGATAAGGCATTATCCTCACCTCTTGACAGAGAAGAGTGATATACTTAAGATGTAGAATAGGGCAAATATTTTCAGGCATATCCAATGTAAGAATTTGCTTTATTTGACTATATATGCTTATTACAGGGGTTTCTTTTTTATTGGGGTCAAACAGAGGAAAGGAAAGTTAGGGTTATGGTGGGAGAAAAGGAAAAAAGGAAGGGAATGAACAGAAGGGGAGGGGAGGGAAGGGAAGGGAATGGAAGAGAATGGAAGGAAGGAGAAAAAATGAAGGTCATTGCATTTTTAAAATGCATAGAAGATAATAGAAGGAAGACCAGAAAAAAATCAGACATATAAGTCATTTTTAAATGTTGTGCATTAAATTTATTATATATTTTAAAAGAAAATCAAGTTGTATGATAGGAATTTTCAGTTTCCTACACAGTCCTCTTTTTCTGTTCTATGGTAAACATGAAAATGTTCATTTTGCTTAATATTTAAGTTCATCATTTAAAAAAAATTAAGGAAGTCCCTTTCAGCTCATTGCCTAGCATAATTCCTGGTACATAGTAGGCACTTATTAAATGCTTGTTGACTTGATTCTAAATCTCTAATCCTATGATCCATTTGCACACATGAGGATGTTGGAAGCACAGACTATAAGACATTATTCTTTGATGAAATGAAAGCTCAACTGAGCTCTTCCAGAGAAACCAATTAGGGACAAGAGTCCCTGAAAGGTCAGTAGAGATAACCAGCACCAGCTTCTGTCCAAAACTCTGTCCATCATCTGTTTAAAAGGCATGGGAGGGGGGACAAAGACAAAAGGCCCCAGGGTTAAAGGAGAAAAGGATCAGGTTGGTCCTTTTGACTCTCCAGGCAAGATGTGTTTAACCGTATTTGTGTCATGGACTCCTGTGGCGGTCTGGTGAATCCCATAGATCCCTCCTCAGAATGATGGTTCTGAATGCACAAAACACGTAGAATTACAAAGGAAATTAATTCTCCTAAAATGCAGTCATCCCAATGTTTTTCTATTTTTAAAAACCCTTTATCTAGGAAGACTAAATCTGGGATGAGACAGCTGAGCTGGTAGTCCCCTGCATGGCTTTTGATTCAAGGAAATAATATAAGTCTGCTGAGTTGTACAGTAACTCTTTTGCCCTCCACAAAGGTCAACGGGCCTGTCTGTGCTTAATAACAATCAGAGGCAAGATGGAGCAGCCAGAGACAAACTGTTTCCCATTGTCATGGGAAAGGTGAAAAGCTCTAAAAGAGAGGGTTTAATCATGACAGATAGGAGGAGGGGGAAGCTGACAATCACCTGCCACGGGAGAAGGCTCAGATAATGGCCAGGCCTGGCTAATGGCTGCAGCTCAGCCTCAGAGACAGGGGCCATTATGACTCTGCTGATGCCTGGGTAAGCCCCGGGCTTCATAATAGCTTTCTCCAAAGAGTTATGATAATCTCCACTGTTGTCCGTGATGAGCAAGGAACAGTGTAAATAGATGAAAAGTATATGTTTATGTTCTGACTATTAAATTCAAAGCTATAAAAACAGAGGACACTAAAGTGGATAGGGTCCCTGACAAATGCTTCATGTTGAAGAGGACTGAGAAGGTTAAAACAACTGAAGAAAATAAAAGCCCTATTTCTTTCCTTACAATTCCCCCAAGTAGCCCTACCTCTGAATTGACCTATCAAGGTAAAATGTCACTATGGGGGAAAGCCTCACTCTAGAGTCAGAAGTTGTTCCTGTTGTTCAGTCTTGTCCAACTCTTTGTGACCCCATGGACCATAACAGGCCAGACTCTCAACCTGAGGGACTCATCTTCTGATGTTGAATCTTTTAGCATTTTAATACCATCCACTGGGTTTTCTTGGCAAAGATACTGGAGTGGTTTGCCATTTCCTTCTCCAATTCCAACCTTTTGGCAGAAATCTCCCTTATGACTTGTCCATCTTGGGTAATTGTAGCTCATAATTTCATTGAGCTATGCAACTGAGTCAGAGAAGCTGGGTTCACATCTTGCCTCTGATGCTTTCCACCTCTCTGAGCTTGGACAAGGTACTGAAGATTGGCCTTTGAGGTTTCCTCAACTTAGACATCTATGATCTTTCTAGCTCCAAGATTCTATTTGTCAAGACCGAATTTAGATGAGGAGATGAAGGGCCCAGGAGAGTTCTAAGTGCTTTGCCTATTATCACCAAGGGAATAAGAAGTAGAGCTCATTTCTTAATTCAGGTACTCAGATTCCAAATTCAGCACATCTGGTTTTTGCTCTTTTCTTTCATGGCCTTATTTTCAATGTCATGATCTGGGCAGTGACTTCCATCTATCACCCCTTTTCTCTTCTGCATCTAAACTCACTCCTCCAACCTTTCTTCGGTACATAAAGGTGATTTCTTAGGTGGCTTTATTTAATTTTTGAATGCTGATAAGATATTTCGGTTATCAGTGAGATTACTTTTTTAGGAAACAGGTCAGCAAAGTGCACAGCCTAAAACACTGGTTTTCTAATGCCCTAGATTGGTTTATATGGGATGCGATAAATATTGGAATATCGTACCAAGTATGGCTCTGAATACACCACTCTCAGAAAGAACCACAGCCTCCACTGGGTAGGTCTACTGAAACCTTCTTTGTGAATACTGGTGTCCAAAAAATGCAATCCCTTTTCTATCCAGGGTATTCTTTGGCTAACCTAGAGGCATTGGATATCACATACCTGTGGTCAAGGTCTCCCTTTCTGTGATTTGTCCCCTTCTGGTGATGTCTACAAAACTAATTTTCTAATTCCCCTTCTTCTTCTAGGAAGAGACAACAGGAGCCATTAGACTGAATTCAGGCATTTTGAATGAAGGTCAGGAACATACAATGAGCTCAGGTTTCTGTTTTCCCTCATTCTGTTCCTTGATTCACTTAGTTTCTTCATGTGAAAAATTAATACAGTGACATTTTTTTCTGCTTCATGGGATTGAAATTTAATGAATCTTGGCCTGTATAGTGATTGGTGATAGATTTAATTCCCCTTCATTCCTATTAATAGAAAGAAGCACTGGTACAAAGAATCCAAAAATCTTTTATTTGTGGATTCAATTCAATTCATTTAATGTTTATTAATTATCTACTATGTCAGTTCAATTCAATTTAGCCATCACTTATTAAGCATCTACTATAGTATGTGTCAGAAATTGTTAAGAACCAAGGTTATAAAGACAGAAATGAAACCATCACAGTCCTCAAGGGAGGGGGAGAGGGAGAGAGATTGGGGTAGGGAGCAGAGGAGGGTGGGAAAACAGAATGTAAATTCATAAATACATATTACCTATGAAATATATGCAAAGTTGGGGAGAACACTACCATCTAAAAGAAGCAATAAAACCTTCTGGTTGGAGATGGCACCTGAGCTGAGCCTTTAAGGGAATTAAGGGGTCAATGACATAGAAGGAGGAAGAGAGAACAGTGTTCCCAATTTAGGAAATAGCATGGACAATGGCATGGAGATGGGAGACAGTGTCAGGTATAGGGATCATGCCTGGTGCATAACAAGTACTTAATAAATATTGATTGATTGATTGAAGATAGATTTGTTGAAACCTAAAGTGTATAAGGAAGAGTGATGTGTAATCAGCCTGGAAAAATAGGTTGGAGCCATCAAAGAGAGGAGTCCAAATCTTATGCTAGAAGTAATAAGGAACTAATGAATCTTCTTGGGCAGGGGAACGATATAGTTAGACTTGTATCTAAAGTTATTTGCTAGGTACTGGGGATATAATGATGAATAACAGATTGTGACCTGATAATGCTTATCTTTAAATAGGTATCTTTAAATATCTTTATACAGGGATGTGCTGGTTAATGTTTAACAACTGACTCTTGGCGGAGGGGGGGGGGGGATTATATGCACAACACACTTTTAAGGTTAATTTATTTTATTAACATCTTTTCCATAGCTTTCTTAAGTCTAGAGTTCAGACAATCAACAAAATAATGAATCAAGCTCCGATTTGTTACAGTTGTTGGTGTCTGAGGTGACATGGCTCACACTGAAAATTTAACAATCAGCTGTCATGAGCCAGTGTGAGCTTGCTCCACCACACACCCCTAATGATATGTCTACACAAATCAGTAAGACACAAGTTAACTATAAGGGCAAAGGAGAGGCATAGGCAAAGTGCCATGAGAAATCTAAAGAAAGGCTAAATCACTTTCAAGAAGACCAATTAGGAGGCTATTACATTAGTCTAGATGAAAGGCATCAAGGGCCTGAACTAGGTAGGGGATTATTTGAGTGAAGAGGCAGGGCCAGATACAAGAGAGGCTGTGCAGGTAGAATTAATAAGACTCGGCAGTCCATTGAATATGAAAGATGAGAGGGAGGGAATAATGAAGAATGTCTTCAATGTTCAAACCTGGATGACTGAGGACCTTGGTACCCCCAGAACAAATATGTATGTTTAACAAAGGACCAGGCTGGGGAATGGAAGGATAGAGTCTGTTAACGATATTAATGATGGTGGTAACATTTACATAAAATTTGCAAAGGGCTTTATAACATAATGTTGAGCCTCACAATAACCCTGTGAGACAGATACTCAACATCTCATCACCACCATTTGAGGGGGGAGGGGGGGAATGAGGTTCATAAGGAGAAAATGGTTTATCTGTGGTTACATATTTATTAAATGTCAGAGACAAAATTTAAATTCAATTCTTCCTGTTTCCAAGTCTCAAATTTTATCTACTGCTTCAATTCCATTTTTGACCTGTATGTTTGAGGTACTGATAGGACATCCAGATGGACATGTCTAGCAGGAAATTCAGTACTGGAATTCAAAAGGGAGATTCAAGCTGTATTTTTAGATCGGGAGTCATCTGCAGAGGTCATTGGCAATGATGGTCCTCTCTTAATACCCATAATTTTGGGAATGGCTGAACAAGATGTGGTATGTGATTGAAATGGAATATTATTGTGCTATAAGAAATGACAAGCAGGGGAAGCTAGGTGGTGCAGTGGATAAAGAACTGGCCCTGGATTCAGGAGAACCTGAGTTCAAATCCAGCCTCAGACACTTACATTTCCTAGCTGTGTGGCCCTGGGCAAGTCACTTAACCCTCATGCCCCTCCAAAAAAAAAAAAGGAAATGTTATCATTCTCCACCCCCCCCAAAACAAAAACAAACAAAAAAAGAAATTACAAGCAGAATGATTTCAGAAAAACCTGGAAAGACTTACATGAACTGATGGAAAGTGAAGTGAACAGAACCAAGAGAACATTGTACACAGTAACAACAATATTGTGCAATGAAGAGGTGGGAATGACTTAGCTATTCTCAGCAAGACAGTGATCCAAGAAAACCCTAAAGGATTCATGATGAAACATGCTATCCAATTCCAGAGAAAGAACTGATATTGTCTGAATACAGACTGAAGCACACACGTTTTCTCTTCCTCCCTTTCTTCCTTCCTTCTTTCCTTCTTTTTTTCTTTCTTCCTTCTTTCCTTGCTTCCTTCCTACCTACCTGCCTTCCTCCCTTTTTCCTTTCTTTCTTCCTTCCTTTCTTTCGTTCTTTCTTTTTTTCCAAGTGTTGTTGTACAAAATGACTAATAGGGAAATGTTTCATATGACTGAAGATGTATAAACTATATCAGATTGCTTACCATATTAGGGAAAGGGAAGGAAAGTAGACATAGAATTTGGAATTCAAAACTTTTTTTAATGTTAAAAATTGTTTTAACAGGTAATTGGGGGGAAAAGATGAGAAAGAAAGAAAGAAAGAAAGCAGGAAGGAAAGCAGGAAGGAAGGAAGGAAGGAAGGAAGGAAGGAAGGAAGGAAGGAAGGAAGGAAGGAAGGAAGGAAGGAAGGAAGGAAGGAAGGAAGGAAGGAAGGAAAGAGGGAAGTTCCCTCTTTCTTTGGGGAACAACAATGCAGAGGTATTTTGAGACATGGTGGAGAGGAGACTAAGGAACTCATGACAAATGACTTCAATTTTCTTAATAAAGCAGGTTTTGAGGAGCTCTGAGGAAAATCATGGAGGAAGTGGCAGACAGGATTTGGGGAAAGAAAAAAAAGCGAAGATAGCCTCTGATGGGGAGAGGGGGAAGAGTTATAGTCAATCATGCAAGGGACAAAGAAGATTGCTGTGCAGCACTGAGAACCCAGTTTAAATGATAAACTGTGGATTTGCAGTGGACCCAACTGGTCCGGTTGTGCTCCATTCTCAGTGTTCAGCCAGAACTCTAAAAGTCAAAGGGCTGCAGACCCAGGGCTGCAGATTGGCAGGGCATGAATGGTCTAAGGATTCAAAGGTGAAGAATAGTGCATAGTTGAACTGGTCAATTATAGGGTCAAGGCTGTAGAGGGAGAAAAGTGAGGCCAGAGCAAGGGTAATGTCCTGGGAGAACAGTGCGTGTTTGTTGACTGGCTGAATGAATGAACATAGAGGCCATGAAGGGGAGTAGTGTGAAATCAAATTGCAAAGGTGGGTTGGGGCCATGTTGTGGATGGCTTTAAATGCCAGGCTAAAAATAAATGGGAAATACTTCATGAATTTGCATAAAAGACTAGAATCCCTGTATACAAATTTAGGAAGAATAAAGCAGGACCTTTCTGGAAAATAGGCCTATTTCCATGATAGTGATGTATGTGGAAACAGCTGAAAGATGAGGTAACATTTTATGTTGGTGGTGAGCTCACTGTTAACACTCAGAGAGTCACTTTTCCAAATAACTCAAGTCCTTTAACAACATGGTATATAGAGAATGAGACAAGTTTCTTATTTTGGTTTGGTTTGGTTTTTATAGTGCATATCAACGTTTTAATCTCATGATTAAGATGCCAAAAGTGAAGTCAGCCACAACCAAGTGTTGCCTATTGTTCCTTCACAATGTCCTAAATTCATCCCTTCTCCACTGTTCCCACTCTAATTCTCATTCTCATCATCACCTCCTATCTGGACTGTTGCAATACCCTTCTATTTGGTCTCTTTCCTACAGTCCCATTTCACTTTTCCAATCCATCCCAGGCAACATTCCCAAAAGAATCTTCCTAAGAGACCATTTACACCATATCACTTCCTGCTCAGAAGAGCAGAGTGGCTCCCCATTATCTTCCAGAAAGTCTATATTTTCATTCTGGTATTCAAGAGGCTCTTATTCCCTGGAACATTATCCTGCTCTGCTACCATCTGACCAGACTCATTACCATCCCATACACACGCCATGTCCTTTCCTGTCTTTGCACATGCCTTTCTTCCCACCTAGAATACCATCCCATCTTCTCAGTCTATGCCAACCCTACTTATGCTTTAGGCTGGGCATAAGTCTTAACTTGAATGTGATGCTCCAAGTCATTCTGATCACACCAATGTCTCCATTGTCTGACCTTGCAATGTGTGTAGAGTCTATCCCATGCATTTTGGCATGATCATATGCCATTATATATTTCTCTCAAACCTTCTAAGGAGGCTCTTTCTCAAGAGCCCAGAAACCCAGGGGCAAAGGGTCATAACAAAAGGAGAGGGAAGAAGTAAAAGTAAGATTTGGGAAAGGAAATGATCCTGTAACTGGGGGCCTCTGTGTGTTTGGTAACTGCTAAAGGAAGCTGTGCCAACCTCTTTAGCTAAGCATCTTGGGCACCCTGGAACATATTAGCCAAGGGGACAGGGAAGAGAATCTAAAAAGCAGGATTTTCCCAAGCTCCATGTGACCCTGAAGACCCAGGAGCAAACAGGCATGGCAAAATAAGAAGGGAATCTTTCCTTTGACCCTGCTACCCTTTTAGTTATATTCAACCCATCAATCAATCAATCGATCAATCAAATCAATAAGCATTTATTAAAAAGCTTATTAAGTGGGGGCAGCTAGGTAGTGCAGTGGATAAAGCACGGGTCCTGCATTTTGGAAGATCTGAGTTCAAATCTGACCTCAGACACTTGACACTAGCTGTGTGACCCTGGGCAAGTCACTTAACCCTCATTGCCCTGCCTAAAATAAGTAAATAAAATAAAAGATTAAAAAAAAATTAAGCTTACTAAGTGCCAGGCATTGTACTAGGCACCAAGGACACAGAAACAGGAGAAACAGTCCCTGGCCTAAAGGAGTTTACATTCTGTTAGGTGAGACAAGACAAACATATATTAGTATATGATATATGCAAGATATGTCCAAAACAAATGCAAGATAGTTGGGGGAAGAAGAATTCTCATCTATTTACTTCCCTGCCAAACTTCTCAAAAAAAAGAGTTGTCTACACCCTCTGGACCTACTTCCTCATCCCATAATCTTTCTTTCTTCAAAAACCTGGCATCTGATTTCTGTCTCTACCACTCTCCTGAAGTCTCCCTCACAAAGGGCACCAAGATCTTTACCAGATTCAATGACTCTTTTGTTCTTCAGTTATTACCTTTCTTGACCTCTGTGGATCACTCATCACTCCTTCTTTTGGGGCTTTCTTTCCTCCCTTGGTTTCTGAAACACCACACTCTTTTGGTTCTCCTTCTACCTTTCCATTTACAATCAAAATACTTTCAGGACAAATTGGAGCCAATCTTAGAGGTACAGCACTAGCAATAAGCTAGATTAAGAAAGGCTTCCGTCAAAAGGTGGGACTTTAACTAAGTGAAGAAATACATGGAAGGCAGGAGTCAGAGATGAGGAGGGAAGAAATTCCAGGTCTGGGGGACAGCCATTGAAAATGTCCAGAGTTGGGACATGGAGTGTCTTGTTCAAAGAACAACAAGGAGGTTGGTACCACTGGATTGTACAGTACAAGGAGGAGAATAAGGTATTAGAAAACTGGCAAGAGAGTGACAGGTAATGGAGGACTTTCCAAGCCTAACATAGGATTTTATATTGATCTTGGAGGTAATAGTGAGCCACTGCAGTTGATTGAAGAGGGGATTAACTAACATGGTCACTTGCTAGTGCTTTAGTAAGATAATTTGACAGCAGAATGGAGGTTAGAATGGGGAGATATAGGTAGCAGGGGCTCTAACCAGTGTAGTATTCCAGGCACAAGGTGATGAGGATCTGTGTCAATATGGAGTCAGTGTTAGAGAATAGAAGGAGCCACATATATTGATCATTGCATTGGAAGGATGCAGTTTCAGTTGGACCATGAGATCAGAAATAAGACTGCAGAGAGTTAAGAGAATGAGAAAAAAAAGGAAATGGAAGCACCAATTATTTAGCAACAAAAGGAGAGATATAGGATAATAGCAAACAGAAATGAACAGATCAAGTAGAGGGTTTTGGAGCATGGGTGCAACATTGGTGTGTTTCTAGATAGTAAGGAAACAGCCGGTAGCCAGGAAGAGATGGAAGATTATTGTTTTGTTGTTTGTTCTTCACTCTCAAAGACCACCATGACATCAGGAGGTGATGTCAGACATGCAGTGAATTGGATTTAAGTGAGAGAGAGCTGTGCAAGGTCACCAACCTCACTCACTCTCTCCTCAAGAGCCATCTGGGTCCAGGGACAAGGTCTACATCAGGACGACTGGAGATGACCCCAGATGTTTAAGGCAATTGGGATTAATTGACTTGCCCAGGGTCACACAGCTAATAAGTGTCTGAGGACAGATTTGATCTCAGATCCTCCCAACTTCAGGGGTAGTGCTTCATTCACAGTGCTCCCTAGTTGCCCCTGAGATGGAAGATTAATGAGAATGGGAATGATAGATGAGGCATTCTGCTGGAGAAGATGGGACGCAATGAAATCACTTGTGCATGTAGACAGGTTTGGCTTGGCAAGGAGAAGGGCTATCTCTTCATGTGAGACAGATATGGAAGGGAAGATAGTGGCATAAAGTATCAGAAAGATGTTAGATGAGGAGGAAAGAAGAGCAAGCTCTCAGAAAATGGTCTTCATTTTCAGGATGTCTTCCCCAATTCCCTCAGTTGATAATGTCCTTCTTCCCCTTCAGACCTCTGATAATAATTTATTTTGACATCATGTGCATTTATGATTTTGTATTATATTCATTGGTGTGAAGTAAGCCCTGCTAGAATATAAGTTTCATTAGGGCAGGTATCACAGCTTATCACAATTTTGTATCACCCCCTACAGTAGGACCTAATAGAATACTCTGGACCTATTAGGTATATTGACCTTTCAGTTAATGTATGTGTGTATATGGGTTTTGTGTGTGTGGATAGATAGATAGATAGATAGATAGATAGATAGATAGATAGATAGATAGATAGATAGATAGATAGATAGATAGATAAGTGTACATATGTACACATGTATGTATACATGTGCATATACATCTATGTATATGCTTGTATATATGTATATACACACATCCACACACAAAAACTTTATACTCTCTACCAGAGATCCAGGAGGTAAGGAAATTGAGGGGCTGAACTAGGGACTGCCTTTGTATGTCCTGTGTTGGTCTTTCAGCTGGTGGCTCTTAGTTCTTATATGTGTAGTGAAGGGCAGCTGCCCTGCCTCCTTGAGACAAAGGTGGAAAGGCCTGAGGAACACCAAGGATCACTAGGTTCAGTCATCCAGAAGAGAAAGAAATGCACCCTTAGAGAAGCTAGAGAAAATAATCCAGTAGAAAAGCCCCAAAGAAACAGGGATTAAAATCAGTGTCTAAAGGCTGATGAGAATGAGAAAGTGAAGTGACAGGGTACGGTGTGGGGGGGGGGGGAAGGGGAGATAATCCCAAAGCCTTAGAGCAATATAGGAGACATCTTAAAAGGGGAATCAAGGTTCCTGAATCAACAGCAACAGGAGTCGTAAGGAGGATTCACAGGCAGCATGAGACACAAAGAAGCAGTTGGTTATGGAGGTCAGCTATAAGCACCCTGCCAGGGATTCAGAGATAGCCATATGTACAGCTAATATGGCCAATCAAGATTTGTATTGCCTTTTGGGAATAGGTAGCTAGAATATGATGGAGCGCCTGTCAAGCCTTATCAAGCCCACGACTCTGAGCCACAAATGATATTGCCACATGAACCTAGAATGTGTCTCTGTCAGCATCCAAGTACTGAATCAGAAACTGAAGGACTTGGGGAAAGGGAGAGAGAGGGGCTATATGGGAAATGGGTTGTGCTTGCATCTGTCTGCCAGTTGAAGGTCATGACTTTCTAAGAGGGAGGAGGAGAGCAGAAGGGAACAGCTGGTGATATTGGTGGTATCCAATGATAGGATTTTTGGTTTTCTGAACCATGACTTACAAAAGCAGGGTGATGTCCTCTGTCTCTCGAAAAGAGCAAGCCATCCTTATCACAACAAACAGAGCATTCACAACAAACTGACCATTGAACCAAACATCTGATCACATCAGGGAGGAGAAGGTAATACCATACATTTTTAATAATTAAAATTAAACAAAACAGAAAAGGCAAAATAATTGCCTTCTTTTTTAATGTAATCAATGCAGATATTGTAATTCTGACTCTGCCAATGTCACTTTGCATCATTTCACATATCTTTACATAATTCTAGAATTTATATTTGTGGCTTATCACCCCCACAGAATTCCATTATATTAATATGTCATGCTTGAAATGATCTGTGATTTCATCGATGTGAAGACTATTTTCACTGGTATAGCCTGCAATCCATCTATATTTTCTACACACATATACATGTATTATACATGTATATACACACAGAGAGAAAGAGGAGAGAGAGAGACATGCTCACACACATAGATACATATGTATTCATTTAGGGTTTTTTAAAGTCTTTTGGTTTTTACATCACATCTTTTCTAACAAACCCCTTCCCACTTCCCTGCCCACTACCTTCTATACCTCTTTTTATTACAAAGATTTTTTTAATGGTTCAACACAACTCTATAATACAAAAAGCATCAGTAAAACTTTTACATTTCTTTCCATTTCCTTCTCTTCAAGTCTCATTGACTCTGTTTGTTTTTATATCACATTCATTTCTGAACATAACCTTGACCATCCTCTACCCTGCTACTGACCAGTGAGCTTTCCCTGATAACCTAGATTAAAATGCCATAGAAAGATGGTTCCTGGCAACATATGAGGCAGCTTGATAGTACAGTGATTAGAATGCTGGGTCTAGAATCAAGATGATTTAAGTTCAAATCAACCTTCAGACATTTATTGGCTCTGTGACCTTAAACAAGTCACCTCTGTTTGTCTCAGTTTCTTTAACTGTAAAATGGGAATACTAATAGCACCTACCTCACAGAGATGTCACAAAGATAAAAGCAGATATTTGTAAAATATCAGTGCCTGGCACATAGTAGGAACAATGTAAATACTAGCTATTCACCATCACCACCACCACCACCACCACTGTTATCATCATTATCATATGCAACATCCTACCATAGTATCTTACCTCCCCATTTAAAGGAGGGATATGACATTTCCCATCTTTTTTCCAGGGCATTATAAGAACATAAAATTTAATCTGGAAATAACCTTGGACAGCTAGTCTAAGTTTTCTCATGGGTCAGAGAGGATAAATAATCCCTCCCACAAAAGATAGTAAGTAATTCACTTACAGGGGTTCACTGGACTTAGGGCCCAGAGGATTGATGTGGCCCTTCCTCTTTCTCGAGTCTTGATTTACTGACATTCCTCTAAATCTTTAGCACTTTAGACTCTATGCCTTGATTCCTTCTTTATTTTTTCTTTTACAACTCAGTTCAATTTCTTTTATATGTCTAAAAAGCAATAGCCTATAAAGAGAAAGGAATTGATTTCATTCCTTCTTTTCTTGATGGTTGGACTTATCTAACTTGAATTATTTGATGATTTTAACTTATTTGACTTTCTTGGATTTCTCTCATTTGTTTGCAAGCCAAATATTGTGTTTGTGTCTGGGTTTTCTTTCAGGAATGTATCTCTTTCAAAGAACCACATTTTAAAATTGATGATTAGCATCAGCTTTGTAGGATATATTATCTAGGATTGTAGCATGAGTCCTTTAACTTTTTGGAATATAGTATTCCATCCTCTCCCTTGGTTTTTGGAGAGTAATTCTCCATTATTTGGTTCGGGCACAGCTAAATGGTGCATTGGATAAAGTGCCAGGCCTAGAATCAGGAAAACTTATCTTCCTGAGTTCAAACCTAGCCTCAGACACATAGTTGTGTGACCCTGGGCAAATCACTTAACCCCATTTGTCTCAGTTTCCTCACCTATCAAATGAGCTATACAAAAAAAAATGGCAAACCACTCCAGGATCTCTGCCAAGAAAACCCCAAATGGAGAGAGTTGGACACAACTGAAAATGACCGAATAATTTGAATTAATATTCCATCATATCTGCAGGTCTTTTCCCTGGGCTGATCATGAAATTTGTAGTTTGTTACTGAAATTGTCAAATGTAACCACTATATGCCTTGAACTTTTAAACATGGAATGCCTTTTCTGCTGACAGTCTATGAATAATAATATTCTGTTGGTTGTATTCAAAATTTCTGGCCAGTTTTCTTGTCTTATTCCCTTCAGTATGTTATATACATTTCTCGTTCTATTATGTTCTACTACTTTAGCTATTATATTTAGGTTATGTTTCTCTAGTTTGTGTTAGAGATCAGGCATTTGGGGCTCACATGAAATACCTGTGTTCTTTTAAAGTTGTCGCTTTTGTTCATCTTTTGACAAATGATTTTTCCATGTCTGGATTTTTGTATTACAAAGTTATTACTCTCTCCCTTGTAGCTTCTACAGTTTTTTGAGAGATCTTTCATCAATTTTCTACTTTCCATTCCTGCTATTAAGTTCTCTGATTTCTACCATAATTATATTCCAAATACCTTGTTTTTAAAGTTTTATTTCTCTTTTGAACCACTCCGGAGGATTTTGCCATTTTTCCGTAGAAAAATAGAAAAAATCTGTGGGGAGTTAGAAAGTTTCTTTTTTAGATTAATTTTGATTTGTAATATAATTGTCCCTTATAGTATAAGACTTTACTAATACATTTCCCTTCATAGTATAACATTTGTTCATTGTTCTTGGTTCTTCTTTTGCATTTTTAACTATTTTTTTTAACTGTTTTATGAGCCTTCAATGTTGGCTTATCTGTTTATGAGCTGAATTTTTATCCAGACTTTCTCCCTTAAACTTGGATTTTTTAGCCTTTTTTTCTTATTCTCAGTGGAAAACCTAACTATCCCTTACTTCCTCTGAGTAGACTCAACTCAGGTCTTGGAAAGGGGGAGGGAGGGAAAAGGACTAGCTCCAGTTGGGTTTCCAATTATTTTTCTCTCAGATACAGAAGCTCTTCTGCCTCCCCCTCTGCTGTTATTCTCCCTGTCCTTCATGGAGCTGGGCAGAATTAGAGTCTGCCTCCACTTGTGGGGTGGAGTTGAAGTTTGGGGCTGAACCACTATTATTGGCACACCAGCTAAAGCCTAAAGTATAGTCCTGCCAAGCTTGCTGACTGTGTTGGAGCGTGGGGATTGAGTGGGAGCTCAAAGTATTGTGGAAATATAAAGATTTAAAGCCTCAGTTGTGTTGTATACTATTAAGCAATAGTATGTCAGGTCCTTGTCTGAAGTCCTTGGATCCACTTGAATCAAAGCCCCAATCAGTCTTCCTTGAGTAAAAGACTTAATCAATATAAGGGATGGACTCTGAAACCAAGAGACTTAATAAATAATAATTATAATAGTAAAATAAATTGCAGTTGACTAAGAGACAGTCTTTCTTATGGTAACAACTAAGAGTGGAAATGTCTGTTTAATTCAACTAAAAGAAATGTTTCTGTTCACCTTTGACCTTATTGATGATTAGTTTCAGGAAGATATTGTCTCCAAAACTGAACTGGTATTAATATGACAATTGTTTTGTTTGGTAAATCAACAAACTCTAAACTCAAACTATGTACTTGAATTTTGGGGCAGCTAGGTGGCACAGTGGATGGAGTGCTGGACCTGGCACCAGGAAGACTCATCTTTGTGAGTTCAGATTTGGCCTTAGATACTTATTAGCTATGTGACACTGAACAAGTCACTTAATCCTGTTTACCTCAGTTTGTTCATCTGTAAAATGAGCTGGAGAAGTAAATGGCAAACCACTCCAGTGGTTTCTCTGCCAAGAAAACTCCAAATGAGGTCACAAAGAGTCTGACACAACTGAACAATAACAACAAAATCTATGATTTTACTTTGCTATGGAATTCTGTCTTTTGTTTTAGAATTACTATAAAACTTAAGGGGCAATTTCTTGGGGATCAGAATATTACAATTAGCGGGGGAAACTCTGCCCATTTGGACCCCTCCCCAAGCAGATATATATTAATGTGTTGTCACTGACAGACTTAAGCTAAAATACAAAGTATAGAGTTTTTTCACAGTATCTAAGTTTTCTGATGTCATTTCATTATATTTTGGACCATTGTGGGGTAAGGAGAGAGACAGAGATTGAAAGAGAGACAGACATTGAAGGAGAGATAGACAAAGACAGAGAGACAGAGACAGAAAATGAGAGAGATAGAGACAGAGTGTAGAAGTATTAGAAGCCAGGATCTTACTTCTTCAATAACCCACTGATAGGGAAGAGAGAGAGGAAAGGCCAATGGCCAAACCATTGAGAGTCCTATCTACTACTTCATTCATTCATGCTTTCTCTTTATGTATGGGAGATTATGTGGGAGAGAGGAGGAGGAAGAAATATTGAGCTGAAGAAGGGAGCAGAAAAGAACTGTAAAGGTGATTTTAAAAGTTTTGAAATTGGGTAGGCCAGAAACCATATTTGGGCAGAATGTACTTGAGAAGACTTGAGAATGTGGAGGGAGATAAAGACTTGCAGTGGAAAGAGGAAAATTACTGAAGTTGAAGAAACAGAAGGAAAAAAAGAAAGATAAGGCCTTTAAGCTGAAGAAGAGGAGCATGAAGAAAATGGAAAAGAAAGTAAGAAGATGGTCAGTAAGACAAGATGAATGGGATGAGGTAAATAAAATAACTAAGGCTTGAGATTACAAAAAAAGGGGGAGGGGGGAGGAAATTGATTGTGGCCATAAAGCTATCACCTGCATGGAAAGTCTTCTAAGAGTGAGCGCCTCAGGGATTTGTGTGTGTGACATTAACTGGTTTTTTGTTTGGTCAGTTGGTTGTTTGTTTGGTTGGTTAGTTGGTTGGTTTTTGCGGGACAGTGGGGGTTAAGTGACTTGCCCAGAGTCACACATCTAGTAAGTGTCAAGTGTCTGAGGCTGGATTTGAACTCAGGTACTCCTGAATCCAGGGCCAGTACTTTATCCACTGAGCCACCTGGCTGCCCCATGACAATGACTTTTGTCAGTGTCTTGTGTAAAGGCATAAATGACTGCTAATTTGTAGTAGAAGACATAAAACAAGGCAGAATAACTAGCATTCAGATGACAGAAGCATGATCCAAAATGGTCTAAAACACTGGACTGACTCTTATAAGATGAAAGTAAGGAAAAACATCATGGGTTCAAAGCCCTAACTTCACAATTACAAAATGGGGAAATGGGGGCAGCTAGGTGGCACAGTGGATACAGCACCGACCCTGGAGTCAGGAGGACCTGAGTTCAAATCTGGCCTCAGACATTTGACACTTACTAGCTGTGTGACCCTGGGCAAGTCACTTAACCCCAATTGCCTCACCAAAAAAACCCAAAAAAAAAACAAAATGGGGAAATGATTAGATGACAATTCATCTGAAAGAAATCTGTGTCTTTTGAAGCTTCTAGATGACTTCAAAGCTCAACAGCAGTCAACAGTGACATGTAGGAGTCAAAAAAGCTAATGTAATTTTGAGCTATTCTAAGAGGCAGAGTTTCTAGAAATAAAGTCCTGCTGCCTGCCACCCAGGTCAATCCCCATCTGGTATTGGGTTCAGGTATGGCCATACCATTGAAGTAAGGAAGTGGAAAAACTGGAGAGCATCCAGGGGAAAGCAATCATGGTGGTGAAGAGTCTCAAGTCATAGGAGGATCAGCTGAAGGAAAGATGGAAAATTAACTGAGGAAGAAAAAACTTGGGGATGGGGGTGGGATAGGCAAGAGTGATAGTTTTCTAAGAA